>NC_081410.1:240417389-240732746 GCF_030272615.1 Cryptomeria japonica | reverse complement strand
TTCTTTTAAAAAATGTAAAATTGTATCACTCATTACCTCTAATTCTTTGTCCTTTGCAACATCTCTAGCTTTCACCAATAATTCATCATTTTCCTTCAACTCTTACTCAAACACTTTCATCTATGCCTTTATCATCTCAATCTCTTATGATGAAGGAGTTGCAACTTTTCTAGATGAATTAGATGGTTTCTCTTGTGTCTCTATTTCATATGGTAGAGGAAGAGGATATTTAACTCCTAATACAATTTTCTACTCAACATTCTCTTGGAATAACTAATTATATGATTCATTCATGTTCACCCTTTCAGCTATGAGTCTTTCTAGCATCTTCTATTGATGCTTAGCAACATCTCTAGAAAACATAGGTAAATGCATTCTGATAGTAGCCACTTCCAAAGTAGTTGTGTCCTTTAGAGTCCAAGGTTATTTCACCTTCATCACTAGTAGTCTCTTCCACCCCTATCAGCAATTGTGGTTTTCTTATGTTTGGGGTTGAAACCCATTGAGACAAAGTCTTCAATGTTGGGCGATATCCAAGACCACTCACTACTCTCTCATGATTGAATTCTACAAAAAAAATAGTGGGTCTTGTCATTGCCTAATCTGATGTAACAAAAATACTTTCTCAAGATTCCATGAGGGAATCAAACACCAGTGTCTTTGACCATTTGTTTGGCCTCATCAACTATTATGTGGCTCAAATCAAATTCATCAAGAGTGTTGACATTACCAAACACATTGCCTTCAACTTGGCCTTTCATCTTCAACCATAGGCCTTTAAACTCTGGTGTTTTTATGAACTCGTCATCTAATAAAAATTTGGTAGCAGCCACAATATGTTCATCATCGATCTAATTAAAAGTAACAGGTTCTTCTATATTGGCTCTGTCCTACAATTCTTGACCTGTAACAACTTCTCTTGGAGGAGACCTTAATGGTTGGTCTACCTCTTTGTCTACAACCAAAATATGCAAGGCTTGAGTTGCCTCATCTGTACCTTGGGTTTGTTCAATCATCGCATAGTCTACAATGAGGATAAATGGCCTTTATTGTGTTGTTGCTTGGTTAGGAAGCACCACTTCTTTTCTTTTAGCCATTAGTTCCTCTAATCTTGGAGGAAAAAACTTAGACACTTCTCCTTCTTGTGTAGGTACTTGAAGTGGCTCTTGTTAAACTTCTTGAGGCATATTTTCAACTACCTCCTCAACAATGGGTTCTTTTACCACTAGCTTCTCTGCAACCATGATCCTTTTGCCCTTTTGAACAACGTTTCTAGTGTAGATGCTTCCAAAAAATTTGAGCATAAGCTCAATCCTCTTAACCTCATTTTTCTCCTCTAAATAAAAACCTATAAAATTGGCATCCCACTTTTTCCTCTCCACATTAATGATGGACAAAATTGGCTACTTCTTCCTCCTTTGCATTTCTTATCCAGAGTTGTAGCAATTTCTAATTAGGTCTTCTTCAATATATAATTCATGAAATTAATTTCCTTTGTTTAATTGCTTTGCCTTTAACCAATTAATGATGCCCTCTGGATCATAGCATCTCTTTTGTCCAAAATTTAAAGAATATTTATTGTTGATATATTTTAAATTTGTTCTAGAGTGCTAGAAGAAATAGTGAAATCTTGATATTTAACACACTTTGGGAGGAAGGATCCCTTCTTTTGCCTATGCATTATTTCCTTCTCCCTCCACATAAACTGGCACATGTATTCCAAAAATACCACTTTGGGAGAAACAAAAATAGGAAGTTGATGTGGTGCCTGAGGGTACCCATAAATCCTGACGAGGGTATAGTTAGAAAAGAAGAACCAATCGTGCAATGATTAAATTCTCCACCTTCATCCATTATTTCTGCCTTGGGTCTGAGTAGCTCCATAATTTTTCTTGGCAACCTGGCCATGATATATCCACACCATGTAGTTGCTTTGATGAAAAAAACTCATTAAATTTGAAATAATCAGTAGTGGGGCATTGGCTATTGCATAGATAGCACCATCTTTGAATTGGAATTACCCTTCAACTATCATCAAAGAACTTCAATCCTAGCATGTTATCCATTTCATATCTATGCTAGTGCAAGATCAAGTGGCATACAAGGGCATAATATTTTTTTAAAATTGTTCTTCCATCCTCCCTAACCTTGATCAAGCCTTGACATATTTCTTCCTCAATATAGATAGCAAAATCATAGTGCTTATTCACATATTTATGTTAGATCCTCATAGCCATAGTCATTATCCCAATTGACATAGCCTTTTCTGGATCCTTCCCCAAAACTTGGCATACAGCATAATAGGTATTAAAAAAATAATTTTCAAACCTATCCATCTAGAAGGGTTCTCTTTCTGCATTCAAAATAGAGACCTTCTTGTTGTCCCAACCCTTCTTCCTGAACAGTGGCAAGTCCTCTACCCTAAGGAGAATCCTCTTTTGGTTATAATCTACTTGAAACTTGTCCAAGTCTATCTTGATGAGGGATTGCACACTCAAACTAAAACACTCCATGATTGCTGCTTTATTCAAATCTAGAAGTATTCTTCCTTCAATATTCCCGACTGTTTTTGTACCATAGTCATATCTTAAGACTAAAATCCTTATCAAATTAGGTTCAATGAAAATATTTGGCACAATCATCTTCGCCATGTCAAGCAACAATGGATTGGACAAAGTGATTGGTTCATTTCTTTATTTATAGAAATAAGAGAAAATCCCATGTCAGGGAGGCATACACTTCCATAGTGAGCACATGAATCAACAAATGTTCCTCTTTATCTCCAATTTGTGCTCGACTCAAGGAGGATATCTTAAATATCTTGAGAATATGGTGTTTCCTTTTCTTCTTCTTCTTCTGCAGGTTACTCTGCAATGTTCATAGGGTCCTCTCTAACTATATTGACATATGCTTGTTCTTAGGCTTGTACTTGTGCGCAGAAAGGGTTATCCTCCTTCTTACTCCTTAGAACCCTTGGCTTCTTGGGTTTTGGTTCTTGGGAGCTGGAAGCCTATTCTTTTAGTTTTCTTGGAGTCCTAGGCTTTTTAGACTTTTTCTCTACAGGCACAACAATGAGAATGACACCTTTCCCTATACCTGATTGCACTATAGGTTCAACATGTGGCTCTACAATTGGTTCACCACTTGGTTTCAAAGATATTACCACAAATTTTGACACCTTCTTGGTTTTCTTACCGGAGGAATCACCTTTCTTTGGCATTTTGGCAACTAAAATAAGCTAGGATTTTGCTACAATTCCTCTCTACTTAGAAATTCAAAACACAAACATGAAAGCAATTCAAATTGGTACAATTCACACAAGAGGATCAAATAAGTTAGGTTTTTGCTACAATTCCTCTCTACTTGGAAATTCAAAACACAAACACAAAAGCAATTGAAATTACTACAATTCACACAAGAGGCACAAGTTTACTCATTGTTTGATTCGCTTCTCTAAAACCCTAGTTTAGTGGCCGCCTTAAAATCACTTCATCAGTGTAAACCTTTGTCACCTTGAAAATTCTGATTGCAATGTGAAAATTGTACCTTGGTTGCCAAATTTATTGCTTCTAAATTGTAACTCAACTCTAGTCATGTCTGAATTAATGCATTTGATACAAACCATTTGAAATTGGTAGTTGTGCCAGAGTTTAAATCCCAACTATAGATCTTGTCATGCATGGGTTGTAGCTATTCTAGCTCCAAAATGACATACCATGCCATGATGCAGTTCCAAAATTGCATGCCCTTCCATGATGACATGAGACATGTTCTCGGACCCACCATCTGGCTGACGTGGAGGTATGTTGTCATTTTTGGGTTGATGGAAAAGATTTGAACATAGCTAATTTGAAAATTCCTGCATCGATTTGAAATGCCCGTGTTAATTTGAAATGTCTGCCTCAGTTTTTTAAAACGTGTCCAAAAATTTGGAATGTTCGTCTCAATGATCATTTTGCCAAAATAGTTGCGTCCGGTGAGAGAGAATTTATAGGACAATGGATGATTTACAAGACTAATTTGCAAGGTTCTAAAAGGTTCAAATCCTAATTTTAGCTTTCTTTATTCGTAATAGGTTTGTCTTCAATTTTAGAGTGCTTTGTGTACATTATATTTGAAGTACAATATTCTTTTGGGATGAATTGTTATTGTTCAATTAGGTTTCAATGTGCAGAGAGAATTTCTCTATGCACTCAGCATAAAGAATGTGCCAAATGTTTATGGCGGGGGAATCGTAAAATATAGTTTGTTTGCTTTTGTGTTGGTTTTTAAAGGACTTGTTTGATCAAGGGATGGCGTGATAAAACCCAAGAGGGGCACATAAAACTTCATCAATGCCATTGGATACTTGGATGACCGTATGGATTTAGACCATAGTGTCGAAAAGATTATCAAACTGGGAAGCAGATATTGCATAGATATCTGTATGATGGCTTCAAAATTAGCATATGAAATTGAGTCTCTTATCAGGAATGTGGTCACCAATCACTGGAAGGTATTTACAATTTCAAGTGTTACATATTTATACTCGATATTTTCAAATTTTATTTGTTGTGTGATCATTGATGTAGATCTTATGACTATTTTTTTACAGATGCATTTCATGGAGTTCTTCAACTGCTGGAATCATAAGAAATCGTCCATTCATTTTCATGCTTTTTTCTCCAACTATGCCTGAAAAATCCCGACTTTTAGAGTGAAGAATTATCCCATGTTCACTATCTCTGTGAGTTACTGAAGATTCAAAGGGACAAAATAATGGGTTTTTCGATAAAATTCAATTTAGACCTTACAAATTACTTGCACAGGAATCAAGAGATTGTTGGATTTTTATTGAAGTAGGTAGCCAGGAAGATAGTAGGAGGAAAAAATCTATCAGGTGATAACCTCTGTACACATAATGAGAAGAGGGTTCCTCTTGTAACCAAGGACATGTAAATTGTAAGAAGGATAAGAGATTCCATTTGATATTTTTTTCTGTGGTTTTAATGGAACAAAAAAATCTTCAAGTGGTCTATGATGGTGATTTTTTTTTGTAGTACTCTTGTGTTAAGTTGAGGGCATATATTGATATTAGTTGGCATTATGAGAACTGGCATGAGCCTTATGTAAACTGGCATGAAGACATAATGATATTGTATGTTGTCATTGACGTCAATATGAGACATAGTGTGAACCGGTATATGCCTAAGTGAAGCAGCACATTTGTTCAAAGTGAACCGGCATGCAGTTATGGGAACCGGCACATGGAAGCACTGTATGACTACCGGTTGGTAAGGCAGCTTCCACTTCGGGGTTTCCGGTTGGAGTATCTCAAGTCTGTGTGACTCAATCGGTGATCTTTGTGTGATGAGTCAGTAGTATGATGGAGGACAGATCGTGTTGCCATGTAAGCTTTGTGCGTGTGAAGGATCTTGCATGAAGAAGACTATTCCTATCTACCTTGGGAATGTGTGAAGTCTATCAAATAGTGATAACGCGTGATGGGTTATCAGCCACCATGAAAACGGTGGATAATGGACGATGGAGAATGTCTTGAGATCGACTCAAGACTGGTGCATTCAATGCAGTATGTTTCAACGGTCAGGATCGAACCGTTTGAATTGCTCAACCTAACAGGTTTAGGGTTTTTGCTACCGACCTATATGTTCCCTATAAGGTCGATGTTAGGTTTCTGTCTAAAGTTGTTGGCAAAAAGTAGTGAGTGTGTATCCAACAAAAGTGATACAAGATTCTTGCCAGACCATAGGAGAAAAGAGATACCTGCAAAGTGTGTGTGTAGAAGGAGAAGAGGAGCCTTAATGGATCTGTATTAGTATTAAGTACTATTAACAGATCATTGTAATACCTATTGATCTCTAACCACTTCAACAGTTACAAAATCCCCTAACAGGGTAGCCTTAACTGGCTTGATTCAAAATCCCTTAAATTGGGTGGTCTTAACTGGCTTGCTGTAAATCCCTTAACCGGGTAACTCGAAGCTAATGAGTTCTGAGAAGCTAGAAAAGCTTAGGAGATCCTTTCAGCTATTGAGTTCTTAAAATCCTCTAACAAGGTGACCCTACCGGGTTTAACCCTTAACCGGGTGATCCCTAACAGGATCAGTTCCTACCAGAACCTATTGTAATGTTCTTAACTAGACAAGGCTCCTAATAGAGCGGACTTCTAAAGAGTTCAAAAAGAAGCTTGTGGGTATTCATCCCCACCGGGGTTTTTCCCAGTTGGGTTTCCACGTGAAAAATATGTGTGTCATGTGAAATGCTTTTGTCTTGTGATGCTTTGTTTTATCTGTTATGCACATGAAGTTTCTATGTTTTATGCCTGTCTATAAAACATATTGAACTCACTGTTGTGAAGATTTTATGGTTAGGTCTACTAGTTCATGCATGAGAATATTATGATAATGTGGTATTGAGCTAAGAGAAAAGCTTAGTAAGTGACCGGTTCATGACTAATTGAGTTATTTTGGATGCTACCGGTTGCACTCTGTTTTACCGGTATCTTTGTTTATCAGTCATTGAGAGTGGTTGCTTTCAAACCGGTTTTGAACTGTATTTGTTCTGTACTGATTCACCCCCCCCTCTCAGTACCGGTTTGGTACTAGTGGTTCATCATTGAGTTATCAATATTTTCCTTGCAAGAGATGAATATGTGTGTGATTTGTTTGTTAACTTTGTTGGTGACCACAATTTTAACCGCATGTACTTAAAACTTCAATAAGAATGGTTAAATATAAATTTTATTTTTTCTCTCTTGAAAAGAGGAGGCTTATTTATCATTTTTGTGAATATGATGTTATAATGTGGATTGCAACCAATTCTCAAAGTTTTGGGATAAGATTATGTTTGTTTGTAAAACTGAATAGTGAATATTGTCAAGGATAAGGAAATAGTTGCAGAATATCTCAAAAAATGATATGAAATGTAATGCCAAGGGAAACCTAAATATATTCTTGATTTAAATAAGTTTACACAAACTTGGCCTCACTCATTATTATTATTTTCGTTTTTAAAGTGCATACAGTAAAATTTAGTGGGTAAACTAGTTTTTAACTTTAATTAGTTTTTGAATGGTTTTCTTCTATTAAATAGGGATTATAAATCTCCATAGGTTGGAAAAATCCTATACATTTTGCTGCTTAAAAATATGCAAATCAAATATTTAGATATCCTTGTTCTTACTGAATATCTATCTTTTAGATCTTTTATTTATGCTACTAAAGTGTTTATAAACAATCATTACTTCGTTTATTATCATTCTCTTTCAATTTAGCGAATAGGTTTTCAAACATATAATTCACCATTAACTAATATCTATAATTATGGAAATTGTCATGGAGGCTTAAATTTAATGACTATATGATCTTATATTTATGGATTATTTGAATAAAATGCAATTAAAATCTTAAGAGCTACATTTCATACACAAAAAGATTTTGTATTAACTCCCAAAAATTATTTAGATTATAGTAGAATTTATATATCTATTCTTAAATATATATTTTAATTGTTGAAAAGTAACTTTGCATAAATAACCATCATAAAATATTTGTTTGAAAAACATGATCTCCATTTTTTAATAACTTGTGTTATTGACTTTAGAATTTTTTTTGAAAAATCAAAGCCTCGGCTAGTTCTTGATCACAATCAACAATCTGTAATTTTTGAGTGATCTTAGTTGGGAAAAAAAATTCTCATTTGAGATATCAAACTAGTCATTTGAGATATGTTTTACACATTGTATTTTGTAACCTTACACAAGCTTAGTTCATAGTTGGTAAGATGTGCTCTAGTAGACCTATATGTGCCCGACCTTAACTATACACTTCTCATGAATTCCAATCCACTAAGGCAATGATGCATATTCATAATATTAATAACTCTATTTTATTTTTATTTTATAGTTTTATATTCTACTTATTTTGAAAAAATAATTTAATGCAATTGTGATATATTCTAGGGTTAGTAGTTATCTATTTACTTAGATTTCTATGTATTTATTTCATGTTTTATTTGTATATTTTTTTAATGTATTCTAATATAATTTAATAGATTATATATTTATTAAATTTGTCAATACACTCATATTGATGGCCTATCAACCTTTATTTCATCACTTTTATATTTGAGATTGATCTTACATTTACAAATATAATCTCTCAAATTTCAATATTCAAATAAGATTTGCAAATCGTGTCCATTTTTTTTACCTTGAACAAACTAAACACAAAATCAATCATTATATTAGTTTTTTTCTCATTCTCTCTCTATTTCATCTATTCTAACACATGTGTTGCCCCTTACAAAGATACCTAGAGGACAAGAGAGAGGTTAGATAGATAGATGGGAAGAGAGGGGTGAGATAGATAAAGGGGGATAGAAGAGGAGAGTTGATGAATTAGGAGAATGAGAGAGAAGAGGAGGGAGAGAGAGCAAAGAGAAAGAGAGGGCTAAGGAGGGGGAGAGGGAGAGGTATAGATGAGACTAGAGAGAGAGAGGTGCGAAGAGAGGGAGAGAGTGAGAAAGAGAGGTAATGAGAAAGGGAGGGAGGGAGGGGAAGGAGAGAGGGAGATAATAAGAGAGAGATACACCTAAGAGAAGGGGAGAGTGAGATAGAGAGAGGATGAGAGGGAGAGACTTCAGAGAGAGAGAGAGAGAGAGAGAGTTAAGTGAAAAAGAGAAAGGGAGGGGGGGAGGTAGGGAGAGAGTGGGAAAGAGATACACTTGACAGAGGAGGAGAGTGAGATAGAGAGATAGAGGGAGAGAGGGAGAGAGACTTAAGAGAGAAAGAATGAGAGAGAGAGGGAGAGAGAGAGAGAGAGAGAGAGAGAGAGAGAGAGAGAGAGAGAGAGACAAGATTCATGGAACATTGTTTAGGACGCATCTATTCTAGCTCCAAAATGACAGTATGAATTGACTAACACACGTGTTAGTCGCATGCTTTACACCATTGATTTTGCAATTAACGGTTGCGATTGACTAGCCTGTCGCTAACACATTGTACGAAAGGTCTATTTTGGAGCCAAAATAGACACGACCCATTGTTTAGGCACATAGCGTGTTGATGAAAGATTCGACTAACATAGTGTGTTAGTCACTTTCGCTAATTCACGGACTGCGTGGCTGCCATTTCCTTTTGCCCCGCGAAATAATGAATTCGACTAACATAGCGTGTTAGTAGCTTTCGCTGATTCGCGAGATGCGTGGCCACCATTTCCTTTTGCCTCGTGAAATGGTGAATTCGACTAACATGGTGTGTTAGTCGCTTTCACTGATTCGCAGACTGCGTGGCCGCCATTTCCTTTTTCCCCGTGAAACAGTGAATTTGACTAACATAGCGTGTTAGTAGCTTTCATTGATTCGTGGGCTACATGGCCGCCATTTCCTTTTGGACTGCAAAATAATGAATTCAACTAACATAGCATGTTAGTCACTTTCGTGGACTGTGTGGCCGCCATTTCCTTTTCCCCGTGAAACAATGAATTTGACAAACATAGCGTGTTAGTCGATTTCACTAATTCATGGACTGCGTGGCTGCCATTTCCTTTTGGACCATGAAACAACGAGTTAGACTAACATAGCGTGTTAGTCGCTTTAGCTAATTCGCGAGCTACATGGTACACTATGTTAGTTGAATTCATTGTTTCATGGTCCAAAAGGAAATGGTGGTCACGCAGTCCGCGAATTAGCAAAATTGACTAACATGTTATGTTAGTTGAATTCGTTGTTTCATGGGGCAAAAGGAAATGGTGGCCATGCAGTCCGCGAATCAATGAAAGCGACTAACATGCTATGTTAGTCAAATTTGTTGTTTTGGAGTCCAAAAGGAAATGGTGGCCACGTAACTCGTGAATCAACAAAAGCTACTAACACGCTATGCTAGTCGAATTCGTTGTTTTGTAAGGAAAAAGGAAATGGTGGCCACATAGTACGCAAATCAGTGAAAGTGACTAACACGCCATGTTAGTCGAACTCATCGTTTCATGGGGCAAAAGGAAATGGTGGCTACGTAGCCCACAAATCAGCGAAAGCTACTAACACGCTATGTTAGTTGAATTCGCTGTTCACAGGACAAAAGGAAATGGCAGCCACGCAGTCCGTGAATCAGCGAAAGTGACTAACACGCTATGTTAGTTGAATTCATTGTTTCGCGAGGCAAAAGGAAATGGTAGCCACACAGTCCATGAATCAACGAAAGTGACTAACATGCCATGTTAGTCGAATTCGACATTTTGCGGGGCAAAAGGAAATGATGGCCACATAGCCCACGAATCAGCAAAAGCTACTAACACGTTATGTTAGTCGAATTCTTTGTTTCATGGGGAAAAAGGAAATGGCGGCCACGTAGTCCGCGAATCAGCGAAAGTGACTAACATGATATGTGCCTAAACAATGTTCCATGAATCTTCTCTCTCTCTCTCTCCCTCTCTCTACCATTCTTTCTCTCTTAAGTCTCTCTCCCTCTCTGCCTCTATCTCTCTATCTCAGTCTCCTCCTCTGTCAAGTATATCTCTTTCCTACTCTCTCCCTACCTCCCCCCCTCCCTTTCTCTTTTTCAATTAAGTCTCTCTCTCTCTCTCTCTCTCTCTCTCTCTCTCTCTCTCTCTCTCTCTCTCTCTCCCATTCTTTATCTCTGAAGTCTCTCCCTCTCATCCTCTCTCTATCTCACTCTCCCCTTCTCTCAGATGTATCTCTCTCTTATTCTCTCCCTCTATCCTCCCCCTCCCTCTCTCCTTTTCTCATTACCTCTCTTTCTCACTCTCTCCCTCTCTCCCTCTCTTCACACCAATTAGGGTGACCTCCAATGGTTAAATTGAGACACCAAGATCCAAAATCACCAAGAAGGGGAAGTGCATTGATATATTTAAATATGTATTTTTTAAGGAAGGCAAGGATGCCCTGGGCACCCCAATACATACAAGGGTGCCTCGAGTGCACCTGCTCATCAAAAATAGGGCAAATAAAAGAGAAATGAAGAGAAAAAAACTCAATGTTAAGGGTTTAGATTACCTTGCAAAAAGATGACAGTAGTTTTGAGGTAAAAAGGCCTAAAATGGACTCGGGTGAGAGCTAAGATGGGACATATGAAAGTAGGGCAACATAAAGTTGTGTAAATTGTGCAAGGTTACAAATTATAACACTTCATTATCTCTCTCACTCATGCACACACTCCTTGTTTCTATCTCTCTATAAATCTCCATTCCACTGCTCTCTATCTCTTTGTTCCTCTCTTTGTTACTTGTCTTAATCACCTTTCTCTCTCATTATTGCTCCCTCTATCTGTATCTCCCTATCCCTCTCTATATATATCTAATTATCTATACCTCTCTATTATTCACCCCATCTCTCTTGCTTTATATATTTATCTCTCTATTACTCTCTTTATCTCCCTCTTACTCCTCTCTCTATCTCTTTCTATCCATATCTCTCTATCTCTATCTCACTATCTCTCTCTTATTTACTCCATCTCTCCTACTCAAAATCCCTGTCAATATCCCTCTCCATCTCTCTATATCTCCCTCTATCTATATCACTCTTTCCCCCCTCTATCTATTATATCTCCCTCTCGCTCCCCTCCCTTTCTATCTATTTCCATCCATATCTTTCTCTACCTCTATCTCCCTCTCTATATATTGGGCTATAATTCCCTCTCCCCCCTATTCTTTATCTCCCTCCTCTATGTTTATCTCCCTTCTCTCTATCCCTCTTTATATCCTCCCACTCTATCTTTCCCCATCTCTCACTCTCTCTATTCCTTACCTATATCTTGATTTCTACCTCTCTCTCCCTTTCATATGATCCCTTAGGACTCCATATGGTGTTTTTATGGGTCGTATGGTGTCCTAAGGGGTCATATGGTGTTCTATGACCCCTTAGGACACCATATGACCCCTTAAGATACCATATGACCCATAACGACACCATATGGTGTCCTAAGGGGTCATAGGATGCCATATGACCCCTAAGGACACCATACAACCCATAACAACACCATATGGTGTTCTATGACCCCTTAGGACACTATTTGATGTTTTTATAGGTCCTATGGTGTGCTAAGGGATCATATAGTGTCCTATGACCCCTTAGGACAGCCTATGACCCCTTAGGACTCCATATGACATCTTATGTATCATTATAGGTCATATGGTGTCCTATGACCCCGTAGGACACATGCATGGATCCCTAGGATACCATATGAACCCTAAGAATACCATATGACCCTAGAGAGGGAGAGAGGGGGAGGAGAGGGAGGGAATGGGAGAGAGAGACACCTAAGAGAGGAGGAGAGTGAGATATAGAGATAGAGACTGAGAGGGAGATACAAGAGATAAATAAGAGAGAGAGAGAGAGAGAGAGAGAGAGAGAGAGAGAGAGAGAGAGAGAGAGAGAGAGAGAGAGAGAGCATAATATTGATGAATCAACACCTTGAGGTCAACATAATTTGTATTCTGATGATGTTTTAAAATCATTGTTGAGTTATTATAGATGTATCTTCTTCTTCATCAATAACATACAAAGGTAGCTCATTAAACAAAACAAGCATTATCTCATCATTTTTCTCAATATAACTAGGTAACTCATTAAACAAAACAATCAAAAACTCGTTATCAACACTGTACGGAAAATCCTTGGACTGAAACAATCCAAACTATCCCACTTGGTGTGCCAAAAGTTGTTGTTACTAAGCATTGTGCCCAAATGATAAGATGTAAAACTCAGTAATCTTGCACAACATGGGGAGTTTCTCAAGCTATGAGTGACCTAAAACAAGGATGAACCTCCATATTATGGGATACTCCCCTTGGAAAACCTCCTAAAATTATTTCACTTGACAAGAGAAAATGATAGAAAGATTGCTTTTGAATTGAAAACTACTAGCCCTAGGAGGTGATGCACGAAAATTTTGAGATTCTACTTGCTATCCTAAAATCACAATAAACTTCATTGGAGATCAAATTTCATTCGCAACTCAAATTAGAAACATGTAGTATATAATTGATTCATAGGAAAGTTTTAAATTCAGTAATTGCTTGAAGGAAAATGATTGTATTCACAACTTCAACTTGTCAAAACACTCAACACAGCTTACAACCTCTATTAACATGACACTTCTTGCCTTGAAAATGCATAGATGAGACAAAATTGAAGGATCTTTAAACAAAACATAGGAACATCAACATATCATCCATTTAGGAGTCAAATAACAAGTTTAGATTCTATTTATTGGTTACATGTTATCTCTATTAGCTACGTCTATGGAAAACTATAAAATTTTGTAGGCTAGAGCAAGTGTAGATTATGTCATTGAAAGACTCATTCAAAAGAAATAATATTGAAGATTTAAATAAAAACACCATGTAACAAATGAAATCAAGCTCATGATTATAGTTTTTACATTCATGATGAGTGTAAATGAGACAATGAATTCACTTATCAACAACATGTGATGTCAACTAGAGGGGAGATTTGTCACCAAGATATTGAATATTGGGGCACATATTAGTGTGTCCAATTGTGATCAAAGATAAGAAATGATTTTGTGTATGTGTGTGTGTGTGTTATAGATTCCATCAGTTTTGATGTTAAACCATTTGTGCATATATAGGATTAAGATTATATATGCTATATACACAAAAATGTGACTATACATAGACAATTAAAGCATGAAGTTAACCAATATAGCTCACATGGACACACAATTTAGTCACAACAAAGGAAAATTAATATAATGAAAGCATACAAAATATTTATGTCCACCGTGCCTTATCAATTCACCAAGCTATGGTATTCATATCCAAGGATATAAATTGGGTAGACAAAATAAAGGGCCTAGATTAGTTGGAGAGACCAAAGGTTCTCACGACTTGAGAGGATTGGGAGCATTAGAAGAGAACAAGTTTCATTCTTGTAATTGAGTAACTCAACGTCTCTCCATGATTCAAGGGGAATCAAGGGTGAGTGACATGTGTCTTGGGTAGAGTGGATGGTAAGGATCTAAAAAGTATTTTTTTTAAGGGATGTGAAAATAACTCCTATGCCTTAAGTATTGCAAGTGTACAAGTGATATGACATATGCACCTACTTGAGAAATTGAGAACATAAATATTTGAATATTTATTATTAGGCATGCACAATGATTAGGGATATTAATTAATTTTTCTTAGGTGTTTAATTAATTAAATATTCTAGTGTTTATTGAATTTTTAGATGGGGGTGAGATAGAGATTTATTTACCTAAGAAAAATGATGGGGACTAAACGCTAGAAATAGGAATCAATAATAATAAATTTTATTATTTAATTAATTTTAGAAAGAAAATAAAATAATTAATCAAATGAAAATGATTAATTAGAAATAAAATGATAATAGATGAGCTAGAATGATGATGTGTCAATTTTAGTTGTCTAAATATACTTTTTGTGAATTGTATAGTGAACATTTAATTTATTGGAAAAATATTCTTATGACCCAAAATATAGAGTCGCACTTGCAACATTAGCTATCAAATGATGGAGTAGAAGAGGACTAAAATCATAATAATTCAATCTAATTATCTCACACAATGTTTAAGTACCACATGCTAATAACAATGAAGTGTGATACAAAATACTAAAAAACTAATTAAGTGCCTAGTATAATAATAAGAACATCCTCATAAGTGTTCTTTTGGTCCAACACTTGCTTGTAGTGATTCGATATTTTGTTACATATTCTTGACCATAATTTATGTTGATCTATTCATTTTTTTTCTTCTCTTTAAGAAATATCTAAAGAGAATTGATAATTTCCTTGTCTAGCTTGTTTAAAAGGTTTTAAGTAAATTTTGGTATGCTTCTATACCTTATTCTTTGTCTTATTCACTCAATATCTCTTGAATTATCACCACCTTGCTTTAAGAGGGTTGCCTCCTATGGGATGAATGAAGTTATTGTGATTCACTTATATGTACACTTTGGTGTATTATTGTATTTATGCTACAAAATTGATGAGTTCATATATGATATCTAGTTTTAAAGAAAACATATGAATTGCTTATTCATTAGATATAGTTGCATATTTGCATTTAGTGATTTCAATGGAAAAGAAATTATATACAATGTTGAGTTTGTTAGGGTTTATAATTTTGTTTTCTAATAATCTTTGAACATAATTAAATATACATATGACTATTTCTTGAATCAGATTTTAGGACTACATCTAAAATCAGTTTTGTTCATAGATATTACTAAAAGACCTATATGAAATTCTTGTTTTGCCATAACTTTGGCTATCATAAGCCTATGAATTAATTTATAGAAGTCAGTTTAATATAAAATTTATCTCATCTTGACTACATTAACTATCAACAAGAAAAAATATTAGAGCTTGACATTTTTTACCACATTGATTACCTACATATAAAGAACAAAGGATAGAGAAATAATATAAAATTTTGACCAAAAAACTTATAATTAACTAATCAAAAACATAATTTACCATTATATTGATAAGAGATGGCCAAAAATAATTTAACATAATCAAATATATAAAATTAATTTAGTTCATATTGTTTATTCATTTTAATTAAGTATAATATTATATTATTTTAATTTACTTTAAATTTAAATTATAAATTTATTAAATAGGTTTAGTTAAGTTTTTTAATTAAAAACAATAAAGCGCTGGGAGGTGAGGGGCCCCACAACCCAAATGAAAAAAAAGGCAAGGTATGGGATGGGACGTTTACGTTACCCGTAAACGCACAAAAACTAGCAACGAAAAACACACAGAAACTGGTGGACGGAAGGCCTACGTCACGTTGGTTAAGTCTAACCACATGGAAACAGTGCGGTCAACACTTCTTGACCTCAGATGTCTCCATGTCATAGGTCGTGTGGGTCCGTTACCTCCACGCCATCCTAGCAAGTGGACATGGGAGGGATGTATGTCAATGGGCTCCGGATGCATGTCGTTTGTATGACAGTGCCGTTTTGGAGCAATGGCTACGCAGTAGACAAAATGGCCCGCCCATGCCATGCCTTCTCCATGCCCCTCATGCCATCAGGCCAATCATTCCCAGGTCGGTACAATCCGTCACATCTGCCAGTTACATTCGTCCTGTCCACTCCAGCTTTACCTTGTTTTTTTCATTTATTATGTTTTTATTTTTTTTAAATTATAATGAGTAAAATAATTAATATTATAAATAATAAAGTATATATTTAATTTTTTTATAATAATTTATATGTTTAAATAATTAAACTATTTTAATAGAAAGTATATTACAATATATAATTAATTGTAAGATAAATATTATATGTAAATTTTAATAATATTATTTTATAAAAATAAGTAAATAATAGTTTATTTTTGCTAAATATATTTACTTTTTAAATTAAAATAATTATAATAGATTTTAATATAAAAAATAAATAAGTAAATTTAAAATATAAAATAATTAAATGATTTTAACATAAGAAATAATTATATGGTATTTGATATATATTGCCATGAAATCAATAGTAAGTATCAAATTAGTTATTTGTTACGTTATTTGTTAGGTTAAAATCACTCACTTAGTTATTTGTTAGGTTAAAATCATAAATAAGTAAATTTAAAATAAAAAATAATTAAATGATTTTAACATAAGAAATAATTATATGGTGTTTGATAAGTATCAAATTAGTTATTTGTTACCTTATTTGTTAGGTTGAAATCACTTAGTTAAAATCACTCACTTAGTTATTTGTTAGGTTAAAATCATAAATAAGTAAATTGAAAATATAAAATAATTAAATGATTTTAACATAAGAAATAATTATATGGTGTTTGATACATATTACCATCGAAATCAATAGTAAGTATCAAATTAGTAATTTGTTACGTTATTTGTTAGGTTAAAATCACTTAGTTAAAATCAATCCCTTAGTTATCTGTTAGGTTAAAATCATAAATAAGTAAATTTAAAATAAAAAATAATTCAATGATGTTAACATAAGAAATAATTCTATGGTGTTTGATATATATTGCCATCGAAATCAATAGTAAGTATCAAATTAGTTATTTGTTAGGTTAAAATCACTTAGTTAAAATCACTCCCTTAGTTATCTGTTAGGTTAAAATCACTTACTTATTTGTTAGGTTAAAATCACTTAGTTATTTGTTATGTTAAAATCATTTAATTATTTTTTTATTATAAAATTACGTATTTATTTCTTATATTAAATTTATATTTTCTAAATATATTTACTTTTTAAATTAAAATAACTATTTAAAATCACTATTTAAAATTTACATATAATATATATCTTACAATTAATTATATATTGTAATATACTTTCTATTAAAATAAATTAAAAATTTAAACATATAAATTATTATAAAAAATTAAATATATAATTTATTATTTATAAATATTAATTATTTTACTCATTATAACTTTTAAAAAATAAAAACGTAAAGCTGCAGTGAGCAGGACGGAACTGGCGGATGTGACGGATTGCAGGACGGATGTAACGGATTGTATGGGCGACATGGCATGGGCAGGCCATTTTGTCCGCTGCGTAGCCATTGCCCCATTTTGGAGGCAGACTAGTGTTGGAAGTTGAAGTCCAACGGAATCCTTCCCTGTTTGCCGCCAAAACTCTTGGCTATTCATATTCTTCCTAGAAGCTCTTTAAGAGCTAATTGTAATTCATTTTCTGAAGTTGATTGCCAGAGCTGATTGCAGCTGTGTAGATGTAAACCATATTGGTGAATAATATAGTGATTCCCCTGCTTCAAGTGTGGATGTAGGCAATTGCTGAACCACGATAAATCTGTGTGTTCTTGTTGTTTGTGTTGTGTATATTTAATTGTGTTTATCTACTGTTATCAATTCGATTTCTTCATCCTAACAATTGGTATCAAAGCGAGGTTAGATTGCTGTTTAGATTTTGGTGTTTGAATTTCCAGAATCATGGAAGAATCGAAGATAGAGAAGTTCTCCGGTCAGAGCTTCGGATCATGGAAAGTGCAAATGGAGTCTTTGCTGATAAAGCAAGACCTTTCAATTGCGCTTGAAGGGATAGCAAAGAAACCAGCTGGGATGGCTGATGAAGATTTTGTGAAATTGGACAAGAAGGCGAGAGCGACAATTTTTCTCTCACTGTCCAATAATGTTCTCTTCAATGTCACGGGTGACGCAACAACAAAAGAAGCATGGGATAGACTTTCAACCATGTATGAAATGGCTTGGACTGCAAATAAAGTTTTTATTATGAAGCGCTTGTACAAACTGAAAATGAAGGAAGGTTGTGCTATGGCAAACCACATCAATGAATTTAATACATTGATTAGTCAAGCGACTTCGGTGGGGATGACACAAGATGATGAAAGCAAGGCTGTTTTGTTATTGTGTTCTTTACCAAGCAGCTGGGATGGTGTTGTAATAGCAGTTAGCACATCTATATCTGGTAAAAATAAATTAGTTTTTAATGATGTAGCAGCTACTCTTCTCAGCGAGGATTTGAGAAGAAAGAATGATGAACCTTCATCCGGTGAAGCTTTAACAGTGGTTAGCACCGATAATAGAGGTAGAAGTCATAACAGAGGCATAAATAATTACCATAGACGTTCGAAATCAGCAAAGAGATCGAAGTCTAGAAACATAAATGGTGAATGTTGGTTTTGTGGCAAAGCGGGTCATGTGAAAAAGGATTGCAGAAATTTCAAAAGAGCACAAGAGAGAGTGCGGGACAGCGAAGCAAATACCATTTATGATAAAGATGGTAGCGTCTTAATCCTTTCAACAACCGACACTACTTCGGATTCATGGATGCTTGATTCCGGTGCCTCCTATCATGCTACCTCATGTCTTGAAGCATTCATCAACTACCATGAAGGGCAATTTGGCAATGTTTTTTTAGGAGGTAACAAAGCTTGTGAAATTACAGGCAAAGGGGATGTATTGCTCCCATTAGAAGGTGGCAAAACATGGCTTGTCAAAGATGTTCACCATGTCCCAAAATTGAAGCGGAATTTGATATCCGTTGGACATCTCTTTGGTCAAGGTCTAAATGTCAATCTTCTTCCGGATACATGGAAAGTAACACATGGTACCATGCTGATTGCAAATGGTAATAAAGTGGGAAATCTTTATATTTTTAAGACTCATGGTGAAGTGGGAGTTGCAATGGTGATTGAGGACAGCAAAGCGGATCTTTGGCATCAAAGACTTGGGCAAGTTAGCAAGAAAGGTCTCCATGTTATGCATACAAGAAATCAGCTACCGGGCCTCAAGCTTGTGGACTTAGCCTTTTGTGAACATTGCCTCTATGGTAAACAAAAGAGAGTCAGTTTTTTGAAAGGTGGGCGTGACACAAAGACAACACTGCCGGAGCTTGTATAATCGGATGTTTTTGGACCAACCGAGGTAACCTCCATTGGAGGAGCTAACTATTTTGTAACATTTCTTGATGATTGCACAAGAAAAGTATGGATTTATATGCTTTCTAGGAAATCAGAAGTGTTTTCAAAATTTAAAATTTTCAAGGCATTAGTTGAAAATCAGATTGGGCATAGGATTAAATGCTTACAAACAGATAATGGTGGGGAATTTTGTTCACATGAATTTGATAATTTTTGTGCTGATAATGGGATTAGAAGAATCAAGGTTGTTCCATTCACTCCTCAAGAAAATAGTGCAGCCGAGAGGATGAATAGAACAATCCTTGAGAAGGCACAATGTATGTTGTCTAATGCAGGTTTAGGCAAAGATTTTTGGGCAGAAGCGTGTAACACAACAGTGTATTTAATTAACCGAAGTCCATCATCTAAATTGGATTTTGGTATTCTGGAAGAGGAATGGCAAGGGAAGAGGATTTCATATTCACATCTTCATGTGTTTGGATGCGAAGCCTTCTTGCATATACCCAAGGAAAAGCGAACGAAATTGGATCCAAAGTCACTGAAATGTATCTTTGTGGGGTATGGAGAAGAGTAGTTTGGTTTCAGATTGTGGGATCCAGTTCACAAAAAGATTGTTCACGGCAGAGATGTAGTCTTTCATGAAACCTCCTTTCTCGTACTGCAAGATGCAAGTAAATCAGAGACAGAATATGTTCCTATGTCTCTATTTCAAAATGCGACTACCAGCACTCTGCCTCCGGTCTCTCATTCAGTGGGAGCTCCTATGACATCTACATCTATTGAATATAATTCTCAGATTGAGAATGATGAAGTGAGTGTTGAAAATAATTGGTCTTCTTTTAATTCAAAATTCGTGGGTTTGCAAAACAGAGCACATTTGGAAGATCACTCTTATGGTGAGCATCTTGGCTCATGTTTTTCAACTTTGGTTTAGCATACTCCATGGTGCTCTACACCTCCACCACATTCTACAAATCATAGAGTATTCTCCCCATGGCATACACCTCACCCTCCACGATAGCTGTCCTCACACCCCGTAGCCCACAATCCTTCTCGGGAGTCTTTCGCAGCTCCTTGCTGCCTTCCCCATGCACCTCCCGCAGCCTACTCTCCTTGCAAGCTCCCTGCTGGTCTCCATGCCTCCCCACCATGCAGGCCCTCTCTACAAACTTCCCCTGACCCCCCAGCCGCTCCCTCTTTCTCTCCGCAGGCCCACTCCACGGGTTCACCGCAACCACAGACATATGCCGTTGACGGTGATGGTCTCGTGGAAGACCATTCACGTGGTCACTGCCCCCAGCAAAATTCACATGGTCATGGGCTCAATCCTGGTGTGACCTCCTTTGTGAACCCACAGCACTGTCATCTCTCTCTCATGTAGAACAAGAGGGATTTTTCTGATCGACCTTCACACAATGTGGATAAAAATCCACAAGCTTCTGATAACCCTGCAGATGGAGTCATTACCAGACTCAAAAATAGGGACATTACAGGAAATGCAAATAGAGACAATGGGAGTGATATTAATGTGATTAAACAGGGAACACAAAAATTGAATGACTCTACTACTGAAACAGAGAGTCAATTGAGAAAATCAATCAGACAAAGGCGACCTCCTGCGAAGTTCTTCGATTATGACTTACTGTTTTGTGAAGAGGCTGAACCTTCTTTGCTCATCTCGGATCAAACAGAGCCTGCAGCATACAAAGAGGCTTGTAAAAATGCAGACTATGATAACTGGCACGCTGCAATGTGCGAAGAAATGGATGCACTTGTGAGAAATTAGACATGGGATTTGGTGCCACTTCCGCCTGACAAAAAGGCATTGAGAAATAAATGGGTGTATAAACTAAAAGATGAAGCCAATGGTCACAAACGATTTCAAGCGAGACTGGTTGTAAAGGGACATGCTCAGCAGCAAGACCTTGACTTCAAAGAAATTTTTTCGCTAGTAGTTAAAATGACTACCATCCGAGCAGTATTGGGATTAGTTGCAGCGTGGGATCTTGAACTTGAACA
The DNA here is from genome assembly GCF_030272615.1 of Cryptomeria japonica. Lineage (NCBI taxonomy): Eukaryota > Viridiplantae > Streptophyta > Pinopsida > Cupressales > Cupressaceae > Cryptomeria > Cryptomeria japonica. Next base: position 240,711,339 of record NC_081410.1, on the reverse strand, counting down.
GTTGGATGTGAAGACGGTATTTCTCCATGGCGATCTTGATGAGGAGTTATTTATGCATCAGACGAAAGGGTTCATTTAAAAGGGGCAGGAACACCTTTATTGTAGATTGAAACACATTTTGTATGGGCTTAAGCAAGCCCCCCGGCAGTGGTATCTTAAATTTGACAAATTCATGATTGATCACAAGTTTACTCGCAGCGAGTCCGATCCTTGTATCTATTACAAGAAGCTTCCTAATGGAAAATTTGTCATTCTTCTCCTTTATGTGGATGATATGCTCATAGCCGGCACAAGCATGAGGATTGTGAGTGAACTTAAAACTCACTTAGCAAAGGAATTTGCCATGAAAGATTTAGGGGCAGCAAAGAAGATCTTAGGAATGACTATTTTTCAGGATAGAAAAAAGAGAGAACTCAAACTATCTCAACAAGACTACATTAAAAAAGTCTTGGACAGATTTGGTATGGCAGATGCTAAGTCTGTTTGTGTACCTTTAGCCTCTCATTTTCAGTTGTCTTCTTATTTGTGTCCTAAAACACAAGAAGATAAGGAGTTTATGGATAAAATTCCATACAAATCTGCAGTTGGAAGCCTCATGTATGCTATGGTGTCTACTCGACCAGACATTGCTCATGCCGTGGGATTGGTGAGCAGATTTATGGCTAATCCAGGCAAATCACATTGGGAGGCGGTTAAGTATATCTTGAGGTATCTCAAAGGTACTTCTGATTTTTGTTTATGGTTTGGAAAGGACAAGGCAGTTTTGCAAGGGTTTACTGATTTAGATTTTGCCGGTGACTTAGACAAAAGAAAGTCTACTTCTGGTTATGCTTTCACTTTTGTCGGGGCAGCGATTAGTTGGGCTTCAAAATTGCAACATACAGTTGCTCAATCAACCGCAGAAGCAGAATACATAGCTCTTTCTGAGGGAGCAAAATAAATGGTATGGCTGCAACTCTTGTTCAACGAGTTGGGTTTGAAGCAATCAGATTTTGCTTTGTTTTGTGATAACAACAGTACAATTTTTATGACTAAACATCAAACATCTCAACTGAGGTCAAAACATGTTGATGTTCGCAGTTATTATGTTCGCCATATGGTTGAAGAAGGCAAGTTTCATGTAGATAAGATTCATACCGATCCGAATCCAGCTGATGTACTCACTAAAGTAGTTAAGTGGGAGAAGTTCAATTTCTATCGAGCTTCTCTCGGCCTTTCCAATAACTGATAGCAGAACTAAGAGGGAGAATTACTTGTTGCAGCAGTTCGTTGGCCTTCAGTGGGAGATTGTTGGAAGTTGAAGTCCAACGGACTCCTTCCCTGTTTGCCACCAAAACTCTTGGCTATTCATATTCTTCCTGGAAGCTCTTTAAGAGCTGATTATAATTCATTTCTGAAGTTGATTGCCAGAGCTAATTGCAGCTATGTAGATGTAAACCAAATTGGTAAATAATATAGTGATTCCCCTGCTTCAAGTGTGGATGTAGGCAATTGCCGAACCACGATAAATCTGTGTGTTCTTGTTGTTTGTGTTGTGCATATTTAATTGTGTTTATCTGCTATTATCGATTCGATTTCTTCATCCTAACAACTAGATGCGTCTGTCATGCATGTACACTGAATAGCCATGATTTAGTCTCATTTGCTTTAACCATCAATGATTGGATAGTCTCCTTGTACTATGGAAATCAACATCGTGTCCACCTCACCTATGCTCTCATGACGATGCAACTTCAATGCTTTCCAAGGCCACCTCATCGATTGATACCCCCGCACCTCTACGGATGCATTTTACTTTATTCATTACCATTTGTGGAGCTACTGGTAATATTTGTCACTTTGCATTGCATATCACTTGTTCCCTGCACCTCTGCAAGTCTTCATTTGAATGTCATTTTCTACCTATGGAACTGTCGAGTAACATTATGTTACACCCTTCACTTATTTAACCCCAACACATCCACATTTGACTTTTTCTTTACAACATACCACTTGCGGTACTGTGGGGAAACACTCATGATTACATTTAGACCCCACAACTCCGCAAGTGGAAAATGATAAAGAGAAACAAGACTGCAGGAGCTGGTGAATGAGGATCACTTAAGTGATCAAAATATCCACATGTCAAAAAGGTTATGACTTATCGAGGGGTGGGGGCCCTTGGGGGTCATCCTATAGGAGAAATGTAATTTTTTTATATTAGACCCACGTAAAATATTAAAGCCAGTAAATATGTAAAGTCCTAATGCAAAAGGGGTTGGTCAATGAATGATGCAATAGACTCAAAGTTATGACTTAAGGGCTCGAGCAACCAGTTCAACAAGTCAACAAGGAATTATAACAAAAGTGAATGGAGACCAAGAATGAACGAAACCCTTTGATACTTAGGTTTGAACTCCACAAACCTATCACACGCAAAAGGGGAACTTGAAGCAAATATTTGGCTCGTATTTTTCCAAATTTTAATAGTCCTAACAAAACCCGACCAACTCTTTACAATAATATAAGATATAAATATAAAGGGGCATGAAAAAATATTAAAGAAAAAAATTGATACATATAATATCTGATGAAAATAAGGGTTTTTTAATTCAGGTTGTGTATTGGGAGGGGGTTACAAGAAAGGAGTTTAGGGCAATATTTTTTTTAAATATGGGGATTCTTTAGTATGCCATGAACAAATGTGATATAACCCAAGTTCACTAAGTGAAGCTCCTATGGAAAGAGTAAGGGGACAAGGAGAATTACCTTTCCTCCTATATACAATAGTCCATGTGATACTATTATCCACAACCCCATTACAATGGGAGATAGGTGGTGACCCCCTCACTATGGGATTAACAACAACCAAAGAAACAAAATTATAGGGAAAAAGATGGTCCTCAACTGCAAGAGGAGGTTGAAGTTGTGGGGGATCATCCATAGCAAGCTAGGTCGAACATGTAGGAGGAGGAGGAGCCAAAAAAAGTGACTTCTGGGCATTGACAAAAACATATCTATAGAAAGGAACTCCTTAGGATCCTAGGAGTAGCAAGACTCGGAATATAAAGGAATCTGAATGATCAACCGATCTTCCTATGCATTCTTCCACCATTTAGCTATTCCTTTCTAACGCAAGAGAGATCAGTTTGAAGCCAAGTGACATATAGTAAAGCAACGACGATAATGGAAAGGAAGCCCTTCATAATACAGTAGTTGAACCCAAGGCCTATACCCTACCATTAGAACCACATTTCTAGGAAGGGGCTTGGAGATGTCAATGTCAATTAAAAATTAGTTTGCAGGTTCGGGTCATGTCTATAAAATGCAACATTTTCTTTTAAAACAACTTAAGGTTAGGGTTTATAAACTCCAATGTGTGACCAATAGAAAAGAACTAGTAGAGTGTATTCTTGGGTGCTAGTTTAAATTTGAGATTGACAAAGGTGTTCAAGATAAACTCAAGAATTATTATTCATGTAACCTAAATGTTTATACAAAAATATGATATATCAAATAATCATAGATACCATCTGAATTCAACATAGCATCAATGTTCATCATAATTTTATTATACCTTAAAGAAGATAAATATATGCTAAAAGTAATAGGATAGATGCTTATTGAGATGGCATGGCTAGGTGGATTCAAGCAAATCCTTTGTAAAGTGTTCCATGGTCATGACTCTTTTGATTCAAAATGATGAGGTGATTGATTGTAAGTTTCATTTATCATATCTCCCTGTGATAACATATAGAAGGCTCAACACAAATCGGATAAATTGCATTTAATTTCCTTAAGAATTATATAGGGTTGGACCCATTGGCATAAATTTCTTAGTGATTTTCTCTCATTGGTGAAAGAAATAATTAGACCTAAAGCATTTTCAATTGTTGTTTTGGTATAATGTTTTAGGATTTTTATAGTTGAAAGGGATAGTGGTTTTTGTTTCTCAAGTGGTATAGGATATGGTGTTTTAGTTTTTTTGTTTTTTTGTTGTCATGAAATTCTCTATTCCCTATTAATTGGACCTTGCAAATTTTGCATGCTAATAATTTGGCTACATATAAATTCATATATATTAATGTAAAAGGGAGATCCCCAAGAAAATAATTAATAAAAAAAACTTATAGGGATATATTCTTTGGTGTGGACATTTTTGTATGCTCTTGATATCTATGAAGGGGGAAGAGATTGGTATAAAGATTCTGGTGTTTTAGGGATCCAATTATTAATCCTAGATTTCTTTCATTGAAGCCACTTTAAAGGAAAAAAATTCTATGATTGATCTAATATGTTTTTTATAATGAAAGTAGAGTAACAATCCCGTGTTGTCCCTATAACATCCATAGCCTGAAGGCATCCAAAAACAACAACAAAACTACAACAAACCAATAACATCAAAATTCATAGTAGTTCAAAAACAATAAACATAACCATCCGAATAGTAACCAAATTCTAGAGCATCAACTAACAAAGAAACATACTATAATAACCTAGTAAGTTTATCAAAGGAGTCAAGCTCCTGTAAACAAAAACAAAGTCCCCATAACACTAGGAATTACTAGATTTTTTGACACCTTGGCCTACTTGCAATAGGGCGTTGTTCTACTCCTTAGTTAGGAACTTAAAAAATTCCCTATGAATACCAATCTCACCCGCAACATTGCCAAGCACCTTTTCTTACATTAAACAAAATAAAGTTGCCAAACTATGCATAACCTTGAGGCTGAATTTGCATATGCTACCCATCTTCAATTCTTGCTCAATAATCATATCCTTCACCCTACGTAGTTCCTCCCCCATATCCGTCAACTCTTTCTTAGCCTTCTAACATCCCACACAGCTCTCACCCACAACATTCATCTTCACATCTTCCTCCATGGCAACCTCCTCCAATTTTTCATCCCTAGTTGGATTCCCCTGTTTAGCCCAACTGTTGTTAACTGACTTGTCTTGGTTCTTGTGACTTGTCCAAATTTTACCCACCATCATTAGTGTTCCCTTGATCCTCTTTTTATTCATAATCTCTTCCCTGCTTCTATTCCTCGTCTTCTGATCCATAATCAACCAACTTTAATCTCTAACCCTTCGGGCAAACTCACAGGAGGCAAGTTTGTTCAATTGTCTCCTACCTTCATTCCTACTACTCTCCCTTTCCTCCTCTTCCTCCTTACTCATATCATCAAAAATTGTATCTTCTTGGGGCTCTATATCTCCCCTTTCTTCTTTCTAGTCGAGGCCTTTTGGGTTTTGGGCATATCTATTTCTATGATTACCATTGAAGTGGAAGGGGTTCTAGGGGAAGCCATGAAAGCAACCTCTGAATGGGGAATACAATGTTTGGTCCAAGTACTAGGTGAACCAATTAGAAAGGAGGATGCACTCATGGAAGGGGCTTCCATAGCCACGATGTTCCTAGGTGGACAGAGGGAAAGATGAAACAAATATAGCCTCTAAATCAAACCCTAGTGCAAGGGCACCAACTTTTTATCTTTCTTTTTCAGATCTAGGACCTCTTTGATAGAGTGTTCCAAGGAGTGAAATAGGAAGAAAGGGAAAGAGATGGTTTCATGGTTCCTAAAATGATTTAGGAGCGGCATATGGTATAATTAATAGACTTTATGACAACCTTTGAGAGTAAAGTACTTCATTATCATTAAACATACCATTTTCCAGTGGTTGAGCAACTCTTCTTTTAGATATCCACCTTACAGCTTCAAAGGGGCTTCATTCCTATGAAAGAAACATTTAAGACTTTCACTATTCACTACATGGCTTTTCTCTTCCACTTCTTTTCTTCCTTGGAGAGGCTAGTCACCCATGCAATCACTTCCTCACTGACCTCAAATGAAATTCCTCCCAAGGTGACCCTCCTGTTCACCCAGGATGTAGCAAATTGAATCTACAATCCACTATTCACTACATGGCTTTTCTCTTCCACTTCTTTTCTTCCTTGGAAAGGCTAGTCACCTATGCAATCACTTCCTCACTGACCTCAAATGAAATTCCTCCCAAGGTGACCCTCTTGTTCACCCAGGATGTAGCAAATTGAATCTACAATTCTTCATCAAACCAGATTGCATCAATTCAAGATACCCATAGACCCCTCCTTCCTTACAAATGTGCCACACAATTTAAATATTTTTAAACCCATCCAGCTTATTTGACTTCCTGCGCACAAGGTCCCCTCCCATTCTACGAGTAGTAAGAGAGTTTTGAAGAAAAAACAGAGAAACACAAGAGAAAATTGTGAAACTTTTTCTAAAAGTATCACAGTAATTGTTAAGGAAATTTTTGAATAGGTTCTTAGAACAATAAATGCATCCATATCTTCCCTTAATCCCTCGTGCGTACCAACAATACAACATGCAATGCGAAGTGATAGCTGAATTAAAATTCGTAGGCTTTCTTTCCCTAGGGATTAACTTGTCATCATTACTCCCATTCCCACACGACTTGCTACAATGATGTCAGTGCATCATATCATAGAAAAATAAAATACACATGAAACACAAAAGGTGGGCCCCAGTCTACGTCAACACATGATAGTTGTCAAAACCAGCTTGACTATGCCCTCTCCATATAGGAGTGTACCTCAATAGATTCCACATCATTTCAAGATTGACTATTTCAAAATTTAATTTTTCTTATTTTCCATATTCAAACTTGCACCCCCCAACCTAGGTTAATAGAAGCTATGAGAGCTAGCTCCCTAAGAGATGAAAATTAACCATTAGACTCCACAAACAGGGAATCTCCATGCAAGAATATCTGAACATTTTTGGAGAGGTCATCCTTCCTCCACCAACATCTCCATTGATAAAATTGGAGGCCAAGCGCCACCAAGGTATCAACAACCATATTTCCCTCCCTATAGAAGTGACCAATTTTAAAGTTCTCAAGCCCTAGAAGAAACTTGTGAATGTCTCTAATTATCCCCTCAATGGACCAACTAGTCTTGCACAACCCCTTAATTGCAGAAAGTATACATTTGGAATCAACTTCAATGACTAATGTCTTCAATCCAATTGAGATGGAAACTTTGAGTCCCTAAAGTAATGCCATCCCTTCAGCTTGGTTATTTGTATTACCCTTCAGATTCTTAGTGTGTGTTGTCACCAATTCCCTTGTGTGCATTCTTGTAACTCCCCTCATAACTACCACTAGGGCGTCACTTGTTGGGCAATATCATATCACGTGCATTCATATTGGGGGGTTTAATATCCCAAAATGAGGGTACAATATATTGCCTATCAGTGAAAATAGGGGGTTTTTAATTTGGGCTATGAAAAAATGCAATATTTGCCACAAATAGGAGGGATTTTAATTTAGGTTGTGTTTAAGGAGGAGGCGGAAAAAAAGGATTCTAGGGTAATATTTTTTGAAAATAGGGGGATTCTTTAGTATGCCATGAACGCACATGATATAACCTAGGTTCACTAAGTGAAGCCCCCATGATAGCTGCTTCCCCTATAAACTATCTCATAGCTCTTGAATTCAACTTACACCACCCCAACTTAGGTGACTCCATTTAGTATTCCTTCTCAACAACCTTTTTGAATTGTCAAAATTGGCATAGGAGGAAGGTAGACCCCAACTCAAAGCAATTTTATCATCAAATAGTGAGGGGGGAAAGGAAGGACAAGGGCGAGAGATGGTAGAGAGTTTTTCTAGGAGGAGTTTGGAAAAGGATATAAAAACCACATCAATAGGATTTTCAAGATCATGAAAAATCATGTTATTTATCCCTTTCTAAATGCTCTAGCCAAGATGGGGTGGGATTAGTCTCCATAAATATTTAATTAGAAGGTTATGAGAGGCACCACGCCTACCCAAAATAAAGTGCTAAAGATCTCAATCCATAACCCAAGAAAAATCCAACTTTTGCAACACCAAGCCCCAAAGAGTTCTAGTGAAGGTGCAATGGAGTAAAAGGTGGGAAGGGCTTTTCTCCTTCTATTTGCATAAGACACAGTGATTCGGAAATTGAAATCCCCTTTTAGAAAGATTGTCTAGGGTGAGGATCTTGTTATGAAGGGCAGTCCACCAGAAGAAGTTAATCTTAAGGATTAGTTGCTTATTCCTGACCTTCCTCCAATACCTCAGGGGTTGTTATCCTTTAGGAGAGAGAGATAAGGAGAATTAACAATCAACTCACTTGCAGGGTTCAGTCTCCATGTGAGTTCATCCTCTCTCTAGAAGATGGGAATTTTGGATTGTTTTAGCAAATTCAACAACTCTTGAGCCATTTACAACAAAAGGGGTTGATGGTGGCAACATTATGAGACATCCTTCCAAGATGTATCAAGGGATATATATTCTAAGACCCAATGTCTAAAGAAAGCCTTAGCATTATCACAAATGCTCCTAAAGGAGTTGTGTATGTTTCCCAACCAAGTATCCTCCTAGAAATGGATATTGTCCCCATTCCTAGTTAACCACAACAAACCCGATTGAATGATGTTCTTATATTTGAGAATATTATTCCATATCTTAGATCTAGTAGGGAGCCCTTGAGTTGAAAGAGCCCTATAAAACTTAGAACTCCTAATTAAGATATTTAGCACACATTATTCTGCACCAATTAGCTTTATTTTGGGCTAGTTTCCATCCAGTTTTCTCCATGAGTGCCTTACTAAGAAAATGGATTTTCCTAATCCCTAGGCCCCCAATATATTTAGGACAACAAACCTTATCCCAACTAACCAAGGCCATTCTTTCCTTTTCCTCCATGCCCATCCATAAGAAAGTCTTTTGGATCCTTTCAAGTTTTTTTGCCATGGAACCCGAAATCTTAAACAGGTAGGGGAAGTAGATATGGATGCCTTGTAGGGAGGCAACAAGGAGTTGAAAATACCTCACACTACTCAGGAGATTTCGCTTCCAACCAAATAGATTCCTTTGGATTCTTTCTACGATTGTATTCTAGAAGGTATTTGAGACCTCATTAACTGTGAGGGCCAACCCTAAGTAGACCCTCGGGAGGACGACACTATGGCCCCAAGAATAGGCCTAATTTTATCCTGAAGTTTCACTAGAGTGTTGAAGAATTAAATACTGCTTTATTGTAGTTAATGCACTACCCTGAGGCTTTTGCATACTGATAGTATGTTTTGATTGGAAATATTTCTATTTTTTGAAGATAAGTGTATGTGGTAAAAGCAGTTCAATGAAACTAAAATTATGAAAATTATTCAAAGACTTGCCCACACACCCATGGGACTCTTGGTGCAAGTTATGGAGCTATGAGGAATAGCTCAACTTCCCAAGGGGTGTTCCATGGTTCTCTATCTCACAAGATCCCTCAAGCCAATACCTTTACTCTCAGATCACTGAGCAAAGTGACTTAGGGATGACAAATGCAAGAATGAGGGATGCTTTAGATCAAATTTAGTATGAATACATCCTATCTATGCATGATTTTAACAAATGAACTAAAATAGATGATAAGATGACAAGATTAGTAAAAATACTATCCTAACATGATATACTAGTGATATGATTTAATCTAAAATGATAGAAATGTATCTAAAATGATTATTAGATTTATTTCTATTGCAAAGAGAGGCTAGATGTTTGCTAAAATTGAGTATAAATATGATGCTAAAGACTTGGATGATAAAATGGAGGGATGAGGGCTCTATTTATAGGAAAAACAGGGCAATGGATGGTCAAGATTGGATAATCTTATCAAGGGCCAGGATTGAAAGTTATCAATCCATGTTTACAATTCTCACCAATGAAATGGTGACAATTGTCAACATAAGACTGCTTGAGAGGAGAGGTAAGAAGCATTAAATGCTTGAGAAGACCTCATGGTTATCTTAGGAGATAAGGGTTAAGGTTAGGTTAGGGTTATCCATTGGATAAAGTTTTTACCCAAAGGGTAAACTCTTGTGCAAGGGTTAAAGGGATAACCATGGTCAAAGAAATGAATGCTTGATGGGACCCCTGGGTTAGATGAGGGTTGAGTTAGGCAAAAAGTCTCTAACCATGCCACAAAGGGTTAGTTAACCATTAATGGTTAAAAAGACTTTGGGGACAAACTTGTAAGAGTCCTTCCAAATTTAGGGGTATTCAACAAGTTAGCTTGTTGAAGGCATGAAGGCTTTAATGCCTTTGGAAGACTTTACTCCAAATTTGAGAATTGACCTCCTCAAATTTAGGGAAAGGGGATAATTGAAGGGTTTAGGTTAATTGATTAGGATTAAAGGGATTCTAGAAGAATTTTGGAAGAGGGTTAGGAGGCAAGTGGGAGATGTAGGAAAATGCAACTGGGTGAGGGATAATTTAATTAAAATAAATTGCTTTATTTCAATTTGGTAGCAAGTGGGGGATTTAAATAAATTAGATTTATTTATTTGGGGTGAACCTATTTAATTAAATGTAAATTTAATTAAAAGTAGAGAGAAAGGATTTAATTAAATAAAATGATTTATTCAATTAAATGATATAAAAGGCTTAAGTGAATTTAAATAAATAAATAGAATAATTTATTTAATTAAATAGAGGAATGTGAATAAAATGAACATTAAATATTCATTTAGGAATATGGTCATTTTTATACATCTACAATAAGAAGGATGCTTTCTACAATAGGGTGGATCACATTAGTAGTATTGTATTGATCCATGTTACATTAGATTTATATTGTCATCCAAAGTAGTAAAAATATATCAAGAATATATTTGATAAGATGAATATATATATTTAAAATTTATTGAACCAAGGTTCTTTGAATTAAAAATTGATGCTAGATAATCTCTCTACATTTGATCCATTGTCATTTGGAAAATTGAATGATTATTTGTCTCCCACAAATGATCTTGTGTTTATGTTGGAGCAATGCAACAAGAAATACATGAGGAGGGACAATTACATGATTGGGACTATTCTTGCTAACTTGAGGTTTCCTTTGATTTTTCATTTCTATCCAATTTCTTCTCTAACAAGAATTATACAATAAGTTGGGAAGACATGATCATTTGATGTCATGCTTTCTTTATCGATTTTTTCATTAAAAACTTTCCATGATGAATTTTCTTTGTTTAAAGTAACATTTTTTTTGAAATTCATGACCAAGATATGAATATGAGGGAAAACTAAGGAGGTAGTTTAAAGAAGAGAAGAACAAGCACAAGGAATGCATGGCTTAAACCTATATTGTGTATTGGGTACCGAGTAGTCAACTTACAACTAGCTAACTCTCAAATAAGTTATATAATCATTGTTATAACATATATATGCATTTAATTAGTCTTAGGAGCTATAGTTAAGTAGATCCAAGTCAGCCTAGGTGGCATCCAAGTAGTAAGTATGGTATATATAGGAGGCATAGGTTAGTTATTATCATCAGGTGGTGTATTTAGTTCTTATTGAAGACTACTGGAAGCATCCCCATTGAAATAGATTAGGAGGTCAATCTCTTTGAAGTTATATTATTATCATGTATGTGCAACATATTTACTATTATATTCTTCTATTGTTCAATTTATTTTATTACAAGGAATGTGACTATAGTAGTTCAAACCTAGACACATTGGGACATTGTTTCAAGAAGACGAAGGATTCAATTCAAGGTGTGAAGGGCCTAAGGAGAAGCCAAGTAGCAATAGTCAAAATGGTAAAAGCAATGTTATTGCATCTCATGACTCTAAATACATTTTTGGCATAATATTTAAAATAGTTTATTATGATTATTGGTTACACTCATCATATGGGTTCAATAATGGTGGTTTGTTTGAAAATATTGACAAAGCATATGATGATAAGGTCTACATCGTAAATAATAGTTGTAAAATTGATCTAAAGGGTGTGCCACAACCCACATTTTATTTATAGTCATCTCAAATAACATTTACGAGTAGTCACTACACTACTAATCTTGCCATTCTAATAAAATTTCAATAGCACTAATAACACCCATGGAAGTTATCTTCAGATGAATACCAACCACACTAGTCAAATCTCACAAAAACATTGACAATGATCACAAATACTTTCACTTACTTAGCATGATCAAGAATAATGAATGTAAATAAAGATGAGGATTCCACACTCAATAAAAAATGAGTGAATAAATAAAGCTTAAACAAGAGATCTCCACAATAATACTTCAAAAATAAATATAATTAATTTAATATTATAATATCATTAAAAATATTAAATAAAAAACACTTAAATATTGCAAATTCAACATATAGGACTCCCCATATTTGCAGCTTGGATGTTTAAGTCCATCTTTTATGAAAAACTGTAAAATAATCATAATAATTTACTTGTTTAAGTTTAGTCTATACCTATGGAGTTTTCAGAGGCACATGGTCTAGTCACATAGAATACTAGTAGAGGTCACGTGAGGTTGGGGAATCTGAAAGTACGTCACATTCCTTGGATATCAAAAACAAGTAAAAACAGTAATCACTTATTCAAAAGGCTTGGCATGTGCAAGCATTGAATTTGACAAGTAATGGCAAAAGCGTCAACTCATCTGGATAATAGTGCAACTGAGCTGTACCGATTGCTTTACCAGGAGACTCCCATCCTCATCCTATCAATTGTTATTTGTTACGATCCACAAATATGTTAAACTTTTTCCTCCCGCTCTCGTAGCCGCAGGGTATGTAAAGCTCTTTTTGCGTGCATTGCCGCATCGGTATTACTCTTCAAGATATTTGCAGAATCATCCATCATTCAATCTCATTCTACGCTGCACTGGTCATGGCGCTCTGTCAGTTATTCATATTTGCGCTTGTTGTAACAGCAGCAGGAAGTTTGGATGTTGGTTTTTATGATAAAACATGCCCGCATCTGGAGATCGTTGTGAGAAAGGTTGTGCAGAAATGGTTTCTCAAGGATAAATCTGCGCCGGCTGGATTGTTACGTTTGCATTTCCATGATTGCTTCATTCGGGTGTGTTAAATAGATTTTTGTTTTCTATTTCTCTCTGTGGTATGTATTATGAAGAGAAATGTTGATTCTTTTACGTTGTGTGTACAGGGTTGTGATGCTTCTGTTCTGATAGATAGCACTGAAGATAACATTGCGGAGAAGGATTCTGTACCCAACTTGACTTTGAGAGGTTTCGACCTCATTGATGATATAAAAACATCTGTTGAAGCAACGTGCAATGGAGTTGTATCCTGTGCTGATATACTCACATTGGCTGCTCGCGACGCAGTAGCACTGGTGAGGAATTCCCTTTATCAAAATGAAATGCAGATTAGACAGTGAATTGTTTCGTAGATGAAAAAATGTCAGTTTTTTTTTATCTGTTATTTTTTTTCTTCTGTTATAAATTTTGATCGAATAGTCTCTTCAAACAAAACTATTAAAGATTCTATTTTTACAATATCTGCATATATTTCCATTGGTCCTGACATATGAACATGACAAATCCTATCTGCCCTTCCTCTTTAGATATACAATTTTATTTATATGGTGGGGGACAACTGTAAGATTTATTTGACCGAAAATAAGTTACAATCAAATTCAATTTCATGAGATCATTTCATTGTTCCACGGTCGTTGAAATGGGGAGACGGGATGCGGGCACTTCGGGGATGGGGCACAAAGGAAAAAAGCTTTGGGACGGGGATGGGAGACGGTTGTGTCTATTCTGGCTTTAAAATGGATCTTTCATACAGCGTGTTAGCGATAGGTTAGTCAATCGCAGCCATTGATTGCAAAATCAACTGTGTAAAATGTGCGACCAACACGCGTGTTAGTCAATCCGTACTCTCATTTTGAAACTAGAATAGGCACGTCCACGAAAGACTTGAGCAAGGGGTCAGTAAAACACTGGATTATTTATTTATTTAGAAGTTAGTGGATAGATATAACTTTTTATAAAATAATTATTCATGGTATTATTACATAACAATTAAAGTTCAAATCTTTACTAGATCATTTTGATCATGAGTGTTTTCTACTTTTACTGATCTGTTGTACTTATAGAATTTAACTTTCTTGTTAGTGTTGATGTTGGTAACTTCATGCTACAAATCCTTACTGGACCAATATGTTCTTGGGTTTTGTGACATTGATTTCAACTAGTGGCATTGAGGCAATGTATTTGTGTCAAAGATGAGGTCCTCATTTGTAATGTAGTCTCACATATTAAAAATCATACCATTGACCAACTTTTATTTCCTTATATTTATATATATATATATATATATTTGCTTATCTGTGGTTTGTGCAATGAAATGGATGGTGTTGTTCAGTCAGGTGGGCCAGATTACAGTGTTCCAACTGGAAGAAGAGATGGACTGGTGTCGAGAATAGGAGAAGCCAAACTTCCAAGCCCACAGTTCTCCATCGATCAAGCCCTCGGAGCCTTCACTGCAGTTGGTCTGAACCTCATCGATCTCGTCACACTTCTCGGTAAAAAATTCATCCCTCATCTATTTCTGCACAATATATAATTATATGGTTAAAGCAGATAAATGGGCATTAACTGTGAATTCATGTGCAGGAGCGCATACAATAGGTTTCGTTCACTGTGGCTTCTTTAGCGACCGCGTGTACGATTTCCGGGGAAGTGGAATGCCAGATCCGGCCATGAACAGCACACTGGCCACATTACTCAAGGCAAAATGTCCTCCTCCCAACCAAATAAAAAACATAAGCTTGGATCCCAAGGTTTTCTTCGACCAAACCAAGAGAAATCCCTTTACTTTCAGCAGTGGATTTTACCGTCAAGTCCTTAAGAACAGAGGAGTTCTTCAGATAGATCAGGAACTTCTCAATACAGATGTTACGTCCAACCTGGTTGTGGAATATGCTGCCAATCCAGATTTCTTTAAAGCTGAGTTTGCTAAGTCCATTACCAAGCTGGGGAGTCTCAGTGTGTTGACAGGCGTTGATGGAGAGATCCGAACAAATTGTAGAAAATTCAATATGAACGCCAACGGCAACTAGAATATCAACCGCTCCACCATTAATTGAGATCACAGATTTTTATAGAATATATCAAAGCAGAAAAGAGTCCACATGATTATTTTGAGCGCCCATCATGGACTACAAATTTGAGGAGATTTCTCGGTCAAGATTCTTTGTTTGTTTGTTATTTTATTCAACTGTGCTTGGGACTAGTTTTTCCGTGAATTTTGAAAGAAAATTTGAAACAGGCCGGCCAGTCAGGATTTGGAAATACAATAATGTTAAACATCGAGCATGATGTACCCACTCTTTGTATTACAATTTTAGGTTGCGGCTTTATTTAAAAATAAAATGGAATTACAAAGCTCTGTTTTCTCTAATGATTAATTGTTTACGTTGCCATTGCCTATATTAAAATGACGACCCTTGCTTGTATGGGATTCTTACTTTGATTGAGACATCAAATTATAATACATATAGAGTGGACAAGATGAGTAGTGGTCTACAAAAGTGTATGTCTTATTTTATTTTTATATTTTAGTTTTATAGATAAATATATCATGTTAATATTTAATTTGAAGGGTATAATATGTAAATCAATTTGCTTTTTTTTTTAGTTTTTCAATTTATAATAGTTTAATTTAATTTTAATTGTTTTCTTTTACATCATTTTATTATAAGTATATTTTGAACAAAAATTTATTAGTTTTATGTATGTTAATTGTTGCTAGTTAATTTGAATGTAATTTCATTATTTTAAGATTGTTTATTTAAAGAAAAAATTATGATATCATTTAAAGAATATTAAAACACATAAAAATTTGTAAAACATATTTTTATAATTTTCTTCGTATGTAACAAGAAGATAGTAAACTAGGGTTTGAATTTTTTTGAAACTTTTGGTGGGATTATGTGAGATGGCAAGCTATTTGGGGGGCTCTTCAAGGTCTCCATAGGTCACAATTGCTATTTATGAGGCACATGCTTCAAATTTGTTTCTTATATGACTAGAGTTGTTCATGGGTCACTATTGGATGTTATTCCTATTAGATTGGCTAAGGAAGTTCCTTAAAGGGTATATAAATCTTCATGGGCTGGTAAAGTGATTGGATTTGGATCTCCAAGAGATGTTGGTTGTGTTATTTCCTCGATCTTGTATTCTAAGGAAGGTATAGTGATTAATTGACTCTTTCTATTGATGGATGAAGCCCACATCTACAATAAATAATACCTTGGTGAGTACAAGTCTTGTCTTCAGACTGAATATTGATTTCGTGCGCAAATGGTTTGTTGTGGCATGGAAACTAAAGGGTAGGGCTAAATTATTGTTATCGTGGATGGTGTCTCTCTATTTAGATTTACTAATAAGGAGAATTTGATTAAATTGTTTAGATAAGGCCCTTGGTTTTTGACAAGGTTCATAATTTTTGTTTTCTTTTTATAAGTGGAAATCAAGTTTAGATCCTTCTATTAATCTATGTAGGATTTCTCCTACTTGGGTATGATTACCTAGGTTGTCTCTATAATTTCCAAGTCCTAAATTTCTTTAGAGAATTGCTAATTTCTTTGGGAAATTTTATCTATTGATAATGCTACCTTTCAAAGAATCGAGCTCATAAAATGAATAATATTTTTCCCAAACAAATAACTCTCCAATCAAATTTTGGTAAATGGGTTTGACTAATCCTATATGAGAATGTTGGTTTTTATTATTAGAATTGCAATAAGTATGACCACTTATTGGATAAATATTATAAGCCTACCATTAGAAAAGAAGAACCGAAAAATAAAGATGTTGTAGTGGTAGGTGAAGATTATTATTATTAATGTTTTCTAAATTGTCTCCTTCACAAGATAGTTTGGTTTTTCTCGGGTAGATGCTAGGGTAGAAAAGACCCAAAAAGTTACTAAAACACTTGAGGGCACTTGGTCTCTCCCTCTCAAAATTATACTCAAAATAAAGATTTTTTTTCCTTGATCAAAGAGCATTAAATAGACTATCTTGAGAAATAGAAAATGATGGAGAAAAATGGAATATGAGGAATGATAGGGATATTGTTGTTCCTCTAGTGATGTAAATCTTGGAAGAAGGTAAACTTTTTGATGTTTTGTAGTCTACTAATGCTAAGCCTCTTGAAGTTAGTATAGAAGATCCAACAAGGGATATCATTGGATTAGATAAGGTTTGCATATTTAATTCTCTAAGGAATTTGGAGGGAAAAAATGCCAATAGGGTTTGGAGGACAAACACTTGTTGCTAATTTGGAGGACATTTTGAACCTTGAAACCACTAACGGTTAGGAGATTCTTTTTGGCTATAGTCTAGGGTCTCTATCTTCTCCTAGCATTTTAACGGTTGATTATATCAATGATGTAGAGTGAACTCTTTCTAGGAATACACCAACAAGTAATTAGTTTTTGATTCAAAATACTCTCATACAAGGGGTATCTTCTCTTCCCTAACGTGTGAAACGTCTATGAGGCACTATTCACTACTTGGGCCTGTCTTAAAACAACGGGCTCTTACAAAAATATGCACTAAGAACTATTCAACTTGAGGGTCGTACGAACAAAATTCACAACTTAGCATAGTGACTCAAGGACCTAGTGTTGAACTTAGGGCTCTGATACCATATTTATAAAGACCTCCTAAAAAATATCAAATTACACTAAATTAACATTAATTGAATTAAATTTCTATCACGAACTGTATTTTTGATAATGAGTTATTAGGAGAAATACTGTAGGTTTTTATTTATGAATTGAAATTGAAATAAATATGAACATTCATTTTGATGATAATGCAGTTTGTATGCAAATAATAATAAATGATGTATGCATTTTACTCATGCAATATGCAATTAGATAGCTACTATTATCCTAATTGGGGATCGTCATTACTAATGAACTATTGAGTGCAAGTGATGCAGGGACAGGTGAACGAAGATGAAGGTGAGAACAAGACTCAGGTAGAGTTGTTTTTAGCTTATGGCTTCGGTAGACTAGAGGAATCTCACACACCACAATAGAAAAATTATTTGTATTATGACTTCTTCGATGTGTTATTTTAAATTGAAATGATTTGAGTAAAAAGTAGTCGTTACGTTGATTTCATATATAAAAATGACTATTAGTTGGAAAATTAGAGTTAATAAATTAGCAACTTAACATTCCTATTAAATATGATTTAGAATGAAAATTTTATGTTGACATTATTGCAATCATATGAAGTTGATTATTGTTTTATAAGTTATTTTTCGTTTGAAAATGAGAATAATGGTCTCGTCGATTTAAGTAATAGTTTATGAGTATAAATTTCATATTTAATTTAATGAAATCAATCAATATATATATATATATATATATATATATATATATATATATATATATATATATATATATATATATATATATATATATATATATATATATATATATATATATATATATATATATATATATATATATATATATATAATTAGTTTATTAATATCATAGAAGATCAAATTAGAATTTTATTCTATTATTAAAATGCAAGTGTTAATTATAAATATGTTATCATTTATGTTAAGTTAACATTAATATTTGTTTTACCAAAGGTGGCAGTGGTGGTTGATAGGTCGACTAGTAGAAGTCGACAACCAAACGACAATTACTCCCCACGAGCTGCAGATCACTCCACTGAACTGCAAAACGACCATCGCTTAATGGCTCGTGACCAATGGGGAAGGGAGTAAATTGGCACGTAGTGCCATGGTGTTAAGAAATTATAGATCTCTCCATTAACCACAAAGGCAGTTGGAAGATTGCAGTCTCCACGGTAATGGTGGAGAAGACCAACCACCTCTTCCACGATTCAAGGCCAATCACTTCAGGAAACATCACTTGGCCTCCCACCACTCTAAAACGTGTCGATAAGAGAGATAGATAGATTGGAAATACCTTGGGAAGGAGAAGATGTGGAGTAGTTAAGTAATAGACCTGTCTATAATGCATCCAAGATGACAAAATCATAACAATAAATGAGCCATAGATATAGTAGATTACGTAGGAGAAAAATAGTATATATAGAGGCATAGGCTCGATAGAGAGTGTGCAGAAAAGATATAGAGAAAGATAGCAAGTTGGAGCAGAGAGAAATGGAGAGAGAGCCATTTTGAGTAGAGATAGAAGGAAAAATAGAGAGGTGATTAGAGGAAGATCTAATAGAGAACTTTTGAACCATCAATCAAGAAAGAAGTAGGCTGATCTAGAGGAGGCACGCAAGAGCGTAAGGAGGTAGGATCTACATTTCTTTTTGGTTATTTTACATTAAGAAATGATCGTGAAATAGTGTTATGGTTGTAGCATAAGATTTTATTTATGATATTCCATGTTTATATTGAATTTGTTTTTATTATTCTTTGAATGGTCATAGAGGGAAAACATTAGGTGGTACATGGAATGAAATAGCTAAGAAATGCATTTATATTGTTTAAGAAAGGTAAATAATGCTAATGGGTTAGGATAGATATTCATTTAAAGAATGTGTACTCAAATTTAACTCATTTATATGAAAAGAATCATACTTGCGTTACACCTTCTTCTTATTTTTGTACTTAGTTGATTTATTTGAAGAAATATGTTTGCTTATCAAAATTGCGAAATTGTTATTCTGCGAAAGATTGTTTGCAAATAGGTGAAAGTAATGAAATAGTGCTTTATTTATGAAAGTATTAGGAAAGATGTTAATCCTTTTAGTCAAAATATTGTATTCTTTATGGAAATGTATTCTTGTTTTATGAAAACCAAGCTAGATAGGCTTGTGTATGGAAAGTTACCTTCTGGGACGGGTGCCGAATATGGAATCCTAGAGAGAATAGTTGCTTTTTCCAAACTATCTATTTTTGCTATGCATGGCATTATACTCGGCCAAGTAATGAATTGAATTATCCATTGAAATAGATGGAATTCTTTTATTTATGCTCTCTACCATATCTTTGATTGATATTGCTTGTTTCTTACAAGAATTAGAAAAATGAAAATGCCTGTATCATCTAGGCACACACCAGATTCCATCTTGTCTTTTGAATTCTTTTGTTAAAGAAATTCGTGCAAGGTCGGGTATTCTTGATTGACCAAGAATTCCGGGGAAGCGTAAACTTCAAGGTTGGGCGGAAAAAGTGCCCGAATCTTGTTCTCGTCTTCATTCGATGGATTGAAAGGAAGCGACTTAGATTGGAGATTGACAGATGTATCTCACTTTCTTTATGTTTTTTTAAAACTTAAGGCATTAGAAAGCCTAAGTATCATATAATGATGTGTAATGAGAAATTTGTACCTTCCATTGTATATGAAAATTTTATTTAACTCCTTGATATCTATGATTGTTATAGCAATTTATTAAACTTGGTTTATATTATGTATGAAATAGACTTATTAACTGATTTATGAGTTTATTTATGATTAACGAGTAGATTATATCATATAGAGTAATTTACGTCTTTACAATTTCTCAATAATATAAGAATAGAGACAAAATTTTAGATTTTGACATAAATGTCTCAATACATAATCCCCAAAGGATAGCAATATATTAATAAATAATTTCCTTACAACAACACGAAATGGTCAAGTACATCAACTATATAAATTACATAAAAGAAGTGATCCTAACAAGTACTCTTGAAATGCAACCTCCACATGAGAACACCCCAGAAAATAACATTGTTGAAGTGCTTTACCACCCTCCCATAAATCTTACACTTACCTGATGTCTTTCCTCAAAAGATCTCCTAGCCCTATGTGAAGGGCCTAACAACTAGAACCAACAAGCGTAATCAAATCTGGTGCAACATGATAGATCCAAAATTATACATGCATAATGAAATGCTAATGTATTGATATGATAATATGATGAAGAGAAATAAAAATAATCATATAATAATTATTTACCAATAATTAACAAGCTTTGGCTAAAGAATATTTTTAGACCAACCATCGAGAGATAGTTTAATAGTAGAAGCCTACCATTCTCAATGTTCTATATTTAATACCTGTCCAAGCTTCGAATAAAATATCAAGCATATAAGAGCTTACAAGGTCATAAATAAGCATACAAAAACATCAATCTATGTATATCTACTTTATAACATTGCAAACATTTTATGACCAATACAACTCACAATTATTCTAGAAAGATATATGTATAATAATTAAATCATGAATCATTAATAAATGTTAACTTGTGATGAAAATTATTAGCCAACATCATACCATTACATTTGATAACTAAACTAAGATAATTATTAACATGTTATGAATTGATAATGTACATATAGCTTCATTATTAGAATAAAAGAAGCTAACTATATATTTCCATACTCATCCCCCATATTCTTTATTGGTTCAAAGGTTTACATTCTATTTCCTAGCTATGATTATATCTTCAATTTAAGGATTTCTAAAGTAGTAAAACATCATAGCTACACTATTTGGCATCAACATCATTTTCATTTTAACACTATATCAATTAAGGATCTTTATACAAAAAGAATTATACTTAACAAATAGGCCAATCACAAACTTCATGTTTTCCTTCATGAGACGTTATTAGTATAACACGAAATCAAAATGGTATTTTCCCTTTTCTATTTCACTACAATGATATCAAAATATAATTCATAACCACATTCTATGTTCACAAAGAGTAGACTAGAATTTCATAAAGGAACTAAATATTACATAGTGACTTCCCCCCTCTAATACTATACATATGCATGCTCTTAAGATGATCAATCCATGAGACCCATCAAGTATGTTCAACACCACAATTGTAGCAAATCTACTATCATATTCTACTTAAGAAATCAACTAGAAAACATAGTAATAAGTTAAGTAAGTATCTTAGAAACACAACTACTAATTTATGTACCAATATATTATTTATATGCATGAAGGAAAGAAAAAGGGGTGAATGCACAAATTGCTTTCTTGAACATGCATTCAATTTGATTTATAATAATATTTTACAAAGACACTAACTAAAATTATTAATCTTTTGATGCAAATACTCTTCTAACGATTTCTCTATCACCTATCATGATTTCAAATGAATACATGAATGTCTTCAAATACAATAATATAGCACAAAGTTCACAAAAATGCATGCAAAGTAAGTTCATAATTTAGTGAGTAGGAGGACGTCAATAAGGTCCAAATTTGAATTTTAAATTTAAAAATTCAAATTTCATATTTGCAATCTCAAAATTGACCAATGTAGAAAGACTTGGATCAATTTTTAACCTATATATTTAATATAAGATAGCAAATTTGTAGTGTCCTTCCTAGACTTGCATTTTGATGTATGCATCGATGGACTTATTTAGACATATGATTGATGTTTTGATGATTACATATGACTTTATTTATATCTCAAATGATATTGATGATGTTAGATACTTTATGTGGACACATGCTATTTGGTGAGTTATGTGGATGATTGATATATCTTAGACTAATCTCCATTTGATGATTTATATGTGCTCATTATTTATGATGGATCATATTGCTTATAAGATTTTAATGACATTATGATTACACTAACCCTACTCTATGATTATGATAACTAAGTTGATGCTTCAATGATTGTGATTGTCTTTTAGTGTCTTCGTGATTAGAGACGATGTCACACCACTCATTGCAAGCACGATATGACGTTGCAATTTTTTATCACTTGCCTGATCATTTATTATGTATATGTATTGTATATATGTTGTATTGTGTTTAAAGTGGTGGATGCAAGTTTGCAGGTACCAGACATCGACTCCACCTGGCCTTATAGGTCTGAGTGTGTCTTTATCCCAATGACAAGATGTTGGAGATGGCAAGTGTTTCCCTCTTACACTCTAGGCTTAAGTTGTTCACCTTGTTGATCTTGTGTTGTGGCGCAAGTCAATGGTTAGAGTTTTGTGTCGTTGTTCGACCCCATGTCGGGTTGCCTTGAGGTGATTATATGTGATTAATATTTAATTAACATTTGATTAATATAGCAAAAATATTTTAGTTTGATTATTTATTTATTATTTGGATGATTATTTAATATTTATTTTTATTGGCCTTGTTAATGATTAATTGAGTTTGATTTATTTAATTAATTGATTTATTATTGTTGGTTATTTATTATTTATTTATTTATTGTTTAATTATGATTTATTATTTATCTGATTTTATTTAATTAGTTATTGAATTAATTAATTATTGTGTCCAATTTATTTATATAGTTTCTGTAGACACCTAAAAATGTCTCTTTATATTATTCAGATGGCGTCATGAAGGAGACTAGGTCTGCATCCTAGGGAGTTTGGGGATTTCAGACAAAATGACAGACCAAAGTACTTCATGAATCCAGGCTTCAGAACATGGTCGAAACTGAAGTGGGCATGGGAGGAACATAATAGATCCGCAGGGTTTGGGCCCGATGTGAGGAATCTAGACCGATGGAGGAGAGATTTTACTACACCTAGAGGGAACCATTGTCCTAACCTTGGTGATTGCAATACCTTTATAGTTGGTGCCAAGACAAACTGGCAAAGGGTGCGGGAAAAATAATGGAGACCTAAGAAAATCCCAAGATCTGTGTCATCTGATAAGTCTAAACCCACACCTGATGACAATCACAAGCTATCGTTCTTTCTGGATAGCAAAAGCTGGAATGATTCAATGGCTTTTTTCAAAGATAGAGGTTTTTTCCTGAAATGTTTTAGAGATTGGCCGACATTTTGTCATGTTAAAAAGTGGTGTGAGGAAACGTGGCCCTTTAAGGTTGAGATTAAGACTATGCCAAATGGTTATTTTCTTGTCATAATAGAAAACAACAAAGACAAGAATTGGGTCCTACAAAATAGGCCCTTTTTCTTGGGAGGAAGAGGGGTTTCAATAAGAGATTGGGAACCAAACTTTAACCCTATCAAAGCCTCTGCGGAGGAGGTTCCGATTTGGCTACATTTATACAACCTTCCTAGGGAATACTGGAATGAGGATGTCTTTCAGATGATTGGAAACAAATTAGGGTTTTACCTTAAATCAGATGAATCCATGTCAAATGAATATTTTAGCTCTTATGCGAGGATTTGTGTTAGCTGGAAACCCAATTTGCATCTCCCGGCATGGATAGAGATCAATACAAATGTGGGGAGTTGGGTGTAGCAAATTGAAGTTGAGGAGCTTTTGGAGAAATGTTCGGTCTGCAACAAGGACGGTCATTCGAAAGAGGTTTGTTTGAGCGGCCCTAAAGGAAAGCAAATTGAGGACCCATTGGAAGCTAGAGTGGAGCATTTTGCTGAGTTACAACGAGAGGATGGACAGTTGAATTCTTAGTAGGTAGGGAATTTGCCTCCTTCAATGCCCGATTTGGTGAATAATGGGCCCCCAGTAGAGGAACCAAAGCTGGATGATAAAGCTGAAGGGACTTATCCATCATCCCACTTGGATTCCACACAACTAGTGGAGGAAGCGCTCAATAAGATGGAGGCTGCTATGAATGTAATATATGCGAGTATTGTGCGCTCCCAAGGGGTTTTCCCTTTAGAGAGAGAGGAGTTTCATGCTCAAGAGAAATGTGATAACCTAAATACTGGTGCGGAGGCAAGGTCGGGAGAAGAGGATGGTGATAGTCCTTGGGAGGCAGAAGAGCAAGATTGGGGTGCTTTTGATGAAGAGGACATACTAGAGTGTCAAATTATCTTACAGTCAAATTCTCAAATTGACAAAGTGGCTATTCGAGAAAATAAATCTAGGGGTCATAAACCCAATAGAATCCGGATTGCGATGGCAGAGAATTCCAAAGGTCAATCTAAAATATCATTAGGGAAGGGAGTCCCCCTTCCTAAAGGACAATGAAAATATTTTGTTGGAATGTCAGGGGTTGTAATGTCCCTAGCAAGCATCATCTGAACAAGCGAGGGCTTGACCAGGTGAAATCGGATATTGTTTGTTTGCATGAAACTAATCTTAGAAGGGAAGATCTTGTGGTTTGGCTGGGTGCTGAGAGGTTTTGGGAAGGAGATTTTTCAAGTGCAGAGGGTTCATCAGGTGGGTTGGGGATAATCTAGAACCCTAATCTCATCATGATAGTTCTGATACTTAATATAAGTACAGATCCAATAGCCAACAAGATGAGAGGGGGGGGTGAATCATACAAACTTAATCTTCCATAAAAACATCAGATTCAACCTCGGTAACATATACTTCAGTAATATAACCAAAATTGTTAAACATGCAAACTCAAAAGCATATAAACATCATAAACCTCATAACACCAGATTTAACGTGGAAACCAAAATAGGGAAAAACCACTATGGGATTTCGGACCCACTAAGAAATATACTCTTCTAGAGTATGCTCGGTTAAAAGCAAATCCTGTTAAAGATTACAAACACATTGCTAGATGTGACTGGGTTAAGGGATTTCCCTTAGATCTGTTAGGATCTTCACCTTGTTAGAAGTGACCTTGTTAAAGGATTTCAAACACTCAATCAAAATGTCACCTTGCTAGAGGATTTTACGAATAAGACTGTTAAGTCCACTTGGTTAAGATATTTTCTGTCACTTTCACAAAATAACAGTAATAAAAATCTATCTGCAACTTCACATCTAAAATGCTAAAGCAGATTCTTATTTGCTCAATACAATCTAGACATAGAACTAATCTTGTCCACCTGTTGGGCTTCTATACTTTGTTATTCAAACAAGTCTTCAAGCTTCTATGCTCAGTAATCACTATGTAGCATCCCTGTGCATACATTTGCCTGCATCCATTGTTTATCAATAGTTTCCTATTTATAAACAATTAGCTAACCACTTAATCTCCTTGATCACATTTCCCATGATCAATCATAGCCATCAGATCTTCAATCTTGTCCAGGTTCAATGCATCTTTCAATCTGAAAACATTTTACCTTGCCTTGGAACTTGCATATATTTCTTAGAACTTGTGCTAGGGTATTGCGGTTCAATCTGCGCTGTAGATCTTCATGCCGACTTTCCTTTGCCATAGATTCATTAACAAACTTCATGCACGACATACCAATCATTTAATCAGTTCCAGCTCATCAGCTTCCTTCATTAAATAATGCATGTAAACATTTAATGCATTCTATGATAGCTCAGTTACAACTCAGTAACAACTCGGTGAATACTAAACTTCACTCTGTAGACACTCCGCCTTCATTAACCGATAGTGATAACCTTAGGGTTTACCGACTAGGTTCTTTGCTTGGTAACATAGTATAGTATTAACCTTACAACTTATAACATATGTATGATGTCAAAACAATCTAAACATCATGATCTCATCATTGTCTGACTCGGTAATAGTTGCCCATTGAATACCTTATTCATCCCCTTATTCATCATAAACTTTTTGTGTCTTTTACCGACATCTTTATACTCTTCAAATAATACTTCTCAAGATATGGCAACATCATACTGAATTAGAAAATCAATTTCTTAACATCAATGACAAAATAATAATATTAAGACAGTAAAAATCCTTAATTAGTTATATCCATAATCATCAACAACCTTCTCAATATCCTTATTGAAATGCCAACAATCTCCCATTGTCTATTATAATGCCAACAATCTCCCCCTTTGGCATTGATGGCAAAACCAATTGATTTGACCTTAAAAAGATTCGGATTGATGTGATTCTGAAATGTTGAAATGCTCTCTTGCTGTCAACAAATTTTTCTCCCCTATACATTAGACTTCTCCTATTTTCTGTCTTCTTTCCAATCTTCAGTCTTCTCTCCCTTATATTAGTCTTCTCCCCCTTTGACAACAATGCCAAAAAAGTAAAGAACTAAAACATAATTTCTTCCTCTATGAAGTGATTTCCCGCTATGATGTGTCAATTCAGTCTCGGTCAGAGCATTTTGTCTTCAATTCCCAGTCCCTGTATTGTATCCTGTATTGTTTCCTGTACACCTTTAGAAAACATCCCAAAGTGTGTAAATCAACATCAACTCTAAAAAGATATACGATAGAGTCATTGAATTGATGCTTTCATTAAACTCAGTCAGTGAGTAGAAGATAGGGGTAGGACCCCTAACTTACTTCTGAGATATTCAAAAGTGTCCCTTGGTAGTGGTTTGGTGAAGATATCTGCTATTTGTTCCTTTGTGCTAACATACTCCAACACCACTTTCTTCTCTTGAGCTTCTTCTCTAAGATAATGATATTTGATAGAGATGTGCTTTGTCTTAGAGTGCATAATAGGATTTTTTGAAATGTTAATGGCACTAGTATTGTCACAGAATATAGTTACTGGCTCGGTAACTTTCTCATTTATACCTTCCAATAGTTGTTTGATCCATGCAATGTTGGTACAATTCAATGTTGCAACAACGTATTCAGCTTCTGTTGTTGACTATGAAACACATCCTTGTTTCTTGCTAAGCCAACTCACTAGTCTTTCTCCTAAAAAGAAAGCTCCTCCACTTGTGCTTTTTCTGTCATCAATGTTGCCTGCCCAATCAGCATCAGTATAAAATTTTTAGATCAAAATCATTTCCTTTCTGATATACTAAGCCATAATCCTCTAAGCCTTTCAAGTATCTAAAAATTCTTTTGATTGCACACATGTGTGTTTCCTTAAGATCTGTAGAGAATCTTGCAACTATACCTACTGCATGTGCTATGTCTGGTTTGATGTGAACAACATATTGTAGCTTTCCAATCATGGATCGGTAAAGTGTCTCATCAACAGATGCAGATTCATCATTCTTTGATAATTTATAGTTGGTAGTCATAGGAGTACTTACTGGTTTTGAATCCTCCATTCCAAATTTCTTCAAGATTTCCTTTATGTACTTGGATTGAGTAATGAAAATCTCATTTTTCATTTGCAGTATCTGTAAACCTATAAAATAATTTATCTCACCAATTAATGACATCTCAAATTCTTTTCTCATTTCATTTCCAAAGTTCTTGCATAAAGAGTCATTTCCACAAAATATAATATCATCAACAAATATGGCTGAGATCAATATTCCATTTTCATCATTCTTCATGTACATATTCTTGTTCTCACTTGTCCTTATAAAACCAATCTTAATCAAATAAGAGTGCAATCTTTCATACCATGCTCTAGGTGCTTGTTTCAAACCATATAAAGCTTTGTTCAATTTATATACCTGATCTTTATTCTTGTCTTCAACAAATCCTTCAAGTTGTTCAATAAAAACTTCTTCTTCTAATATTCCATTCAGAAATGCAGATTTGACATCCATTTGATATACCTTGAAATTTTTGAAAGCAGCATATGCCAACAATGTTCTTACTCCTTCAAGTCTAGCAACAGGTGCAAAAGTTTCACCATAATCAATTCCTTCTTCTTGAGCATAACCTTTGCAAACTAGTCTTGCTTTGTTTCGAATGACCTCTCCTTTTTCATTTATCTTGTTTATGAAAATCCACTTTGTACCGATTACATTTTTGTCCTTCGGTCTTGGGATTAGTGTCCATGTGTCATTCTTCTTGATTTGATCAATCTCTTCTGTCATAGCATTTATCCAATCTTCACTGTTAAATGCCTCTTTCATTATTCTCGATTCAAATTCAGATATCAAACATGTATTTTGTCTCAGTTTGTTCCTTGTCATCACTGGATCATCCTTATCTCCTATAATCTGACTTGGTGCATGATGTCTTCTGACATACTTGGCTAATACAAGCTCGGTAGGCTCTGTATGATCTTCTTCATCACTTGGTAACTGGATATTCTCTTCATTTTCTTCAATAGTCTTCTCGGTAAGACTTGTCGGTTGAACATAGACAAATTCATCATAGTCTTCTGGTTCCTTGCAATTTCGTTCATCATTTCTTTCTGCAAATTCATCAATTTTCACATTTGCACTTTCTACTATTTTGTTAGATGATTTGACTAGACATTTAAATGCTTTGCTTCTAGAACAATAACCTAGAAATGTTCCTTCTTCACTTTTCTGATCAAACTTGCCATTTCTATCAACTTTGTGAACATAGCATCTACTTCCAAATATTTTAAAATAACTTACATTAGGTTTCTTGTCATACCAGATTTCATATGGTGTCTTCAAAGTACCTTTCTTCAATTGTACTTGGTTCAGGGTGTAAACTGCTGTGCTTATTGCTTCTCTCCAAAATGTTTGTGGCACTTTCTTTTCAATCATCAGTGTTCTAGCACAATCCACAATAGATTTGTTTCTTCTCTCAGCTACTCCATTCTGTTGTGGAGTTCTTGGTGCAGAGACTTGTCTTTTAATACCATAATCATTGCAGAATAAGTTGAATTCATCAGATGTGAATTCTCCTCCTCTATATGATCTAAGACATTTCAGTTGTCTTCCTGTTTCATTTTCAACTCTTGCCTTGTACCATTTAAACATTTGAAAAGCTTTTGATTTTTCTTTTAAAAACATTACTGACATCATCCTTGAATAGTCATCCACAAATAATATGAAATATTTATCACCATAATAACTTTGAACTTTCATAGGACCACAAAGATCAGTGTGCACAAGATCTAAAATTCCCTTAGAGGTGTAAGACTTACTTGTAAATCTTGATCTTGTCATCTTACGCATCCGGCATGCTCGGCATATAGCATTCTCAGGTTTTTCAAGACTCGATAGACCTCTTACTCGGTGCTTCTTACTTATTTTGATCACATTATCAAAATTTACATGACAAAACCTTTTATGCCATAACCAAGTATCATCTATCTTTGCATAAAGACATTTATTCTAAGTTGAGTCAAGATGAAATGTATTACCTTTTGTTTCTGTCCCAGTAGCAGCTAACTATCCATGCTTGTCATGAACTTTGACTATTCCTTTTATAAATTCTATTCGGTAACCTATGTTGTTTACTTGTGCTACACTCAGCAAATTGTATTTCAAACCTTCAACCCAATAAACATCATTACATTTAGCATTTTCAAGAAGTGTTATGGATCCTTTACCTCTTACCAGACATGGTGCATCATTACCAAATCTTACATAGCCTCCATCATAATCTTCTAATATAACAAACTTGTGTTTATCTCCTGTCATATGATGTGAGTATCCACTATCTATGATCCAAGAATCATTAGTGTTTAAGTGAGATATTAGGGAATTTTCTTCATACCTTTCTTCATCTGATTCATCTTTGATAGCCACATAAACTACTTCCTCTATATCAGTTTCATCTGATTTATCATCATTGGATTCCTCATCAACTATTAAGCATGTCTTTCTATCTCTTCTTATGAAATCTTGGTGTCCTTTGTAATGATTATCTTTATGTCTATCATCTCGGTAATCTCTCTTTTCAGTAGAATCTTTGTCAGGACAGTTAGAAGCTATATGTCCTATCTTATCACATTTGAAACATTTCAAAGGTAGTTTTCCTTTATACTTACCTTTGCCTCTCGGTAACCTTCTGGCTAATAGTGCTTCAAACTCTTCTTGCTTTCTGATTTCCTCATATAGTTTGTGTACTTCTTCCATGTTCTTACAAAATCTTTCACTTGCTCCACTGTGATCTCCTTCAGAGTACTTATACTTTCTTTTGTTGTAATCTTTAGATTCATCAAGATGAAAAGAACTAAATGCAGATTCAACTTTATTTACTGAAGATCCACTGTTATCAAAGTTACTTAACTCAAATGCATATAGCTTACTAATAGTAGCATCTAAAGAAACTGGCATGTTCAGTACAGACCTCAATTCATTGATTGCAGAGACTCGGATTGCATAAGCCGGTAGAAGGGTTCTTAACAACTTACTTGTTATATCCTTTTCTTCAATAGTTCCACCTACTCCTTTGATTTGATTGACAATCTCCTTTAGTCTTGTATTGTACTGAGTTATGTTCTCACCTTCATTCATCCTCATGGACTCAAGTTGTCCTCTTAGACTATCTACTTTTGCTCTTTGAACATGTTCATCTCCTCCATATACTGATATGAGCTTATCCCACATTGCCTTTGCATCATTGCAACCTTCTAGATCATTAAACTCTGAGACGGTCAATGCAGATGTTATTTCAATCATTGCTTGAATATGTTCTTGCTTTGCCTTTATCTCTTCCATTGTCAATGGCTAGGTGCTCGGTGTAACAAAATCATTCTCTAGATAATATACAACATATTCTCCCGATAGATGCAACTTCATTCTTTTCTGCCATATAGAGAAACTTGACTTGTTCAGCTTTGGTGCATCCCTCTTATACATCTTTGGATCTTTAACTCAAATGCCTTTAAAATTTTCTTCTGGAGTCCAAAGCTCTGATACCAATTGATAGTTCTGATACTTAATATAAGTACAGATCCAATAGCCAACAAGATGAGAGGGGGGGATGAATCATACAAACTTAATCTTCCATAAAAACATTAGATTCAACCTCGGTAACATATACTTCAGTAATATAACCAAAACTGTTAAACATACAAACTCAAAAGCATATAAACATCATAAACCTCATAACACGAGATTTAACGTGGAAACCCAAATAGGGAAAAACCACTATGGGATTTTGGACCCACTAAGAAATATACTCTTCCAGAGTATGCTCGGTTAAAAGCAAATCCTGTTAAAGATTACAAACACATTGCTAGATGTGACCCGATTAAGGGATTTCCCTCATATCTGTTAGGATCTTCACCTTGTTAAAAGTGACCTTGTTAAAGGATTTCAAACACTCAATCAGAATGTCACCTTGCTAGAGGGTTTTACAAATAAGACTGTTAAGTCCACTCGGTTAAGAGATTTTCTGTCACTTTCACAAAATAACAGTAATAAAAATCTATCTGCAACTTCACATCTAAAATGCTAAAGTAGATTCTTATTTTCTCAATACAATCTAGACATAGAACTAATCTTGTCCATTTGTTGGGCTTCTATACTCTATTATTCAAACAGGTCTTCAAGCTTCTATGCTCAGTAATCACTGTGTAGCATCCTTGTGCATACATTTGCCCACATCCATTGTTTATCAATAGTTTCCTATTTATAAACAATTAGCTAACCGCTTAATCTCCTTGATCACATTTCCCATGATCAATCATAGCCATCAATTCTTCAATCTTGTCCAGGTTCAATGCATCTTTCGATCTGAAAATGTTTTACCTCACCTTGGAACTTGCATATATTTCTTAGAACTTGTGCTAGGGTATTGCGGTTCAATCTGCGTTGTAGATCTTCATGCCGACTTTCCTTTGCCATAGATTGATTAACAAACTTCATGCACGACATACCAATCATTTAATCAGTTCCAGCTCATCAGCTTCCTTCATTAAATAATGCATGTAAACATTTAATGCATTCTGTTATAGCTGGGTTACAACTTGGTAACAACTCGGTGAATACTAAACTTCACTCGGTAGACACTCTGCCTTCATTAGCCGATAGCGATAATGTTAGGGTTTACTGACTAGGTTCCTTAGGGTTTACCGACTAGGTTCTTTACTTGGTAACATAGTATAGTATTAACCTTACAACTTATAACATATGTATGATGTCAAAAAAATCTAAACATCATGATCTCATCATTGTCTGACTCGGCAATCATTGCCCATTGAATACCTTACTCATCCCCTTATTCATAATTAACTTTCTGTGTCTTTTACCGACATCTTTATACTCTTCAAATCATACTTCTCAAGATATGGCAACATCATATTGAAT
Organism: Cryptomeria japonica; assembly: GCF_030272615.1. NCBI lineage: Eukaryota > Viridiplantae > Streptophyta > Pinopsida > Cupressales > Cupressaceae > Cryptomeria > Cryptomeria japonica. Next base: position 240,678,784 of record NC_081410.1, on the reverse strand, counting down.
TAAAAAATCAATTTCTTGACATCAATGACAAAATAATAATATTAAGACAATAAACATCCTTAATCAGTTATATCCATAATCATCAACAACCTTCTCAATATCCTTATTGAAATGCCAACAATCTCCCATTGTCTGTTATAATGCCAACACATCAAGGTTGAAGAAATCACTAACTCGCATGCATGACAGGTGTGTAAGGTCCACTCTTTTGGTATTAATTGTGATTTTTTCTGATCAACATTTATGGACCTACGAGAGGCAATTTACAGTTGGACACTTGGAAACAAATTTTGACTATTCTAAGTAATTTTATGGAGGACTTGGTTGTGCTTGGTGGGGATTTTATTGCCATCTTGGATTCTGGAGATAAGAAAGGTGGTTGAGTTGGTATTACTGCATCCCAACTGGGTTTGCAAAACTTCATTTTTGATAAAGGCCTGTGGGAAATTAAGAACAGCAAAGGGTCTTACACTTGGTCAAATCGGAGGGTTGGCAGGGAACACATTGCTAAGAAGTTGGACATATTTTTCTTGGGAGGTGACTGGGCTTCTAAACCCCTCTTGTTTGAAGCTGGGGTTCTACCCTTGGCATCCTCTAATCATTTTCCTATTTAGCTCCTCATCTATCTATATTGTGCTCTGATCCAATGTCCTTTTAAGTTCAAGAAAATGTGGTTACACGACCCATCTTTGAAGGAGCTTGTCTCTTTGACATGGAAGGAGGCCCCTGTGAGAACTGATTCATGGAATTTTATATTTTTCAAAAAATTGCAATATCTCAAAGGTAAATTAAAGGAATGGAATAAGGTTAAGTTTGCAAACATCTTTAGAAGCAGGGTTGAAGCGGAGCTTAAGGACTTGGAGTGCTCTATTTTGAATCATGGTATGAATTTGGATGGTTTTAACAAGGAGAAGCTTCTAAAATCAAGACTCAACGAACTTTTGGCTAGGGAAAAAGTTTATTGGAAGCAAAAATCAAGGGAAGGTTGGATAAAGGAAGGTGATAGGAACACGAAGTTCTTTCATAATTCAGTTAAAATTAGGAGATCTTGGAATAAGGTGATGAATATCAAGAATAGGGATAATGATGTTTTGCACAACTTAGAGGAGATCAACAAAGAAGCAGTGGAATTCTTTACTGAGCTTCTATCTAGGAACCATAACCTGGACTCTCAACACCAGGAAACTCTTTTAAGTAATATTTCGAAGTTAATTTTAAAGAATCAGAACCATTTTTTGTGTAAATCTGTTTCAATGGATGAAGTGAAACAAGTTGTTTTCTCGATGGTGGGCGACAAGGCTCTGGGACCATATGGTTTCCCTGCTCTCTTTTATCAACAATTCTAGGAAGTTGTGGGTCATGAATTATGGCAGGTGGTGGAAGAAGTGAGAGTCAATCTAAAGATGGAGAAATAACTAAATTGCACTTTCCTTACTTTAGTCCCTAAAGTGGAGAAGCCATCCTCTTTTGGAGATTTTAGGCCCATTACTTTGTGTAATGTGATCTATAAGGTGATCACCAAATTTATAATGAACCGATTGAAACCCTTACTCAAATTTATAATCTCGGAGGAGCAAAGTGGTTTTGTATCGGGAAGATCAATTGTGGAAGGAATTATAATAGCCCACGAAGCTATTCATTCTATCAAGAAAGGAAAGGTGGAACAAATGCTTATCAAATTAGATATCAGGAAAGCATATGATATGGTAGATTGAGAGTTCTTGTTTTGTGTCCTAGAAAAGTTTGGTTTTTCAACTCATTGGATAAATTGGGTGAAAGCATGCATAAATGGACCGTGGTTCTCAGTGCTAGTCAATGGAAGTCCTCAAGGTTTTTTCCAAGCTTTTAGGGGTCTAAGATAGGGGGATCCTCTTTCTCCCTTTCTTTTTATCATTTTGGGGGAAGTTTTGAGAAGATACATCCATAAACTGAAAAATGAGGATAGATGGAAGGGTGTCCGGGTAGCCAACAGTGTGGATGCTATCACACATCAACAGTTTGCATATGACACAATATTGTTTGGGGACTCTTCTTTAAAAAAAGCTCAAACTATAAAAGGAACCCTCGACATCTTTTGTGAGGCATCCGGGCAACAAGTAAATTGGAAGAAATCAAATATTTTCTTTTTTAATACTAACTCTAGAAAGCAAAGAGAAATTATTAAGATACTGGGTGTTAAATCTGGCACCCTCCCTGGGAGATTTTTGGGAACAACTTTATTTGGGGGGCCTAATAGGACACATTTGTGGTAGAGATTATTTGACAGTTGTGTGAATAATTTAGAAGGCTGGAAATGCAAATGGCTCACCTCTGTGAGTAGGTTGTTATTATTGAAATCAGTCTTGTCAGTGATGCCCATTTACTCCATGATGTGCTTTAAAATTCCACACAAGATTTCCAAAAACATCAACCAGTTTATGAGGAAATTTTTTTGGAGTGGGAAGGGTGAACATGATAAAATTCCCCTGGTTGCATGGGATGAAGTATGTCAACCTTGTCGGGTAGGAGGGGTTGGGCTGATGAAGTGGTGCTTTCTAAATGAAGCAATGGGAGCGAAACTTATATGGTAGATGTATGTAAAGCCAAAACATAAGTGGGTTCAGATCCTAAAACATAAGTATATGGATTCGTTAGATGATGAGTGAATTTTTACTATTCATGAACCTCCTCGAGGTTCAACAATCTGGAATTTTTTATTATCATGTAGGAAACTGATTACAAAACACATTACTTGGCAAGTAGGGAATGGGGAGAAAGCCAAGTTTTTGAAAGATTCCTGGCATGGCAGACCAACTTTATAATTGAGGGAGAAATTGATATTATTAAACAATTTAATGAGGATATTTGGGGCACAAAAGTTAAGGGTTATGCACATGCAGAGTGTTAGAGTAATCGGGTCTTTACTTGATTAATTAAACAACATTTGTTTAATTCTTTAAGTTCCCTATTATCTCTTTTTACACTTAAGCTAATATTAGGTGCATAATAATTAATTCTTTTTATTAATTATTATGTGCAAGCCTAGGTTTTCCCTTTAAGGGTTTCTTGACCTATTAGAGGTTAATTTTTTTTTCCTTGTATTATTATCACATTACACATTTTTGTGAATATTGAGCACTCATCTTTTGAGTATATTTTCTGTGTATTAATTTTTCTGTTATTGCTACATTGCATCTCCTTGTAACAGGTTATTCAGCTTGCAGAGATCTTTTGGGCTCCTATGGTGTTGTATTTCTCAACTCCAACATGGTATCAAAGCTTCACATCTGCAGCTATTTGTTCTTGTTTTGAGAATTTTTGCATTGGAAGCAGATCTGGGGTTTTAGGAAGTTTTTTTTATGCTCTTAGGGATAATATTTTTATGAGCATTTTGAGCCTAAGAGGACCTCACCATCATGCTCAAAAGGCCCAAAAAACCCTATAGTCATATAAAACTTGCCTAGTTTTGACTCCTGAGCATCTGGGAGCAATTTTTTCTTCAGTACCAGGTCGTACGACCCTAGCATGCAGTTCGAGAAAAAAAACTCAAAATAAAATATTTTTTACCTTTTTACAGCATGCAGGCCGCTTTTTTGATTTTTAGAAAAAATTAAAAAAATTAAAAAAATTAAAAAAATTAAAAAAATTAAAAAAATCATTCAAAGGTGAAAAAAAAAGTTTTTGCAAAATCTTGGGCTTCGGCGGGTACCCCATACCCCTAATCTTGGGCTCTGGCCGACCGGACCTATCAGCGTGGATCCCTCCCCACCACTGGCCTCCAGCCTCGACATCAGCCTCTGGCCCCCCACCGACCCCGACCTTGCCGTCGACTTCCCCTTCCCGTCGTCGGCTCGTGCTCCTGTCGTCGACGCCCACTTCCCTACCTCCGTCGCCTGCCGCTCCACCCGTCGGAGCCCTCCTCCCCACTATCGGCCGCCTTCGCTGTTCTCACCACCACTGCTCCCTCTCTGCCACTCCATCACTCCTCCTTGAAGTGCCACCACTGCCAGGCCCCTGCCACTAGACCTCCACCATCTTGTCTCTTTAAGGGGGGGTTCGTTTTATGGCCATATCTTGAGCATACAGAGTTGTTTTTTTTAAAATGAATAAGCGTCGGAAAGATGGTTCCAAGCCGGACCTCATGGTGTTGGATTTTTTGCTTGATTTTTTTTTACTGTACTTTTTTCCAGTCAAAGTTGGGTCTCTTTTCTGCACTTCCGAGGCCGTAGATGGGCAAACAGACTTCGTTTTTTGAAAACGAATAAGTGTTGGAAAGATTTCCGCATTCTCTATTCAGATATATGATCTTGTTTCTCATATTTTTCATCAGGTACATGATATTTCAGTTTGAAGTTTTTTTGCTTATGCACTACTTCCTTCTCATCAATATGTACCAGGGTTTGGGTTTATCTATTATGGGGGGTGTTTTTTTCTTGCTTTATGACATTTATATCAGAAATAAAAAACACCAAAACTCTCAAAACAGACAAACCCTTCTGCATGTTCTATCTATTTTGAAAGATCACATAATAAAAAAAACTACCAAGCAGGTGCAGGTGCAGAGTTTTCATGGCAGATCCTTTAGTTGAGTTGTTGACATCACACAACCATCACACTTGGGAGCCCCGCATCACGAGGCTTCTCCGGGAATGAAGGTTGTGGTTGTGTTTGGATGAGGTTCAGCCTCTATTGCAGCATCCTTATGAGCTTCTTTAGCACAGAAATAAGATGGATGAGGCTATGGGTTTGCTCTCTTTGCATGTCTCTGACAGTCTTTTGTTTCACCTTGATGAGTTGCTCACTCCTCGCATTATGTAGTTGAAGTTTGAGTCTCTCTTCGGGAGGGTTAATGAGATTCAAGCATTACATATTGAGGTAGAGTTGGTTTCCTTGTCACCTGATTCCTTTCCCACCATTGAGGATTTTTTGAACAAGTTCAAGACTACTAGATCTGTTATTCAGGGATGTGGCAAGATGAAGACAGACACATAGTGCATTCACTTGATTCTTTCGAAGCTTCAGAGTCATTTTTAGTTTTTTGCCTCTGCTTTCTACTCCACCATGGATGGCTTGGGTGCTCATTTCACCATGCCTACCTTTGATGTCTTTTTTGAGTGTTTGTCTCGTGAGAAGTCTCATCTTTCTCAGCTGTACATGCTCTCAGGGTCCAAGAACAAAGCATTGGTTTCTCAGTCCTCTAAGGAGAAGCAAAAGCAGAAACTGAAGCCAAAGAAGAATTTTGCAGGCAGTGAGCATTCCTCCAAGCCACCTCCTAAGTCTGATTCTAAACCACCATTTCCTCTTAAACATGGGAAATCTTCATAATCTGGTGATTCTTCCTCCAAGACTAAGAAGAAATTAGGAGACACTTGCAGTTTTTGAGGCAAGGAAGGACATCCAGTTTCCAGATGTTGGAAATGCTTAGAGGCTTTAGAGGAAGCCATGCAGCTGCATCACATCTCCTCACCTCAGGTTTTTTCTCCTTCCATAGGGAAAGGTCATGCTCTCGTTGCTCAAGCTTTAACCTATGGATCCACTTGGATATTAGATTCTGGTGCTTCTCACCATATGACTCACACTCAATAGTTGGTTAATTCTCTTGCCTCTTGTGGTACTTCACAGATTGCAGTGGGTGACTCAGTTCATCTTTTAGTCCTGGGTTCAAGTTTTGTCTCTTTGGATGGGGGTACTCTATAGGTTGTTCTGGTTGTCCCTGAGATCTCAACAAACCTCTTGTCCATTTATCAGATTTTCCATTCTGGCTCTGGTAAGACAGTTGAGTTCTCACCACATGATGTGGTTATTTGGGACCTCCATGACTCCGTTTTGGTTGTGGCTACTGGGAGTTTTGATATTGCATCTTGTCTGTACAGATTTGATGGATTTGAGCCCTCTGCGGGTGTATGTTCGTCTCTTATAGCACATGCAGATTTAGTGAGTAAGATTTGGCATGAGCGCTTGGGCAATGTCAATTACAAATATCTTCAACATATGAGTACACAAGCACTTGTTATTGGGCTCCCACAGATTTCTTGCACTGATGGTGTTTGTCATGGTTGTGTGGTTGGCAAGCATCACAGAGACCCATTTCCGAAGGGAAGAGCCCCTTGTGCTTTGGCACCCTTGGAGTTGATTCACAATGATCTCATGTCATTTCCCACTCCTTTTTCTGGGGCCAAGTATGTACTCACTTTTATTGATGACTTCTCCAGATGCACATGGGTGTACTTTCATAAGTACAAGTCTGATGCCTTTGATTAATTTTGAATCTTCAAGACATTTGTAGAGAAGTAGTCTAGTTGTTGTATTCGGCGGATATGTATAGATAATGGGGGGGAGTATGTGAATCAGGATTTTAGAGATTTTTGCACTGAGCATGGTTTGCAGCATTAGTTTACTAATCCCTACACCCCTCAATAGAATGGTGTCACTGAGCACAAGAACAAAACTTTACAGGAGATGGCGAATTGTATGATTCAATCTAGGTCAATGGATTCATCTTTTTGGGCTGAGGCAATCAATTGTGCCAACTATATTCAGAATTGGATGCTTCACAAGGCGATTCGAGATATGACTTCTGAGGAGGCTTGGTCTCATGACAAGCCTAATGTTTCTTTTTTTGAGTGTTTGGCAGTGAGGCATGGGTTTTTTATTCTTGATGCTCAGAGGAAAGCCAAGGAGCGAAAGAGCCGACCCCTCATTTTTGTTAGCTACTATGAAGATGTTAAGGCGTACAGGTTGTTTGATCCTGATTCCAAAGAGAACCTGTTTTGATAGGATGTTCAGTTTGATGAGTGCCTCCCCATAGTGGATACCTTGACTCCAATGTCTACTCCTCTGCCTACTCCTCCCACTGCATCTCTTCAAGATTATTTTGAGGATGATTCTGATGATGGTGTTGATGATCCACATCCCCACCTCCACCTACTCCACCTCAGATGCCCAAGTGGGCTCGCTTTAGTGTTGAGGTTGTAGGTTCTATGGTCGGTGATCCTTCAGATACTTGTTGCACCCGTTCTCATACTGTGGGTTCTATTCTTTTGAGTCATGCCATTTTAGATGATCCTCAGAAGTTTTTAGAGGCTACAGGACACCCTGAGTGGGATCATTTTATGGAGGAGGAATATTCTTCTTTGATGAGGAATCATACTTGGGATCTTTGTCCTCTTCCCAAAGGCAAAAAGATGGTTAGGTGCCGCTAGTTGTATCGCACTAAGTATGTTGCTGATGGTTCGATCGATAAGTACAAAGCACGTCTTGTTGCGAAGGGTTTCTTGTAGGTTGAGGGTATTGATTACTCTGAGACATTTGCCCATGTTGCCAAGATGAACTCTATTCGCTTTGTACTATCTCTTGCAACTTCTCGAGGATGGCCCATTTTTCAGATGGATGTGAAGAGTGCCTTCTTGCATGGGGACCTACAGGAGGAAATCTATATGGAGTAGCCTCAGGAATTTGTGCAAGACAGTTCTTTGGTTTGCATACTTCGGTGTTCATTGTATGGTCTCAAACAGGCCCCTTGGGCTTGGTATGAGAAGTTGAATTCTTTCTTGCTCTCCACTGGTTTCACCCACAGTCATTTTGATCACACAATGTATATTCAGCTTTTTGAGGGTGAGATCCTAATTCTTATACTATATATTGATGATCTCTTCATCATGGGTAGCTCATCCTCTATGATTCAACATATTCAGTGAGCCTTGATGGACTAGTTTGAGATGACAGATCTCGGTCTTCTGCACTATTTCCTTGGTCTTCAGGTGATTCATTCTTCTGATGGGATCTCCATTTACAAGCATAAGTATGCTCTTGACATGCTTCAGCACTTTGGCATGCTTGATTGTAAGCCTTCTCCCACTCCTTTTCAATCAGGGGTTGTTTTGATTACTACTTGTCACACTCCTTCAGTAGATTCTCCATTTTACAGGTAGTTGGTTGGTAGTTTGTTGTACCTGACTCACACGCATCTTGATCTTACCTTTGTGGTTGGCCTTGTCTCTCGATTCTCCCATGATCCTCATGAGAGTCATTGGCAAGCTGCCAAACGTATTTTGCGGTACATTCAGGGATCTATTTATCATGGCATTTACTACACATCAGGGGAACCTCACATTGTTGGCTACACTGACTCAGATTGGGCTGGTGATGTCACTAATTGGAAGTATACTTCTGGCTTTGTTTTATGTCTTGGCTCTCGTCCTATCACATGGTCTTGCAAGAAGCAGAATGCTCATGCATTATCATCTACAGAGGCTGAGTACTGAGCTGTTGTGCTTGCCAGTCAGGAGATCTGATGGCTTCAACAGTTGATGACTAAGTTTGGTTTTCCTCCTTATAGTCCCATTGTTCTTTGGTGTGACAATCAGAGTGCTATTCATATTTCCCACAACCCGGTAGAGCATCAGCGGACGAAGAACATTGAGCTTCACATGTATTTTATCCACCATTTGATTTAGGATGGTTCTCTCATTTTGGAGTACATTCCCACTGTTGAGCAGGTTGCAGACATCTTCATGAAACCTTTTGCATTGCCATGCTATCTTCAGTTGCGCTCTATGCTTGGGGTGAAGGAAGTTGTCCTTGGGGGGTCTTTATGAGGCCTTCCTTCCTTCTTCTTTTAGCATGTTCTTTTATCTCTTTTTGGAGAGGAGTTTTTTCCCACTGAGTTTTCTCCTTTTTCTCCGTTTCATAGAGATTTCATTGTATTTGGGTACTTGATCAGGCCTTGTTGTCGGGACCTATCTTTCCTGCTTTCAATAGTTGTTCTAGGTTTTAGCTTATCCCTAATTATAGCTTAAGGGGGGGTGTTAGAGTAATCGAATCTTTACTTGATTAATTAAACAACATTTGTTTAATTCTTTAAGTTCCCTATTATCTCTTTTTACACTTAAGCTAACATTAGGTGCATAATAATTAATTATTTTATTAATTATTATGTGCAAGCCTAGGTTTTCCCTTTTAGGGTTTCTTGACCTATTAGAGGTTAATTTTCTTTTCCTTGTATCATTATCACATTACACATTTTTGTGAATATTGAGCTCTCATCTTTTGAGCATATTTTCTATGTATTTGTTTTTCTATTATTGCTTCCTTGCATCTCCTTGTAATAGGTTATTCAGCTTGCAGACATCTTTTTGGCTCCTATGGTGTTGTATTTCTCAACTCTCACACAAAGCACTCCAATGGAATTGAGGTTTGGCAATGGAAAAATATGGATGACCTACCATTATCTTCATAGCAAAAGAGATGCTTTTAAAATATTATGGATGAGTACTCCCCAACTCTTAACATGAAGGAAGACATCATCAAATGGTGTGGGTCAAAATCAGGTGCATACTCAGTTAAAATTGGTTATAATATCATGTATAATGCAAACCTCCAACCGAATTGGCCTTCCCAACTATGTTGGAGTTCTAAGTGTTTCCCAAAGGCGAGAGTGTTTACCTGGCTGGTTTTGAAGAGGAGGATTCTGACAGGAGATAGAATGTTGCGTTAGGGTTTCAATGGGCCTTTTCAATGTGTCATGTGAAAAGAGCATGAGGAATCATTATATCACTTTCTTTTAAATTGTGATTTAGATCATGGAGTTTGGAGGTTTGTTTTGATTAAATTAGGATGGTTAGTACCCCTTCTAGATAATATCATTGATCTCCTCAAGAGTTGGTTTGCGTAGAAGAGAAAATCTATTCAATCGAGTGTATGGACGATCTCGCCTTCCACTGTTGTCTGGGAATTGTGGAAAGAGAGAAATAGGAGAATCTGTCTAGATAAGTGGGAAGGGCTTGACAAAGTGTGTGGGAGAGTAGAGCGGGCTATTTCTGAAATATTTTTTTTAGTAACATTTAATCATAATTATGTGAGACATCCTTATAGTTTAGTGGATATTTCTATCCTTGCTAGGTGGCCTCTTATCAAACACAGACCCATTCATGGGTTCCCCAGGGTTAATCCTTTGAATGTTCCTTTGGATGGGGAGATGGTGAAATGGTCAAAACTAGAGAAGGGGTGGGTGAAAATAAATTGTGATGGGGCGTCAAAAAGTAATCCAAGGATTTCAGGCATGGGATGTGTGGCTTGTGACGATGGAAGGAAGATCATATTTGCAGGTGCAAAAAGGCTACGAGATGGCACTAATAATGAGGGGGAAGCTCAAGCGGCCTTACTAGCAGTTGAACTGGCAACAATTATGAAGGTGACGAAGGTACACCTGGAGGGTGATTCCCAAATTGTAGTCCAGGCCTTGATCAAAGGCAATACATCGTGTTGGAATTTGAATAAATATGTACACAATATAAGCGAAAAGTTGAAATCTTTCCAAAAATATTCTATCTTGTGTGTGAAAAGAGGAGAAAATGTCATTGGGGATGAGCTATCAAATGAAGCATGTGAGCTTGCGCTAGGGGAAGTGAGGTGATGTGACTGCAAAAAAGAAATAGTGAGATGGAGTTAAGGCTACTTGCCAAGTTGTTACGTCAAAAAATTCAAATTTCATGTCAGACAGTCGGCTTATATTCTGAGTAAGGTCGAGTTAATGAGCATTTATTGTGGAATGCTTTCTGAAATGGCGGTGATGGTGGAGTGTTTTGCATTGAATACTAATTTAGGAATGTTCATGCATTTAATGAGAAGATTCAGTAAGTTGGTGAAGATAACTTTTGACAGATTACATTGGAATTCTCTACAATTATTTAGTGAGTACCGAAATGGAAGCCAATTTCACTCTACAGTATTCCAAGCTAATGCCAGCTTTTCAAGGACCAATCCCCCTGAAGAAGCTTGAGAAGATGATTCTTGTAAAAGATCCATTTTTTTTAAGGCAATTCAATTGGTCTTGGATGAAGAGGTTGTAGTTATTGGCCACCGATACAGATGTAGAGCAGATATTGACTCTCTTATCATGGCATGGGGATTGGAGCTAGGTTACACCTATGAGGATGTGAGAAAAGTTTTGAAGAAAATCATTCCACAAGAGTACTTGTTAAATTTGGAGTCCCTGCTAGAATGGGTTGTGTTGGGGTGGGGTTTCAATCTTGTTGAAGGCATTCCAAAGGAGAATGGGGAGTTGCGGGCGTGCCACTCATGAATTCAATTCCTTCATCGCCGTGAGGAATCTCGAGTTCTCTTTAAAGAAGATGCAAAGTGAGTATGGGAAGGGTTGACAATCTTCATCCAGATTATGGATATCAAAGATGTAATTCGGTAGGAGAGTGGGGAGGTGAGATTGGCAAAGGAGATGAGATACAGGAGGTTGATTATCAGCGGAATTGGCAAAACAGGGTGTAGTGGGTGGGAGTGGTGGTGAGACAGAAAGACCAGCTTTGCGAGGGTTAGTGGCCGAAGATGTAGAAGGAAGAACTGGAGATTCACACACCTTTGTGGGAAGATGACGATTTCACTTAATCGGGGTACCTTTGGGCACATCTTTTTGTTTAGATGTTTCCTTTTTAGTTGATAAACTTAAAACTTTAATATATGTTAAACGATAAACTCTCCGACCAGCTTTTGCCACGATGTATTTTGAATTTCTATTTCAAATGATGTGGGGGTGGGGTAGGGTCTGAGCAGTGAACATTTTGGAAAACCATGGTTTTAGACAATAGGAGTGGATGGTGGTTGGGGGTAGTTTGGGGGAGTGGTTTTCTTTTTTGGAAGTTTGATGCAAATATACTTTTTAGTTTAAATAAATAAAATATAACTATTACCGATCAAAAAAAAAATGTCTCTTTAATCATGTACTAATTTATTGTCTTATTAGTTTAAAAATAATTCTTTAATTCTTTAATTAAGCTAATTTGTTCTTCTAAACTAACTCAATCATTAGTTTCCAACATTGCTAATCATTCAATTTCTATTTCCTAATCAATTAATCATTAAAACCCTTTCTTAAATATTAATTATTTAATTAATTACGATTAATTCCCTTAATTAAATAATATTTATTATTTAATTAATCTTATTTCTAATGATTGAATAATTTCATTTAAATTAATTCATTCATTCATTCATTCCTCCAAATCCCCAAATTTGGTTTTCAATTAATTCCATCTAATTTCATTTTCCTAGATTCACATTTCACCAAATCTGAATTTCAATGAAGTTCAATTAATCTCATGTGCATTTCATCATTCGAAAATGAAAATGAAAATGAATTTCAATTCAATCTCCTACAACACATATTGAAAATCATAACTGATTGATCAAATTAGTTAACTCGGTTAACTCTCCAATCTCCCATTTTCACTCAAAATCACCTTTTCTGACTAATCAATCAATTCGATCTTCTCCTCAATCAATTCAGTCGATTGGCTAATCAATTAAGTCATCTCCCTAATCTATTCAGTCCATTGGTCAATCAAATGAGTTAACAAATCAATCTATCGTGTTAACAGATCAATAAATCCACTTAATTGATCAATCAATCCACTTAATTGATCAATCAATCCACTTAATTGATCAATCAAAATTAGTGAACTATCAATCAACACTTTAGTTTTAAATCTCACCTCATCTCACCTAAAAATATATAAATAAAAGATCAATTTCTCAATTTCAATAATCACAGTCTTCAAAATTATTGTGTCTAATCTATGCAGGAATCCTAGTGTAATACCTGAGAGCCAATCAACCACACAATTCTTGTTTTCCATGTTTTCAAGGTGATAGGAATATGCTCTCCCCTTAACTGGGTGACCAAAAATCCAGACCCACCTTTCACGTTTTCTATAGAGTTTTTCAATAGGATAAAACCCTTAGTAGGTTTGCCTCCCAAGTAGCCCATAAGGCCAAGTGAGAGGGAACGACCCAAGTGGCAATGACTAACGCCAAGTAATCCAAGTCACTATAAATAAATGTGTTTGCAATGAAAACTGTAAGCAACAAGTGTTACATGCTGCCATAATGATGTCATGCCTCCCTCAGTGCCTATATGGTATGATAAAATTTGTAGAGTGTAACCTCTACAGATTGGGAGACCTCCTTAATGGAGCAGAAAACGCCGTTGATTATGGCCACTCAAATGGAACCTTGATGAATATATTTAGAAAATTATAGGCCAATCTGAGTCAATAACGAGACACTTATAGTATCACAATGCAAGGATGGGGAAGAATCTGCCCCCAAGACACTCACCATATATCTCCTAGGATAACGAGCCAATTGAGGAGCGATCCTCTTTCATTTAATTTTCGGATATAGGCAAAAAAATGGGTGCACCTTAGGGTGTGACAAGGTTTTTTGAGTTGATGGAGTATCAAGATGTGGGTTGTGATATTATTCATGACCTTTTGGCCTTAGTAGAGTCTAATTGTTGTATGATCGAATGACCAAAATTTATCAAAAATAAAATGGGGTCTTGAAAAAGATTCCAACATTCATACGGGTTTGAAAAAATCCTTTGAACAATGCTCTCTTAATGTCAAATTGGTTTTCTTTCTTTGTTGTTGTGTCTTTGCTACAAGATTAAACATTTTCAAAACATTACCAAAAACAAAGTGGAGTATCAACCAAGTTTTGTCAAAAACATCAACAAGAATCTCAAAATTCGAAGAAAACTCCAAGTATCCACAATCAACAAAATCAAACCAAAAATTCCCACATTCATAAAAATGGAGAATATAATACCTTATGTTATCTTAGGTCCTAGGCATTTAGTCCATACATATTCTCATTAGTATCTTCATATTACACAAAGTCCTTGCACAAGTCCTCACTTCACGTAGAAATAGTTTCAATCTTTGTCAAAATTGCATCTATTTAGTCATTGCATTATCATCATCTAAGTTCACCTTAGGACTCACTTTGGTTGTACATATCACAATAGATTGCATTAGAATCCACATCTACCATCTTAGTTTCAAGATTTACCCTTGCATAGTCTACATTTTGATTCATCACTCAATAGAAGTCTTAAGAGCATATCTTTTGCATGGGTTTAAAAGGCGATGGTGATTTCCCATTTGAATAACCCAATCTTGGGCCAGACAATGATCAATTAGAAATAATTGATGGTTTGGATAATCTTGCTTGGGAAGTGAGAATTGATCTTCCCCAATACGAGGAAGTCGAAGCTGTTATAGATGATGAAATCTGAAAATCTATCCACCTTGATATAAAACTAGAGGAAGAAATCAAGGAACAAAGAGAACAAGAAGAATTTCGACGATTTTTCAAAAAACTTATGGCAGATAGCCATATTCCTCGTCGGAGTCATCATTGGAGTGTCATCATTTTTAGATTACATGCATAGTTAGTTCTCCTATAAGTCTTGCATTCATCTTAGTATACCATTTTTATTTTTAGAGAGTCATAGATAATCAAGATCACTTTGGAGCTACATTGAAGACATTAAAAGATCACACAAAGCTAAGATGGATCCAAACAACAACCCCTTGGTCAATCTCACTTGGAATATGGATCTATCTGCATACCAACAACCAAAAGGTAGGAGACCTACAAAATTACCAACAAGCACCAACAAAATGCCTTCTATAGATGAAATCCAACATAATATGACATGAGAGGAATTGGAGGCAGCCCAACAAGACCCAACACTTCTCATGGTTCTCAACGGACTCATCAACAATGATAGAGATAAATATCTCGCACTTTTAGTTCAAAAGGGGGCCAAGTTGCCTCCAGATGTGGACATTTCGGCAATTTTGCCGCCAGGAGTAACATTGACCCTAAATGTAACTCAAGCACCTAATTTTGTACAAACTCAAACAACAACAACCCACACTGCAAATCCTTCAACTCAATCCATGGCTGCATCTTCAAACACTAGAGTCACATCTCAAACTACACCAAGTGTTACATCTCAACTGACTTCAGGCATGTTGAATGCTTTGACCCAAGCTACAATAACAATGGCTCAGAATACCATTTCTATAAGTACATCTCAACCTATAGTATCAATTGCCATGGGATCTACCTATAGTGGTCAAAATGTGAATCAAGGATCAACAAGGATCAATAGCTCAAGTCAGCTAAATGTCAGTGCACAATTTGCATATTTCACACCACCTGGTGGAATTCACGATGCATAGTGGCAAGGTCAGTCAACATTCCAACAAGATCCAAGATATTCAAACACCGGTCCTTTTGTGGGAAGTACCTATAGGGTCAGTACAACTTTGACCCAAACAGAGATCTTGGCCCATCAAGTAGAGAATCTACAAAAGTAGATGGTAACAATGCAGTCAAGCAAAGATAAAAAGAGTTGCACCGTGGAGGATCTCAAACCTTATCATTTTGATAGGTCATTATACATGCCACCCTTTCCTCCTCATTTTGAAACACCAAATTTCGACAAATATAAAGGAAAGGGTGATCCAAGAGATCGTATCAAAGAATTTTTCACATCATGCATTGAAATAGAAAATGAGGAGACATATCTTTTATGACTCTTTCCCAAGAGTCTTGGAGGGTCTACATTAGAGTGGTTTTCACATCTGCCACCACAAATTACTTCACTGGGAGAGCTAGTAGAGTTGTTTATTACAAACTTATCTCACAATATTGACAACCTAGTAACTCGCATAGA
This sequence comes from Cryptomeria japonica, assembly GCF_030272615.1. Classification (NCBI taxonomy): domain Eukaryota; kingdom Viridiplantae; phylum Streptophyta; class Pinopsida; order Cupressales; family Cupressaceae; genus Cryptomeria; species Cryptomeria japonica. The sequence goes on along the minus strand of NC_081410.1, from coordinate 240,663,264 downwards.
CTTGTGTTCTACAAAGCAAAATGAAAGTGAGACCTTTGTCGTATTTTTACAAAGATGGAGATCTATATACCGCCGGCATCCAAGTCATATACCAAAAACAAAGCAAGTATCTATTTTTTAGTCAAAACCTCATACCTCAAGTAAAATATCCTTTACAAATGCAATGTTTGAGTGCTTTCAAGGAGATCACTGAAAAAGGGTTAAAATATGAGAAAGGATTGCTAGAGCAAGGCATCCTTAAAAACAACAAGGGAAGTGGTACGACCAACACAACAAGTGTAGACAAACCTAAATTTTTGTCTAGAAACAAGAATGTAACAAATGATGGAGTGGTAGATTCTCGTGTGGTAAATAGAGCTCAACCAGTAGTATCACTACAAGGAACAACACTGTTGGGACAACCAATGAATCTGCATTAAAGAAGCTTGTGCAAACCAATGCAATAACATTGCCCAAGGTGCGACAATATGAACCAGGTCCAATCAAAGTAGCATGGTGGAATGATAATGACTTTTGTGAGTACCATCTATCAAAAGGCCACAAGAGATCTAGTTGTTATAAGCTAAAACACCTCATTCAAGATCTCATAGTCACAGTTGATGCCAATAAAGGATCTACAAATTAGGCTCACATCATCTACAAGGATCCATTTGTTAATCACAATCAAAATAAAGCTTCTAGTTCAAGAATGCAAGACAACACGGCCAATTACATAAAAGGTTTCATATGATTACACGATCAATACACTTAGTGTAGGGGATGCAGTAGTAGCTACTATCACTGTCAATCCTAGGAACATAGATTGTGTCGTTGTAATCCACAGATCAAAGGTTACACTACAAGGAGTACCTTCTCATGCACCTCCTCAAGCGAATAATGTTAATGTTGTTGATCAATTGAAGAAGACTCCATCACAGATCTTGCTCTTTGAATTGCTTCTCATATCACCAAGTCATAAGCAAATCTTAGACAAGGCACTCCAAGATTTGGTTGTCCCAAGAAATATGGATAAGTCTAAATATCAAGGAATGGTGGTAAATTTAGTTGCTTCATCCCAAGTTGCTTTCACAGAATGGGATGTCCCCACAAACATAATCATGCACAATGATCCTTTACATCTAGTAGGATGCATTCATAAGAAATGGATCAAAACAGTGTTGGTTGATGGAGGAGCAAGGCTAAACATATGTACCCTCAAATTGCTTCAAGCACTAGGCTATTCTTAGCTTCACATAGACCCTACAAAGAAGATCAACATAAAGGCATATGTTGATGAAGAACGTCCTTGAAAAGGGGTGGTCATGCTGCTAGTACAAGTTGGACCTGTTACTACTATTGTTATGTTCCAAGTATTAGACAAAGAACTAGGATACAACATGCTATTGGGTCATCCATGGATACATGTCATGCAGGGAATACCCTCAACATTCCATCAATTCATCAAGATTTCATTCAATGGAATTGAAATAACAGTACATGGAGACCCCAGTCCTTTTTAGCACTGTAACCACTTAAGAGGAAGCACAGACAATCAAGTCCCCATCAATCAAGAATCTACAATCATTCCACAGTTGGGATCTATAACACCATCAGAGGCACAAAATTTTACACCATATATTCCTACTATACCTCCATTGCAAATCAAGGATGAAGGGTGTGGAAATACTCTATTGTTGGATCATCATCAACAAGACCCGTATCTCTATCTCCTATAGCTCTTGGGAGACCCTCATCTACTGTCACCAAGCAAGATAAAGGCAAAGATATTATCAAATATTTAGAATCTTGCTCATTTGTTAGATGGGGAAACATACAAGATGAATTCCTAGAAGAAGACATGAATGCTTGGCTATACAAGGACGAAGAAGAATACCATATTAGAAAACTTCCCTTAGACCTATATGGGAATGGATTCACAATGGTATAAAAACATGGCTATAATGGAACAACAAGATTGGGACTAAATGCTCAAGGAATCATAGAACCCATCTCACATATAGACAACCCAAAACACCAAGGGTTGGGATATAGCCACACAATAAAAAAGTCTAAAAAATCAGCTAATCCAATCATTGTGAACATGCCACCAGCAATACCACAACAATCAACTAGCAAAATTAGAGATCCTAATAATGTTACATTGGTTAATTTATCAATAGGTGTATGTCCACCATCTTCACATGCCAATGCAATAACAGAAACATGCATTGCACCTGCCAATGACAACAATGTAAGACTACCAAATGAGATCAACACCTGGTTGGCCTCGTCTTCATCTTCAAGTACATCAATAGACAATGGCATAGCACCAGCAAATGTCATAGATATAGCACCATAATCAGTCATTCAAGGAATAAATAATTTGTTCAAAAATGAAGATACATCATCAAGTCATGAGAGTATTCCATGCATCATCAATACTGTAGAGTTCCCTCTAACTCCAATTGAAGAGGAACCATATGATGACAGATCAGATACATACACCTTTGTTGAGACAATCACTGATACACATGACTATGAGTTTCTATCTCTCCATAGAAACAACATAGAACATGTGGATAGATATTATGATCACCTGTCACCTGTGGATGATGGCATTGTTTATGAAGATATAGGAATAGACCCAAATTCCTTCACAAGCCAATTTGATAATAAGGATTTGCATGATAACACAAGCCCAAATTTTATGATGAAAGATATTTGTGTCTTATGTACCCACATTTAATAGATTGGGGCCAAAAAGAAGAACCAAAGCTAGATTGGTTTGAAAATGACAAGGCTATTGTAGAGTTCTTGGGTGCTAGAGATGGATCCCCGTTTGATGACCACAAGGCGGGATTTGCCATAGACCTAGATAGAACAATATATTTTGGAGAGGAAAGCTCTTCCTCCAATCTAGAGGACTCAGAAGAAGTAGAGAGTATGACCAAAGGTAGAGTTGATGATCTCCCAATAGATCAAGAGCAATCGACACTCCTAATGGAAGAAACTAAAAAGATTAACATAAGAGATGTCAATAATGTACATAAAATTCATTTGGCACAATCTTTAAACCCTCTAGAGAAGGAGAAATTCATTGAATTTTTTAAACAGAGACCTATCAACTTTGCATGGTCTATGCAGATATGCTAGGACTAGACCCTGAATTGGTTTTACACCATCTACCGCTATTACCAGGAACAAAGCCTTATAAGCAAAAGTTAAGAAAGATGCATCCACAGATAGCCTTATTAGTCAAAATTGAATTGCAAAAATTGTTATATTTGGGTTTCATAAGACCCATAGACTATGCAGAGTGGATCTCCAATCTAGTCCCAGTAACCAAGCACACTGGGGGCATTAGAATCTGCACTGACTTCAGAGATCTGAACAAGGCTTGTCAAAAGGATAATTTTTCACTTCCCAATATTGATATGATTGTAGAACTTACAACGGGAAATGAAATGCTTTCACTCATGGATGATTTCTCTAGTTATAATCAAATCAGGATTGCACTAGAAGACCAAGCAAAGACAACATGCACATGTCCTTGGGGAACTTACTATTGGAACTCCATGCCATTTGGTTTGAAGAATGCAGGTGCAACGTATCAATGATCTATGACAACACTATTACATGACTTGATACATTATATCATGGAGGATTATGTTGATGATATCTTAGCCAAGACACGAGTTAAAGAAAATCACCTGGAATTTCTCACCAAAATATTTGATAGATTAGAACAGTACAAGGTAAGGCTTAATCCAAAGAAGTGTGTATTTGGTGTTACAAATGGAAATCTCTTGGGATTCATTGTGTCAAATAGAGGTATTGAAGTAGATCGGGAAAAGGTGAAAGGCATATTGGAAATACCAGCACCGACAACATTCGAGCAATTGAGAAGTCTACAAAGGAGACTCTAATCTATAAAACGCTTCATAGCACAATTGGAAGACAAGTGCCATCCTTTCCAACACCTTTTAAAGAAAGGTGTAACATTTAAATGGTCAGAAAAATGCCCGGAGGTATTTCAAGCTTTGAAAGACTATCTACTTACCACACCAATATTAGTGCCACCAATCCATGGAAAGCTGCTATTGTTGTACATATCTACCACAAACTCCGCTTTGGGTGCTCTCTTAGCACAACATGAGGATCAAGGGAAAGAAAGAGCATTCTACTACATCAATAGAACCCTTGTAGGATATAAACTGAATTACACTCATGTTGAACGTACATGCTTAGTAGTAATATTTGCTTCCCAAAAGCTCAGACATTATATGATCAACCACAAGATTCATCTTGTTGCTAGGTTTGACCCACTCAAATATCTATTAAGAATACATTAACTAGAAGGTTAGCTAAATGGGTAATGATCCTAAGCGAGTTCGACAACAAGTATGTTGATAGGAAGGCCATCAAAGTATAGATAATTGCAAATCAATTGGTAGAGGCTCCAATGCAAGACTATCATCCTATGTTGATAGACTTCCTAGATGAATCTGTCTTCACAATTACAATAGCCACCAGTTGGAAACTATACTTTAATGGATCACATACCAATCATGGAGCAGGAGCATGAATTATTTTTATCACTCTTCAAGGTGATTCTATTCCCAAGTCTTTTAGAATCAACTTCCCAAGCACCAACAATATAGTTGAGTATGAAGCACTAGTCATAGGACTTCAGACTGCAATAACATGGAAAATCAAGGAATTACAAGTCTATGGTGATTCCCAACTCATCATCAATAAAGTAAATGATGATTACACCACCAAAGATGACAAACTGGCACCCTACAAGAATTTGATAAAAGAACTCAAGCCACATTTCTCAAATATAACTTTTGAATAGATTCCCAGAGTTCAGAATAGAGCAGTAGATGCAATGGCACTTGTGGGATCTCTCCTTGGTATGCCCAATAATGGAACTCAATTTGAGTTCATAGTAGAAAAATTGATGGTGCCTTCATATGAAATACTTTCTTTAGAATATGTATGTGCAACAGTGGGACCTAAATCTCCCTGGTATTAAGAAATCTACACATATCTATATGATCTGTATATGCCACCTGGTCTCTCATCCAATCAGAGAAAGAATTTCATACGAAAAGCATCTAGATACACACTCATTACAAATAATTTGTACAGAAGAAGCTTCGATATCACCTTCTTATGTGTCTCAATCCTGAAGAAGCACAACAAGCCTTAAAGGAAGTGCATGATGGAATTTGCAGTGTGCACGTCAATGACCCAACTTTAGCCAAGAAACTATTGAGAACATAATACTACTGGCCAACAATGGAGAAGGATGCCTACAAATATGTACAGAAATGCAGAAAATGCTATATTCGTAGAGATCTAATTCATGCACCTGCACAGGACCCGCAACCCATCATATCACCATAGCCATTCTCACAATGGGGACTTGATTTAGTAGGAAAAATCAGCCCTACCTCATCTAATGGGCATAAGTCCATTATTACTACCACATAATATTTTACAAAGTGGGTCGAGGCAATCCCTATGACTTATACTATTGGCAAACAAATAGAAAAGTTTATCTCGAATTACATTATCTGCAGATATAGAGTCCCAATGTGCATTGTAACAGATAATGGAAGACCATTCAAGAACCAAGAAGTAAGTGAACTTTGTGAGTAGTGTCAAGCAGAGGCAACAAACAAAACAATCTTGAAAATTATGAAGAAAGTTGTCACTAAATTAGGATGTAATTGGCACATCCAGCTCAATCCAGCTCTTTGGGCCTACAAAATCGGTGTACGAACATCAACAGGAGCTACACCATATTCATTGGTATATGGTGCATAAGCTATATTTCCTATTGAGGTAGAATTAACATCACTCAAAGTATCTCTAAAGAACATCATATCCGAGGAAGATTACAAAGTGTCAAGGTTGCAAGAGTTGGAATTATTAGATTAAAAGAGACAAACTGCTCTAAATCACCTACAAGATTATCAAAACCAAATGAGAAGAAGCTAAAACAAAAGAGTGAGACCATGTTGTGTTGAAGTGGTAGATGTTGTCCTTAAAGAAAATAAAAAAAACTTAGAAGAGCAAGAACGACTAGGTAAGTTTGAACCTAACTGGTTGGGATCATTCATCATCACAAGAGTTGTTGGCAATGGTGCCTACGATTTATCCACCATGGATGGAGAGTCACTCCTCAATCCTATGAATAGTATGCACCTAAAAAGATATTACATCTAAGGGATGGGTTCATTTTAAAATCTAGCATTGCATTTGCATATTTATTTTACTGCATTGCATCTCATATTAATCATTTCACAACATATAATTGCATGGCATTATTTATTTTTTGTCTAGTTGCATATCATTTGCTAATTGTTCATGTAGTTACATAAAAAAAATAAGGTAAGTGTCCAAAATTATCATTCATTTACATTCAAGAGAAACAAGGGTCGTCTCCATTCTTAGATATTCAGACAAGAAGTTTTGGAGATCCTGAGGTCATTCATTTTCAACATCACCTTGTGATGGCACTTTTCCTATGGTTGGGTAGATATTTCACTATTTGTGCCTTTTTAACCCAAAATCTATCAATTTCTATATCTCACACATTAACAAGATCTCTAATTCATTCTAGACAACTAGTTGATCATATGACTAGTGAAAAATCTAATATTTTGCTTCAGCACCATTGTAATTGTCATACCCAAGTAGGTTTCATTACTTACAAGTCAAGGCAAGAAAATTTTATTAAAAAAAAATGTCAATATCCATCTCAAGGAAAAAAGAGCAATGATATATAAATGAAATATTACGCATACAAGTGTGGCAAAAAGCTTGACTATGGGAACATACGAATAACTCCATCAAGGCTATGGACGCTTGTTGGCAATGGAGCAATATTTGAGAGATTATGGTGTATAACCTCATCGGAGCCCTTAAAGCTTTCTAGCAGCAAGGCTCTATCTAGTATGCTTTTGAAGTTAGAATAATCCATGTAGCTAGTCATATAGGATGCCAAGGATCTTTAGTGAACACAAGAGCATGATCAACTCACTTGCACACACATGGGCAAAAGAAGATCAAAGTTTTGAGAATCAATGGGGAAGTTTTTTGCCTCTCCATTTGCAAATCTTAGACACTAAGTGTATTAATTTGTATGTTCCAAAGGATCTTGAGGATCGATTGACTTCTTATCTATAAAATTTTTTATACCTCCAATTCAATTGGTGTATTACAAAATTCTAAACAAACACAATCATCCTTGTTCAAATAGGAACTACATCTTCATCATGAAACTACATTAGCATAAGTCATGCCAAAAATTCATTGTCTCCATATTGGGGGCATAATTGAAAAAACCCTAAAAATCATAAAAAAAACGTCCTAAAAAAAAATTACAAAAAAATAAGATAATGTCATGAAAAAATCCTAAAAAATAGATAAAGTCCTGAAAAAAAACTCCTAAAAATCTTTAAAAAGCAAACTACCAAAAAAAATTGAAAAAAGTCCTGAAAAAATTGAACATCGAAAAAAAAAAAATCAGACAAAACATTCGAAAAAGGATCCTGAAAAAATCACAAAAACATCAAAAATTTGAAAAGTACTAAAAAAATTCGAAAATGATCCACAAAATCCAAAAACATAAAAAAATCAATCAATAAGAAAACTTGCAATAAAATGTCTCGCAAGAAACAAATACCCTAGCAGATATCTAGCAAACACTTCGCATGGAGTCAAACAAAGGATATAACTATCTCATCAAACATCTACAACCAAACTGATCAAACTATCTTATCAATCGTATCAATAAGCATATCAGCATGATCATTATCTTGTCTTAAACAAAAGAGGATACAATCGAAATCAGATAGATTAGTTTGAAACGGGATCCACAACTTTTTGAGATCAGACATTGTCAACCATTACATCAAACAAATCAAAGCAAAGGCATAATTAGTAAAGCTGTTGAGTTTTGTCTAATTTGGTTTTTCTCTTTTATCAATTGGTGAAGATCATGTTTCTATGCTACTCAAGGATGTCCAAAAGTGACTAGAGGAGCTATGATGAGCATGATCCTTTTCTTTGTTTGTTGTTTGTGGTGTGAACCAATGAAGTTTTGGGGCAATGGCTCTAGTGGGTATCTATGATAACAGCTTGTAAATGCCACACATACCTCGACCCCTAGTATCATTCTCATAATGAAGGGTTCACTCCTTGTCTGCTACATGTTTGTTCTTGCAATGAGATATCTTTATGTCTTGGTTCTTAATATCTTGATGCACACAGCTTCATTGTTACAAAATAAGGCTTAGTGATGAAAATGTGTTGCACTATGAATAAAGACACAAAGGATCATTAATCATCTATCATATCATTTCATTTCCCATCATGCTGATTGTATCAATCAAAATCATCATTTTTCATGGATTGACTTAATTTTTCTTTCCCATCATTTCATCATATAACATTATCTCTCTCTCATCAATTCTTTAATCCTACTAAGATTTCTTCTACTTTAATTGAGTCAAAAGGATAAAACAATATTTTGGCACTTTTTAAATAAAAAGAATTAGTTAATTCATTTAATAACATTTAGTTCGTTTATTCATTTAATTGCATTACCATATTAAGTTGCATTATCATATTAGTTGCATTTCATTTAAGTGTGTTATCATTTTAAACCACTTTTATAGTTGCATTACATATAATCACATAGCATTGCATTCATTTTCAAATCATACATCATATAAACATCATATAAGATCATCACATAGAACTACATCACATAGAATCATGCATCACATAGAAAGCACAAATAAAATAATATAAACTATATAATAGAAACATGCATCATCAACAGAGTAGAAGCATATAGATCGCCGCCAAAACTGTATATCATATATAACTCAAAAATGATAATGTGTCACACTGTACAATAAAGGCCCAATGGCTCAAGTAACATCATCAATAGTGTCAATCGACATTGCCTCTATCACCAGGAGGATCCTACCTACTGGATCCTACTTTGGGATGTCCTAACAATGCCTGAGGTGGACCCATAACACCCATGTTGTTGGTCCTTTGTGATGTAGACCTACTAGAGCTTGATCGACCTCTAAACTCACTAAAACTAGGAGCCCTCTGTCCCTCAGGAACTACACCATGATAGAGTTGTCTTTAGTATAAAGCCTCCTAATTAGCATAGTAAAGTCTATCAGAATGTGTATGTATATCTATGCCCAGAGTGAACTGTTGATCATATGCATCTTGAAGTAGTTGTGCATGTTGGCGTGCATCATCCTTCTCAGCTTTGGCCTGATCCCTCTTTGCAACAATCTGATCTCTCTCTCTCTCTCTCTCTCTCTCTCTCTCTCTCTCTCTCTCTCTCTCTCTCTCTCTCTCTCTCTCTCTCTCTCTCTCTCTCTCTCTCTCTCTCTCTCTCTCTCTCTCTCTCTCTCTCCAAGACAACAAAATCCCTACAAAATAACTCCCTCTCATCACTCCCTTGCTGCCTCAACCTTGCAACCTCATCCTCTAAATTCCAAATCTGCGCTCTCAAGATCTACGGATCATCGTCATCATCATCTCCTCCCTCTACACATGTCTCTACAACAGGAGCATCCTCTAGCTCAGGCATGTCACTGTCATGTGAGTTTTCCTCCTCATCTCCCTCACTGCTAGATGATCTAGAATATGAACCATCATCCTCCCTGCTAGACTCAGTATCTCCATCGATGTCTACATCCTCACCCTCCTCATCAATCTCCTCCTCCTTTATCTCCTCCTCCTCTATCTCCTCCTCCTCACCTTTTGTCGCAATGGTTGTAACCTATCCACCTCCTTCATACCATCCTCCTCCTCTATCTTGTCCTCCTCTCCCCCTCCCTCCTCGCAGCCTCTAGTGTTGAATCTATTGTGGCGAGATAGGAACAATAGGATTTGTCAAAGGAACATGTTTAAATGGCAACCACCAACCATCATAATGAGGTGTAGTCCCTAGATCCATCAGCCCAACTCCCCAACCCCATTGCACAGGAAGCAGTGCATCAAACTTAGAAATCACCTTATGTGGATAAACACACGCTCCCTAATCCCCAACCTCCCAACATATCTGAGAAAAATAGGTTGTAACATCAGGAATGCCCTGTATCTCCCCAAACTACCAGTGTACACCACCTAGAAGATGATTTTCAATGATCCTAAAACAACCAACATCGCGACCAATCAAATATCTCTACTGTCGGCAATAAGGTAAGTGTTGCGCATCATCGACCCAGTCGGGGAAACTAAGATAAGGTCTTCAAGTGAAGTACTGCAATATATTAATCTGGTGCCTCCAATATAGGGTGTTCCCTATATCCATGTGCCTAGTCCTTGTTGTATATATGTATGTGTATGGTTGCTCATCTTGAAGCTCTATATGCACAGTCGGTCAAGCAATAACAATATGCTCCCATATCCAAACCTAGAGCAATGTCACCCCGCATCTGATATATCCCTGTCTAAGATACATAATGTCGTGCATCTGGTGATACAAAGTGGCAAGTAGACAAGGACCCCATTTGAACACCTGTCTATGCACAATCATGTCATTTATGACTCTGCCCCAGCCAACTAGGAATCCATGTGTCCTCCTACCATAAATCGAGAGACCTGCTACTATATTGCATAATATGATGGTAAGATCATCGTAATCCATCACCTCCCAAGGTATCTCATATCAACCTCTGATCTGGAGCTCCTCTGTACACTCACACAACTCGCACATGTCGTCTATACTTACTCAATGATCATATATAACCCTCACACCATGAATGGGAATGTGCAAGATGCACCATACATCCTCCAAACTGATCGACACCTCTCCAGTAGGTAAATGGAAAGAACATGTCTCTGAATGCCAGTGCTCAACTAACGTTGTGATCATGGCCCTGTTGGCCATAACCTTGAGAAACTGCAATGCATGATACACACCAACTTGTCGAACCGAGGCAACATCCTCTACACTCAACTCGGATCAAAGATCGAGACCATCAAGCCTTGTCCATCTGCATACCAGTGCACTCAGATTCTCCTACAAGTGAAAACACAACAAAGTCAGACAAGTACTCGCATGACAAAAAAATCAAACATACATGTTATGAAATCGAGGTTTACAACAAATGTGAATTAATTGTTACAAATGTGCAACAATATCAACAATTGTGAACCATTAAAGATAATTATGCATCAATAATGACAAATGAGCATCAACAATGACAATTGTGCATCAACATGGACAAATGTGAACCAAAGACATCAAATGCGAACTAAAATAACGATTGCAAGTTATTAAGCACAAATGTGAATCAGTAAAGACAATTGCGCATTTACTGATATACAAATGCAAATTAATTAATTTTTGGACATTTGAACAAAATTTAGAAAATCTAGCACAAACAAGCAAAAACGAGTAAATTATTTGGAATACGTACCATGCCTCCAGTCCTAGGTGGTCTCTTGTATGATTGGACTCAATCAGATAAGTATTGTCATGCTCAAAAGCTAGCCATGATGCTCGCAAAGTTGCAAGAAGACAAGAAAATCACAATGAACTCCAATAACTCAAAAGAATGCAAATGAGCAAATGAAAGGTCAAAATCACTATTTATAGCTCTAAATTAGGGTTTTTGCCACTTCAACGGTCATGGTCCACCTGAAATTCAACACACTTGTAGACAAATCAAACGAAGTCAAATTTGCATGAAACTTGAAACGATTGCTCACTAGCACTATATTGAAAAAACGATCTCAATTCCATAATTTTTCGATCACTTTTCCCGAGGGGGCATATTTACACCTAGAGCATCACCAGGGCATACTGGGGCAGTTTTTTTTCATTTTCTTTGAAACAATGTCATTTTGATATTGCATCAAAGAGGGGCAAATGTAGACACCTAAAAACGTCTCTTTAATCATGTACTAATTTATCGTCTTATTAATTAAATAATTATTTAATTATTTAATTAAGTTAATTTGTTCTTCTAAACTAACTCAATCATCAGTTTCCATCATTGTTAATCATTCAATTTCTATTTCCTAATCAATTAATCATTAAAACTACTTTCTTAAATATTAATTAAATAATAATTATTTAATTAATTATGATTAATTCCTTTAATTAAATAACCTTTATTATTTAATTAATCCTATTTCTAATGATTGAATAATTTCTTTAAAATATTTAATTCATTCATTCATTCCTCCAAATCCCCAAATTCGGATTTCAATTAATTCCATCTAATTTCATTTTCCCAAATTCACATTTCACCAAATCTGAATTTCAATGAATTTCAGTTATTCTAATGTGCATTTCATCATTCGAAAATCAAAATGAAAATGAATTTCAATCGAACCTCCTACAACACATGTTGAAAATCATAACTGATTGATCAAATCAGTTAACTCAGTTAACTCTCCAATCTCCCCTTTTCACTCCAAATCACCTTTTCTAACTAATCAATCAATTCAGTCTTCTCCTCAATCAATTCAGTCAACTCGCTAATCAATTTAGTCATCTCCCTAATCTGTTCATTCCACTGATCAATCAAATGAGTTAACAAATCAATCTATCTTGTTAATAGATCAATCAATCCACTTAACTGATCAATCAAAATCAATGAACTGTCAATCACCATTTCAGTTTTAAATCTAACCTCATCTCACCTAAAAATCTATAAATACAAGATCAATTTCTCAATTTCAATAATCACAATCTTCAAAATTATTGTGTCTAATCTATGTGGGAATCCCAGTGTAATTCTAGAGAGCCAATCAACCACACAATTCTGGAGAAGAGCAATGGAAGCTATAATGCAATTGAGGGGGTTTTAAATTATGTTAATTGTTTAAATTATTTCATTTATGCATTTTGTTTCATTGATTTATGTTTGAATTTGCTTTAATAGTTAAGGATTTTGTGATTGTCCTTATTTCCTATTTCACCTTTTATGATTTTTAAGCATGAAATCATTTTATTTGATTTATTATTTATCCCTTGGTTATTATATTTATTACCTACCTTATTATCCTATTGGGTTTGATTTGTTATTAATCTACTAATGTTTATAATATTATTGCTATTAAATATATGTTAACCTTTATTATTACATGGTTATGGGATATATTATATAACCTACCTAGCCTTTTACCCTATTGGTTGAATTGTGGGAGGTAAGTAAATAATATTATTAAATATTACTTGTCTCGATACTGTGCATGGTAGGTATATTATATAGTTTTATAGAATATTTGTGTTGGTGGATGATTTTTTGTGGTTTTGAACTAATTGTCTATCTACTGAGATTTTTTGGAATGTTGTCAGGTTACCATTTGAGAGAATTTTGATAGCATTTGGAGTTGGGATTTTGTTGAAGCTTGATTTGTTTGGAGATTCGGTGATTGAATTTGGAATTGGTTGGATTGGAATTTGCTAGTTGGATTTTCTCTACTTCAAGTTTCCTTGTCTTTGCTTCGATTTTTCCAGGTTGGAGCTTTAACTCTCTCAGTATTTCAATTTGAAAAGATTGTATTCATTGTGTATGTTGGATGATTGATTGTAGAGAAGATTTCAGTGTTTAAAAATTGCAATTTTGGTTTGGGAAAGATTGAATTAGGTTTATATAAATATATGTGTAAAATCTAAAAAATAGAGTATTGTTGGCGAAGTTTATTCTGCATATTGCCTTTATGAATTTATGTATTCCTTTCCTTGTATTCTTGTTGGGCTTTAAGATGCCTTTGTATTTTTGTTTTGTCTCCCATTATGATATACTGCATCTCCGTGAGTTTCCGTGTAAAGTTGGTGTCTTTCTGTGTAAGCCTATGTGAAGGTGTAGGGATTTCATGTTGCAATCTATTCGTGTGACTTGTGAATCCATTTTTTATGTTTTCAAGGCATTATTTTGTCCTCCTACACCTTTTGGGAGGTTCGTCTATTCAATTTGTGAGCCCTATGAAATTTTGGGTAGTTTCGTCAATCCATTTGTTCATTTTCATTGTTTTTTTCTCTTTGTACTGGATGTGCCAATCTTTGGTATGGATGTGATAGGAAATGTTCCTATGTGCTAGTCTATCTCCCAGATGCACCAAATTGTTTTCCTAATGTGCTGATCTACTAGATTTGTCAGTGTTGTCAGTTTAGCTTAAGGTGAATATTTTTTCTGGATTTTGTGCTTTTACCAGAAACTCTGTGTGATTGTTTTGGATTCTTAGGAGGTCATTTGATGTTTTATTTCTCCTTTCATGATTCTTTATGGCTCTGGTAGGATGTTTTGTGCCTTACCATTGAGGTTTGTGCATATGTGATGCTTATCTCTAACATGAGGATGAAAGCCTTGTTGTTGAGGAATGTTTATGAGAGATCCAATGGGATGATTATGCATTACTATTAAGGATTGTTATTGTTTTTGGATTATCATTTTATCTTATATATTTTCCTTGTTTCATTGATGTATTGATTTGGTGGAGGCTCTTACTTTTCATATGGGTGTATGATTCATTTAATGTTTCAGTTTGTATCAGTGATGTTGTGATTGTATTTATGTTCTTGGAGAGCCTTCATGATGTTGATGTGATGTTATTTTGGTTATGTTTTCACCCTAAGGTATTTGTCCATGATTAGGTGGAGTGGTCTCTTGCAGGTGTAGGACTAGGGTCATGAGCAATAGACCTCTAAGAAGGGGTCTAGACCAAATGGAAGCACATGAAGAGTTTTCTTTTGTAATTGCAAGTGATAACCTTAATAAATTGATTAGTGGGTTGGGTAATTAGGATTCACTTAATCAAGATAATGAATTTGAGTTTGTGCCTCAAATGAGAGTCCTAGGGAAGTTCTTTTGGGATCTTAGATTAGGAATACCATTGGAGCGGTGAACCGACCTCCCTTGTTTGGCTCCAAGGTTGAGGTGGATTCCACATGAGGCTAGCATTTGATGACACTCTTCCCTACATGTGTCCATTATCCTTATGCCTTGATTGTCGATAATGCCTCTGGGAGTTTATTGGTTTATGATTAGCCTTATGATGTGATTTGATCATTGATATGGTTGTTATCTTTTTGATGTCTTGTTGAGTCCCTTGGTTGTTAGGTGTCAGCCTAGGTCTTGAGTGTGATTTGGAATCCCATGTCATCTCCTAGCACTGGGAGTGGTTCCTATTTGGTTCCACATTGGTCGGTTGGTTTGATGCCTTCTTCCATTGGGATGTTCCTCTTTGGATGGATGTGTGTTTGGATCTGGATTCTATTATTCTTCATTATGCAGATAGTTGTGGAGTTGGTTTCTATGCATTGAGATAGTTATTTGTATCATGATGACAATGTAAATGTAGAAGAGACTATGTACTTTAACCATGTATACTTATGTAATAGGACAAGATGACATAGATACTATGATCTTGTAATGGAATAGGATGTTGTATTCATTGTATGGTTCATGTTGTAAGAATGTTCATTATGTTAAGATTGAGATATTATGTTTGATCAGGTAAATGAATTTTTAGATTATGTGCATTCTTGTTGTATCAAATGGTTCTTGAATTGGTCTAGTGGCATGAGATCCTATTTGGAAAGAGATTAGTACTTGTTATAATCTTGAATAAGTTTGTAGATAGTAACTTGATGAAATGTGTAATGGTTATTCTTAAGGAAGTATTGTAGTTCCATTAGTGGGAGAAAGATGTGTGTGTGTGTGTGTGTGTGTGTGTGTGTGTGTGTGTGTGTGTGTGTGTGTGTGTGTGTGTGTGTGTTCATTATGTGATAGATGAATAATGGAAAGGTATAGGAACATTTGATTTTGTAGTTTAAAATGAACCTAGAAAGTTAATGGTTCTATGTAGATAGGCATTTTATAACTCATAATATCATGGTAGGAAGAAAGTAATTTAGTAGAACTTAAATGAAATGGATATTAATGAATTCTTGATATGGATGTGATGGGGTTCACCTAGCTTGCTCACACTTCACCTAGTTGGTGTTGCCCAATTCCACGAACTCTCTAGGTCTAGCTATGCTCTAAGACCTCCAAGTCCTTCTCGATCTCTTCTAGGGATTTCTTCTTTTCAATCTCAAGGTGTTTTAACTTCAAGTGTTTAACTAGGAACCCTACCAATTCACAATGTTTCTCATGTGCTCATTATGGTTGTCTTGGCTTCAACTTGTCAATTTGACCTCCTATAGTTGTGAGTTGTTGCAGAGGTGTGGAGGTGTCTTCTAACATGTTTTGAATACCTTTTGGGTCCATTTAAGGTTTGCAACCATTAGCTTTCTTACCGATTTCACCATTTTTCCTAAAAAAGGGCTACAAGGAATGAGCCCCTATTAGGCCTCCAAAATCCGGTTTTCTAGGACTTGGAGGAAAATGGTCCAAAAGACCCTACAAAAAGATTGTTTTTTTTTCAAATAATTTCCTATCCCCAAGTGATTTCATTGGTTTTGGTTTCTCAACCCACCATACAATGCCCTAACCCAAAAATGAGGGTTTTGAAGGGTTTCTAGGCCTTCTAACCAACAGTGACTGGTCAAGTTTGGAAAATGAGCATCAAATGGTCTTTTCAAGGCTTCCCCTTGAATAGGAAACTCTATATGAACTTCATGGACCCCTCCAAAAGGTTATATTGTGTTTTTGCATTCACCCCCTGCACTTTACACACCAAATTCACCCTGTCTCCTCTAGCCGGGTTGCTCCTAGACTCGCCTAGAACGAGGTGGCAGTCATATAAAAATTCATCTTTAGAATTTTTCCCTGCATATGAACACTACACAAGTGGTTTCCTCCCATTTTCCAACAAGCCGTGATGGCAGCACGGAGGGATTTTATGGGGAAACCATTTTACATAAAAGTGTTATTTACAAGCCAAAACTGGTTGTTTGCAAACAAAGCAATGAAAACACTAATACAACCTAACTACAAAGCTTGAAATGAAACAATTAACTCTGAAACACACCAAAGAAAATCAATCCATTACTGGATCAATGGATTCAATCCATTAGTATTCATATTATGAGCAAAATAAGCCAAAATGGTGTCAAACAGTTTGAAAATGAGTAGTTTCAGATTGTTGATCTTACAAAAATAAAACTCCAACCTTGGTAACCATGCAAGAGAATTTTTTTATAGTCTTCCCCATTTTTGGAGGCATTCTAGGGCATTGGGCTATCCCTAACACCATCGCTAAGCAATTTAGGACAAAAATTGTCATGACAACTTTCAAAAGTTGTCATGACAACTTTTTGCAACTTTGAACTTTTTGCACTTTTTGCTTTTTTAATCTATGAAACCTATTCTAAGTCATTACTCATGACTTTTAAATCATTCCTAATATTATTTTAACCCTCCCTAATGCCTATACCAATTTTTGCCACTTTTGACGATCAAGAAGGTCAATTTCCTACTCAAACCACTACTTATGCACAAAATGCAAACCTAAGAAGAACTAACTCAATCTAGGCCTACATTTTACTCATCACACTCACTCTTGGACCCTCCTTGAGTCCTTATTGAGAATCTAACTTGGCTAAGGTCAGTACAAGCCAAAATTGAGAAAAGACTAATAGCCTAAGTCCTAGGTGCTCCTACACCATTCTCCCAAACAAAAGAAAACTAAGTCACCTCCTTGGGAATCAGATTTTGATCAATTCATAGCTTCTTAAACTTTGTCTCAAGCAACCATGTAGCTTCAGCATCATCCATACCCTGCCACTTGATTAGGTGCTCCCAATAGGTTTCATGCCTTGTCTTCTTGGCGATCCTTAAACTCAGTACCTTCTAAGCCTTTGGATTTGGTTTTGCTTGTAGTTGAAGGTTGTTCACATCATCTGATACCTCTAAGTGACTCCAATCTAAACCTTGAATTGGTCCTTTGTAGGCAACTAAGTCTGCTATGTTGAAAACTGGTGACAATCCTATGTCACTAGGTAGGTCCACCTTGTATGCATTTTCTCCATACTTGGCTAGAATAGCACATGGACCCAACCTTCTCATTTGTAACTTGTTAGGCACTCCTTGTTGTAGCCTTAATTTGTTTAGGTGCACCATGACAAGATCTCCTACTTGGAATTATAGGTTCTTCTTTCTCTCTTCAACTTTTTGCTTGATTTTGCTTGTGTTCTCCATCAATGCTTGCTTGACGGATTCATGTACTTCCTTCATTGACTGAGCAAATTTTTATGCATATCCACTTCTTGTTGCTGCACTACCTAAGTCTCTCAACTCCAAAATACCCCTTGGGTGAACACCATAGACCACTTCAAAAGGGCTCTTGTTGGTGGTCCTATTTGTTGAGTCATTATAAGCATATTCAGCTTGTGATAGCACTTGATCCCATGTCTGACCATACTCTTTGGTAAGGCACGTCAATAAGTTCCCCAAGCTCTTATTTACCACTTCGGTCTACCCATCTGTTTGAGGATGGTAGGCTGATCCAAAAGATAGGTTGGTACCAAGCTTTTGCCAAAGTGTCTTCCAAAAATGACTCATGAACTTTTAGTCCCTATCTGAAACAATGCTCATGGGTAAACCATGTATCCTTACTATTTCCTTGAAGAACAAATGAGCTATTTGGCATGCATCATGAGTAGTCTTGCAAGACACAAAGTGGGCCATCTTACTAAATCTATCCACAATGACATAAATGTTGTCAAATCTCTGCTTTGTCCTTGGTAAACCTACTAAAAATTCCATACTAATGCACTCCCAAGGTCTATCTGGTATGGGAAGAGGTTGGTATAAACCGACATTTGAAGAAGTACCCTTGGCCTTTTGGAAAACTATGCAAGCCTCCACATACCTTTTACATCTTGATTCATCCTAAGTGTTGGCATTTGTGCTAAGTATGTTGACATGATGATATTATGTTGTCATTTATGTCAATATGTTGAGAGTGAACTGGCAATATGCTGAAATGTGAACTAGTACAATGTGGTGAACCGGTATATGTGCAAAGTAGTGAACAGGAATATTGAAGCTAAACAGTTGGCAAAGTGAACCGGTATAGTGGTATAAACCGGTATATTGAGCACTAGGTGAAGTGGTATGTTTGTCCAAGAGAACCAGTATGATGAAATGTGAACTGGCATATGGTATGTTCTCTATGAAGACTTAACATGATATGACTACCCATTGGTAGTCTTAGCTTAAGGGTTTCCAGTTGAAGTGTTCCAAGCCTGTGTGATTCAACCGATGACATCGTATGATGAGTTAGAATTGTAATGAAGATCAGATCATGGTGCCATGTCAGCCTTGTGAACGTAAAGGATCTTACATGAAGGATATTGATCCTATCTACCTTGGGAATGTGTGAAGTCCCTGTAAATGGTGGAGAACACGTGATGGGTTATCGCTTCCATAAAGCGGTGAAGAACGAGCGATGGAGAATGTCTTGAGATCTATTCAAGACCATTGTATTCAAATGCAAAGTGTTCAATGGCCAAGATTGAACCACCTAAATTGCTTAACCTAAATGTTTAGGGTTTAGGGTTTATGCTACCGACCTATCTGTTTCCTATAAGGTCGATGTTTTATTTCATGTTGAGGTTGTTGGAAAATGGTGTGTGTGTATCTAAGTGAAGAGATGCGTGATTCTTGCCAGACTAGATGCGATAAGAGGATTGATTCCTGCATTGTGTGTGTGCAGAAGGAAGGAACTTAAGTGGATCTGCATTAGGCATTGAGTGCTATTATCATATCATTGTAATACCTGTTGATCTTTAACCACTTCAACAGTTGGAAAATCCATTAACTGGGTAGCTTTAATCGGCTTGCTGTAAATCCTTTAACAGGGTGACTCAAACTAATTGAGTATTTAGCCATCCCTTAACCGGGTGATCTCTAACAGGATCAGTTCCTAGCAGAACCTGTTGTAATAGTCTTTAACTGGACTAGGCTCCTAACAGAACAGACTTCTAAAGAGTTCAAAAGAAGCTTGTGGGTATTCATCCCCACCGTGGTTTTTCCCAGTTAGGTTTCCACGTGAAAAATCTGTGTGTCATGTGTAGTATTTTTCATGTGATGATTTAAGTGATTTGTGTCTAGAGGTAAAACATGCTGAGCTAGTTGTTGTTATATTTCTGATGATAGATTACCTATTCATGCATAAAGGTGAAATGGAAGTGTAGTATTAAGTTGAGTGGAAGACTAAGTGATTAACCGGTTAGCGCTTGTCATAGTCATTCCTAGCCTTACCAGTTGCATTCTGTTTCAGACCAGTGTTACTGTCTATCAGACATTTGTAGTGTTTGCAGTCAAACTGGTTCAGGAAAAGATTTTGTGACTGTACTGATTCACCCCCCCCTCTCAGTACCGGTTTGGTACTTATTGTTCATCATTGAGTTATCAATTTGTATCAAAGCGTCCTCCAGGTCCTCTGTGTTGTAAGCTTAACCGCTTGAGGGAAAGATCCTATTGTAATGATGAAGAGAGAAGGTCCAAAGTTCAACAGAGATAACTTCAAAATTTGGAAGGACAGAATGAAGATTTACATCAGAAGCATGGGTGCTCAACACTGGAGCTATATTGAGAATGTTTTTGTTATTCCTACCAGTACTCTCACTAATGATCAAAAGAGAGAAATACAGGAGAATGGGCAAGTCATGGATGCCCTAATCAGCAGCTTATCTGACATTGAGTTTATTGATGTCTAGGATAAAGATAATCCCAAAGAAGTATGGGACACTCTTAAGAATATCTATGGCAGTGATGAGCATGTAAAACAAGCTAAGGAAGAAAGCCTTAGAGGGAAGTTTGAAGACATGCGGATGGTTGAAGGTGAGACTAGTCAACAGTATGGAATAAGGATCAAAACTGTTGTTGGAGATATCAAGAGTGCAGGTGGTAATATGGAAGATTCCACTGTGGTAAGCAAAGTTCTGAGATCCTTATTACCGATCTATGCAATAAGGGTTGCTGCTATTCAGGAGTTGAGATCAATAGACAAGACTAAGGTATCCCTAGACTCCATCATTGCAAAGTTGACAGCCTATGAGCTAAATAGTTTTGATGGCAGTGTTCAAAAGACTGAATCAGCTTTTAGAGCTTCTATTGTACCATCCGGAAAAAGGAAAAGAAGCAAGCACCAATGGTGAACCAAGATAGAGCAGAGAAATGGATGATGAGGAGATCCTAATGGAATTTGAAGCTCTTCTTGCCAGGAAATTTCCTAAAGGAACTAGTAAATACAGAGGTAAGCTCCCTTTGAAATGCTTTTCTTGTAATCGGATAGGACATATTGTTATAAACTGTCCTAATGGTGACAACAAGGACAAACTGGCGCGGTTCAAGAAATTCAAAGGAGGAAACCAGAGAAACTGTTTTGTTGCAGTTGATGAAGGTGTCACACATGAGGAATTAGAAGATGAAGAGAATGAAGATATTGTGTTTGTTGTAGTAAAGGAAGATGTGTCAGATAAGAAGGCTCTTGTCTCCTGCTTTGATAATTCCAATGAGTGGATTATTGATAGTGGTTGTTCTCACCATATGACTGGTGATCGGAGCAAGTTTCTATCTTTGGAAGAATATGATGGTGGTGTGGTTCGCTTTGGTAATGATGCACCATGTATGGTTAAAGGAAGAGGGTCCATCTCTCTGAATGGAAAGAGCAGTGCTGACAATGTGTATTGGGTGGAAGGTCTCAGACACAATCTATTGAGTGTTGCCCAGCTGAATGATAGTGGACTCATTCTAGAATTCAAAAATGGTGTGTGCAAAATCAAAGGAAATAATGGTGAATTGATGGCCACTGGTATGCAGACCAAAGGTAACTTATTTCAGCTGAATGCAAATGTAAGTACATGTCTTATGGCTAAATTTGATGATAGTTGGATATGGCATAGGAGACTCTGCCATGTAAACTTTGATAACATTGTGAAGGCTAGTAAGACCAAGGCAGTCAGAGGATTGTCGGTGCTGAGCAAACCTGAAAATCCTTTGTGTAGAGAATGTCAACTGGGGAAAATGTCTTCCTCAACTCTCAAAGGTAAATTTTTCATAGCAAACAATTTACTTGATCTTGTGCATACTGATTTGTGTGGTCCTATGAAAACTAGGAGTGTGCAAGGAGATAGGTATTTCATGATTCTGACTAATGATTGCTCAAGAATGATGTGGGTCACATTCTTGAAAGATAAGTCTGAAGCTTTTGGAAAGTTCAAAGCTTTCAGAGCACTGGTAGAAAAGGAAAGTGGTAGAAGAATCAAGTGCCTTAGAACTGATCAAGGAGGAGAGTTCACTTCTGGTGAATTCAACAAATATTGTGAAGTGGATGACATCAAGAGGCAATTGTCTGCCCCCCAGACCCTATAGCAGAATGGCTTAGCAAAGAGAAACAACCAGACTATGGTTGAAGCAGCTAGAACTATGTTGATCCAAGGAAAAGTTGCTCACACCTTTTGGAGAGAAGCGATGAGCACTGCAGTATACACAATGAACCAGGTACTCATCAAGAAAGGAAAGGATAAGACTCCTTATGAGTATTGGACTGGTAAGACACCAGTGGTAAGCTACTTTAGAATGTTTGGTAGCAGATGTTATATCAATAGAAGTGAAGATCAGAGAAAGTTCGATGCAAAATGTGATGAAGGAATATTCCTAGGATATTCCACCAAGAGCAAGGCTCTCAAATGTTTCAACAATAGGACTCAGAGAATTGTTGAAAGCATCAATGTTAGAGTTGATGAAAATTTTGGAAAACCTGAGGAAACTGGCAGTAGTCAAGTAAGAGATGAATCGGTAGTAACCTTCTACGAACTGGTTGCTAATTAGCCAAGTACTGGTAACAGTGTTCCTACACTGGTAGATGCTGATGCTGATGAAGATGAGGATGAAGAAATAAAGCAAGAGGAATCAGTCAAGAGCATTCCTTGATATGTCAAACTGAATCATGATCCAAAGCAGATCATAGGAGATAAGGATGCAGGAATCCTTACAAGAAGAAAGGTCAGAGAGAATTCTTGTATGATCTCTGAATTTGAGCCTAAATCATTCTCAGAGGCACATAAAGATGAAGACTGGATCAAGGCAATGGAGGAGGAACTTGACCAGATAGAGAAGAATGGTACATGGTCTTTGGTACCCAGACCAGAGCATAAAAATGTCATTGGTACCAAATGGGTTTTCAGAATCAAGCTAAATGAGGATGGCACAGTGGTAAGGAACAAAGCCATACTAGTATGTAAAGGATATGCTCAAGAAGAAGGAGAACACTATGGAGAAACCTTTGCCCCAGTAGCCAGATTGGAAGGAGTTCGTATGCTTCTTGCATATGCAGCTTTTAAAGGATTCAAGGTATACCAAATGGATGTAAAATCTACATTGCCAAATGGAATACTTGAAGAGGAGGTGTATATAGAGCAACCAGATGGTTTTGCTCTATCAGAAGATAGTGACATGGTGTGTAGGCTACATAAAGCCTTGTATGGACTGAAGCAGGCACCTAGAGCATGGTATGAACACTTGCACTCCCATCTTGTGAAGATTGGATTTGAAAGAACAAGTGAAGATAGCAATATCTACTTGAAATCAGAAGGAGATTAGATTCTAATCTGTAAAGTATTTATTGATGACATCATCTTTGGAGGTGAGGACAAGATGAGTCATGAATTTGTTGATGAGATGAAAAAGGAGTTTGAATGTCACTCATAGGGGAGATTAAGTTCTTCATTAGACTACAGATTCAACAAATGAAAGATGAAATCTTTATTACTCAGTCCAAGTATGTCAAAGAGGTGTTGAAGACCTTTGGCATGGAAGATAGTAAACCGGATGGTACACCAATGGTGACCGGTTGTAAGCTATCAAAAGAAGATGACTCGGCGGTGGTAAATGAGAAGGATTACCGATCAATGATTGGAAAGTTGCATTATGTAGTGCATAGCAGACCGGACATTGCATATGCAGTGGGTATTACCGATCGGTTCAGCAAAGCCCTAGAGAATCCCACTTGGTAGCAATCAAGCGGATTCTTAGATATCTGAAGGGAACTATTGACTATGGGTTATGGTATCCATACAATAATGATTTCAACCTGAAAGTGTTCATAGATGCTGATTGGGCTAGTAACGTAGATGACTGGAAGAGCACAACTGGTGGTGCATTCTTTCTCGGTGGTAGACTAGTCTCATGGATGAGTAAAAAGCAAAGTTGTATCTCTCAGTCTACAGTAGAAGCAAAGTATGTTGCAGCTTTTATGAACTGCACCTAGACTATTTGGATGAAGCATGTATTCAATGGCTTCAAAGTTCCTGTATCTGAACTGGTGAGCATATTTTGTGAAAATACAAGTGCAATTAACATTTCCAAGAATCCAGTTTTGCATGCTAGAACCAAGCACTTTGAGCTCAAGTATCATTTCTTGAGGGAAAAGGTTTCAAACAAGGAGGTTGTACTGGAACATGTTTCCAGTAAGGAGCAATTAGCAGATATATTCACCAAGCCTCTACCAAAGGCTTCATTTACCTATTTAAGAGGTGAATTAGGGGTGTTGCCCCTTCAAGAGGTGAACTGAAAGTATGTACTCCACATCAGTCAGGTATTCCAATGTCCAAATTTTTCCAGATTGATGTGTTGAAGGATGCTACTCCTCAAGGGGAGCAGCATAGTGGAACAGGAAAGCTTGTGCCTCCACTTTGGCATTGTTGTCAAAGGGGGAGAAGATGTGAAGCGAAGAAGATATCCGCAGCAATGGGGAGAAGATGTGATCTAGAAAGAGAGATCCTTTTATATTGCCATCAATGCCAAAGGGGGAGATTGTTGGCATTTGTGTTGAGTATGTTGACATGATGATATTATGTTGTCATTTATGTCAATATGTTGGAGAGTGAACTGGCAATATGCTGAAATGTGAACCAATACAATGTGGTGAACCGGTATATGTGCAAAGAAGTGAACAGGCATATTGAAGCTAAACAGTTGGCAAAGTGAACCGGTATAGTGGTATAAACCGGTATATTGAGCAATAGGTGAAGTGGTATGTTTGTCCAAGAGAACCGGTATGATGAAATGTGAACCGGCATATGGTATGTTCTCTATGAAGACTTAACATGATATGACTACCGGTTGGTAGTCTTAGCTTAAGGGTTTCCAGTTGAAGTGTTCCAAGCCTGTGTGATTCAACCGATGACATCATATGATGAGTTAGAATTGTAATGAAGATCAGATCATGGTGCCATGTCAGCCTTGTGTGCGTAAAGGATCTTGCATGAAGGAGATTGATCCTATCTACCTCGGGAATGTGCGAAGTCCCTATAAAGGGTGGAGAATGCGTGATGGGTTATTGTTTCCATAAAGCGGTGAAGAATGAGAAATGCAAAATGTCTCAAGATCTATTCAAGACCATTGTATTCACATGCAAAGTGTTCAATGGCCAGGATTGAACCGCCTGAATTGCTTAACCTAAATGTTTAGGGTTTAGGGTTTATGCTACCAACCTATCTGTTTCCTATAAGGTCAATGTTGTGTTTCATGTTGAGGTTGTTTGCAAATGGTGTGTGTGTATCTAAGTGAAGAGATACATGATTATTGCTAGGCCAGATGAGATAAGAGGATTGATTCCTGCATTGTGTGTGTGCAGAAGGAAGGAACTTAAGTGGATCTGCATTAGGCATTGAGTGCTATTATCAGATCATTTTAATACATGTTGATCTTTAACCACTTCAATAGTTGGAAAATCCCTTAACCGGGTAGCTTTAATCAGCTTGCTATAAATCCTTTAACAGGGTGACTCAAACTAATTGTGTTCTTGAAATCCTCTAACAAGGTAACCTCTAACAGGGTTTAACCCTTAACTAGGTATTTAGCCATCCCTTAACCGGGTGATCTCTAACAGGATCGGTTCCTAGCAGAACCTGTTGTAACAATCTTTAACCGGACTAGGCTCCTAATAAAGCGAACTTTTAAAGAGTTCAAAAGTAGCTTGTGGGTATTCATCTCCACTGTGGTTTTTCCCAGTTGGGTTTCTACTTGAAAAATATGTGTCATGTGTAGTATTTTTCATGTGATGATTTAAGTGATTTGTGTCTGAAGGTAAAACATGTTGAGTTAGCTATTATTATATTTCTGATGATAGATTACCTATTCATGCATAAAGTTGAAATGGAAGTGTAGTATTAAGTTGAGTGGAAAACTAAGTGATTAACCGATTAATGCTTGTCGCAGTCATTCCTAGCCTTATCAGTTGCATTCTGTTTTAGACCGGTGTTACTGTCTGTCAGACATTTGCAGTGTTTGCAGTCAAACCGGTTCGGGAAAATATTTTGTGACTGTACTGATTCACCCCCCCCTCTCAGTATCGGTTTGGTACTTATTGTTCATCATTGAGTTATCAGGCCAATAGTAGTACCTCTGAACCAACTCTTAAGTCTTATTGACTCCAAAATATCCACTGCTCCTCTTGTATGAGATTTTCCCTCATTGAGCCTCTAGGCACACAAAGCTTCCCACCTCTAAATAATAGTCCATCTTGCAAAGTAAATTCAGAATACTCACTATGGAAGTGATTTTGATCATCCTTAGACACCTTGTAGGCATTTGAGAAATATTCATCCTCCGGGTATAGGTCTCTAAAACTGTCAACTCCTATGCTCCTCAATTGGATTTCTTGGACTGTCAAATGTATCCTGCTTAATGCATCAGCAACCCGATTTAACTGTCCTTTCTTTTGATTGATTGTGAATGTGTAGGCTTGCATGTACTCGACCCATTTCATGTGTTTATGACTGTGTTTGTCTTGTGAGTTTAGAAAGCTCAATGCTTGGTTGTCCGTATAGACTACAAATTCCTTAGGAAAGAGATAGTTTCTCCACTTCCTCAAAGCCTGCACTAAAGCATATAATTCCAAGTCATAAGAGGATTAATTCCTCTTTGCATCACTTAGCTTCTCACTATGGAAAGCTACTCGTCTTTCTTCTTGGCTTAGGACAACACCTACTGCAATATTGCTTGCATCACATTCCACTATGAAAAGTTTCTCAAAACTAGGCAATACCAACACCGGTTGAGTAGCTATCTTCTCCTTCAAGGTTTAAAAACCTTTATTTGCTTGTTCACTCCACTAAAACTTTTCCTTCATTCCATCTCTAATGGTGTCTAACATTGGTGCACATATAGCACGGAATTTCCTAATGAACTTCCTATAGTACTGAGCTAGTCCATGGAAGCTTCTCACCTCTGTTGCTGAATTAGGAGTAGGCCAATTTACTATGGCTTCAACCTTGATGGGATCCATCTTGAGGTTTCCTTGAGAAAACACAAACCCAAGGTAAGCCAACTTCTGCTTAATAAATTCACACTTGTCCAAATTCATGGTTAACTTTTCATCATACATTCTTTGTAGTACATCTTGCAAATGATTAATATGATCTGCCTTATCCTTACTGAAAATGAGAATATCATCTAGATATACCACCACAAATTTACCTATGAAGTTCTTCATCACCTCATTCATGAGTCTCATGAAGGTGCTTGGAGCATTGGATAAGCCAAATGGCATTACAAGCCATTCATAAAGACCCTTTGTAGTCTTAAATGCAGTTTTCCACTCATAACCCTCCTTAATCCTAATTTGGTGGTATCCACTTTTAAGGTCAATCTTGGTAAAGTACTTGGCTTCCCCTAAACAATCCATTAGGTCTTCTATTCTAGGAATTGGAAACCTATATCTGATGGTGATCCTATTTATAGCTCTGGAATCAATACATAATCTCCAAGTACCACCTTTCTTTGGGGCTAACACGGTAGGGACAACACAAGGGCTAATGCTTTTCCTGATTAGGCCTCGATCTAAGAGCTCTTGGATTTGCTTGGCAATCTCAACATTTTTTGGGGGAGTCATTTTATAAGCTGCCTTGTTAGGTAAGGATGCTCTAAGAATAAAGTCTATTTGATGTCTTATGGTTCTTTTGGGAGGTAAGGTGGTTGGTTGTCCATCACTCACTATGCCTTTGAACTTCTTCAATAAGTCTTGAACCTCTTTTAGCAAATCTGGCTGCTCTTTCTTATCTTCCTCCTTAGGCTTCACTACTAATGCAAAGCCTATACCTTCACCTTCCTCAAGTGTCTTCAAGAACTGTTTTTCACTCACCAAAAGAACATTAGGACCTGCTGCCCTCTTTTCACTTTCCTCAAGGATAGAATGGATCTTGAATGTGACTCCATCTTTCTTGAATGAGTATGCATTCTTGGATCCATCATGAATAGCTTGTCTATCAAATTTCCATGGTCTTCTCAATAGAAGATGGCATGCATCCATGGGTAAGACATCACATAGCACCTTGTCCTTATACCTCACAATGGTAAATTCCACCCATGCTTCCTCATTGACTAGGATATGTTGGCCTTTCTTCAACCAAGTGACTCTATATGGGTTTTTGTGAGGTATCCTTTGTAATTTGAGCTTACTGACTGCCTCTTTTGACACAGTGTTGTCTATTGACCCTGAATCAATGATCACTTTGTAAACCTTGTCCATAATCTTGCATTTGATCCTAAATAAGGACCTTCTTTGGCTTGGCTCTTCTCTGACCGGTTCTTTGATCAAAGTTCTCCTTATCATCAAGTTGTCACCTACCTCTGATTCTAAGGCAATCTCTGAAGTCTTTATGCTTGAAGACTCTTCTTGAAGATAGTTCACTCTTCTTACACCACCTTGTGATGATGACCCCTTCTCTGGACACCTATATGTTGGATGACCAAGTTGGTTATAGTGGTAGCACTTCATTTTTGCAAAATATGAGGAACCTCTACCTTGTCCACTAGATCTTCCTCTAAAACCACTATTTGACCCCCTTCCTTTATTGAATCCTCCTTTACTAGTGCCACTCTCTTGTTGCTTAGTGAGTTTAGACTCACATTGTGTTCTTTGTTCAGAACTTCTTCCTCCAAAGCCTCTCCTATGGCCTCTATTGTCCTTTCCTCTACCTTTTCCCCTATTTCTACTTGAATCATGTCTTCTTTTCAGTTTTTCTTCCACCTTAAGGGAAATTTGATAGGTTTGATGAACAGTCTTTGGGCTCATTAGACTAATTTCTTCTTGGATGTTCCACCATAGACCATTTAGGTACCTAGAAAATTTGAGACTCTCTTCTTCCACCGCATGAGATCTAAGGCTAAGTCTATGGAACTCTTCTGTATAACTACTGTCATCGAGGTCTTTTTGTCTTAAGTTTTGTCTCTTCCTATGAATTTGCACTTTATAGTCATCAGGGAGATAGACTTCTTTGATTTTGACTAACATCCCTTTCTAATAAGAGATGGGTGCTTTGTCCATTTTATTCCTCTCATCTTGCACAAATTTCCACCATGTGAAAGAAGCTTCTCTCATCCCTTACTTGGCTACTTTGACTCTTTGGGCTTTATTTATGCCTTCACATTCAAAATGGTTCTCAATGCCTTCTATCCATTCTAGACCACTTATGCCTCCATCTTACTAGTGAACAATGGCAATCCTTTTAGTGATTTACCACTTAAGGCCTTCAATACCTTTAGGAAAGGTTATTACCATAAGACTGGATCAGGTTCAGGCACCTTGTCTATCTCTAACACTTCTTTACCCTTCCCTTCTGCTCCTTCAACCTTTACCAACACTTCATTTGCCTTGGTTTCAATCTCACCAAGCTTGCTTTCCAATTCAATCAACTTCTCCTTCAGGAGTATATTCTCTTCCTCCTGATCATCCACTTTCTTTGCCAACTCTGCATTGGTCACCATGTTGTTTTCCCCTATAGATTCTACTAAGGACATCTACTCACCTAGCCCAAATCTTATAGGCTCTGATACTAATTTGATGGGGTTCACCTAGCTTGCTCACACTTCACCTAGTTGGTGTTGCTCAATTCCACCAACTCTCCAGGTCTAGTTATGCTCTAAGACCTCCAATTCCTTCTCAATCTCTTCTAGGTATTTCTTCTTGTCAATCTCAAGGTGTTTGCTTCAAGTATTTAACTAGGAACCCTACCAATTCACAATGTTTCCCATGTGCTCATTATGGTTGTCTTGGCTTCAACTTGTCAATTTGACCTCCTACAGTTGTGAGTTGTTGCAAAGGTGTGGAGGTGTCTTCTAACATGTTTTGAATACCTTTTGGGTCTATTTGAGGTTTCCAACCATTAGCTTTCTTACTGATTTCACCATTTTGCCTAGAAAAGGGCTACAAGGAATGAGCCCCTATTAGGCCTCCAAAATCCAGTTTTCTAGGGCTTGGAAGAAAATGGTCCAAAAAACCCTGCAACAAGATTGGTTTTTCTTCAAAGACTCACCTATCCCCAAGTTATTTCAGTGGTTTTGGTTTCTCAACCCACCGTACAATGCCCTAACCCAAAATGAGGATTTTGAAGGGTTTTTAGGCCTTCTAACTGGCAGTGACTGGTCAAGTTTGGAAAATGAGAATCAAATGGTCTTTTCAAGGCTTCCCCTTGCATAGGAAACTCTTTATGAACTTCATGGACCCCTCCAAAAGGTTAGATTGTGGTTTTTCATTCACCCCCTTCACTTTACACACCCAATTCACCCTGTCTCCTCTAGCCGGGTTGCTCTTGGACTTGCCTAGAACAAGGTGACAGTCATATCAAACTTCATTTTCAAAAAATTTCCCTACATATGTACATTTTACAAGTGGTTTCCTTCCCTTTTCCAATAGGCCGTGATGGCAGCACGAAGGGATTTCATGGGGCAACCATTTTACATAAAAGTGTTATTTACAAGCCAAAACTAGTTGTTTGCAAACAAAGCAATGAAAACACTAATACAACCTAACTACAAAGCTTGAAATGAAACTATTAACTCTAAAACACACCAAAGAAACTCAATCCATTAGTATTCACATTATGAGCAAAATAAGCCAAAATGATGTCAAACGGTTGATCTTACAAAAACAAAACTCCAACCTTGGTAACCATGAAAGATAAGGTTTTTATATTCTTCCCCACATGTGGAGGCATTCTAGGGCATTGGGCTATCCCTGACTCCATCGCTAAGCAATTTAGGACAAAAATTGTCATGACAACTTTCAAAAGTTGTCATGAAAACTTTTTGCAACTTTGCACTTTTTGCTTTTCTAATCTATGAAACCTATTCTCAGTCATTACTCATGACTTTTCAGGCATTCCTAAGACTATTGTAACCCTCCCTAATGCCTCTACCAAGTTTTTCCACTTTTGACGATCAAGAAGGTCAATTTCCTACTCAAACCACTACTTATGCACAAAATGCAAACCTAAGAAGAACTAACTCAATCTAGGCCTACATTTTACTCATCACACTCACTCTTGGACCCTCCTGGAGTCCTTATTGAGAATCTGACTTGGCTAAGGTCAGTACAAGCCAAAATTGAGAAAAGACTAATAGCCTAAGTCCTAGGTGCTCCTACACCAGGATGTGTTAATGTGTTGTTGGTAGTACGTAGTGATGTTGGAATATCCTAGGGAGAGACTAAAAGGATGTATGTATGATTGAGATGAAAATGATTATGATGATATTTTTGCTTGCGATGTATGTTGCTATGATTATGGTTATGTTTAAGTTGTTTATGCAATCATGATATGTTATGATTCATACATATGAGTAATCATATATTTATATGATGCATTGGTAGATGTTTTAAATAAAAAATGTCTCTATTTGTTAGTTAGTTTATCCATTTTCTTCAGGGTATTTTGGTGGGCATTACAGCAAATAAAAATTCAGAAAATTACAACCAATTTATAAAATGAACGCCAATGAAAAATAATAGAATACAATTATAAATCAATATCCACTCATTATTATGAGGACATCTTAATCAAAATGGACCCAAAAACTTCAAAACAATTTTCACCCTTACAACTACGAAATAATAGCCAACGAAGAGTGTATGTGATTCTTATCATCGCTTTACAGACAAGATAACGTTTTATAAGAAATAGGCCTACTTATAAAGTCAACCAAACAAATTTTACAAAGTCCGTATGACAAAACAACGGTGGTTCAAAAACATGAGGGAAAACAATATTTGTTTTCCAGTCTGCCAAAACCCACAAAATTGCCTTTAAATTCAACAATCTACCTAAAGCAGTACACAAAGGAAGAAAACCAAAACCTTGGACACCCTATAGAATAGTAATAGAACTATCAAATAAATCAATAGAGACAGTTATCTTTCAGCACAAACATTTTGACACAATAATCTTTTGATGCAAATATGATCGAGGGCTAGGATCATTTACAACATTGATGAATGCACCCGATGACGCATTGGAAGAAGAGATGCAAGAGGTATATGTTTTTGTTATTTTCTCAATTTCATGATTATATGCACATGTACATTCATGTATTACAATCTTATCATTTTACATACAGGGAACATTGTTACCTGTTTCATCAGCAATGACCCCTCCTAGGACAACAGGAGAACCATCAGAGGCTCTAGTACACATTTATTCTATATTGTAAATATTCGTTTAGATAGAAGTAGATATAAATATATATTTATTTATTTAATTAATTTGTTTACTTGTATCAATTGTATTTTAATTAGTGTGGCGCCCTTCGCGATATGAGCATAACATGGGTCATCTACCTTATCGATTTGGTAGGACTCCTGATCGTCAAAGGGGACCATCATTTTCAAAATGAATTTTAGTAAAAAAAACCACAACATGAGGTGATCAACAATTCAATTGTAGAGAAATAATAGTACATTATAGTTATTTTTTATGTTAATTTGACAATTGCAAATTATTATTGATATAAGTAATGTAATTTGTTGTTTGAATTGTTGTTATGCATGCATCTACAGAGCCATGTAGTACTTCAAAGAGGCTTGATTTTGATGATCCACCACAATTATAGGATTTGTTAAAATTGTATATTGTTAGTTGTGGCCATTGTATATCGATCTTGAGATGGCATATGCCAATTTTTTGTAAAACGTGTATTGATTTGGCACATATGTCATTTTTGAACATTTTATTGAGTTGACACATATGCCACTTTTGTACATTTTGTTGAGATGGAACATATACCATATTTTTGTAAAAACATTATTCTACATTTGGATATATATAAAAGGTGATATTCGATCTAATTTTTTTCATTGTTTGCATATCTTCATACTTTGAACAATTTATGAACATCTTAAGAATGGTTAAGTTATGAACAATGTATATTTATTTGAATAAGAATAGTTATGTTTTGAACAACTTATGAACAATGTATATTCAATTATGAATGGTTTAGCATGTTATGGTTTAATGATATTGAAATTGAATGGAACTTATGAATGAAAATTGGTATTATCTAAATTCCAAGTGCTGAATTTGGTTGTCTTGGGCAACTTCACAAAATTTTACGATAATTAAGATCAAAAGTTGTCAATAGTTATCAAAAGTTGTCAATAGTTGTCAAAATTTGCCAATGGTTGTCTCAATAGTTGTCAAAGGTTGTCAAAAATTATCAATAGTTGTCAAACATTTTCAAAAGTTGTCAAACATTGTCAAAAGTTATCAATAGTTGTCAAAAGTTGTCAATAGTTGTTCTCAAAAGTTGTCAATGGTTGCAATGAAAAGTTGCAAGATAGGATAAATTTCATTCTATTTGTCGTATTCACAAATTGTTAGCGTGAGAATGTTCGGGTGGCCATTTTTATGCTAGGAATGGTCCTAGTTGTCTTCCTAGGTCACCTCAATGTTCAATGCCTTATCGTTGCAACACCATCTCTTGAGTGCCCTAAGTTCAAAAAATTATTGAACTTTGACAGGTTGTTTCTCAAAATTCGAGGAACATATGAATGAACTATTTGAACCCACAGGGTCACATGAGGCCTCTCTATAATAACCTATCTCATATTTTTGAAGAAACAAAGCCATTTTCTTAGGGCAACAATTTTTTTTTTGATGCAAATATGTCAGTCGCACACAATGCGAAGTCGCAAGATAGGGTAAATTTTGTTTTGTTTGTCGTATCCACAAACCATCAGTAGGAGCATTTCTGTGTGGGTATTTTTGTGCTAGGAATAGTCCTAGTTGGCTTCCCAGGTTGCTCGAATGTTTAATGCCCTATTGTCGCAGCGCCATCTCTTGAGTGCTCTAAGTTCAAAAAATTATCAAACTTTGACGGGCTATTTATTGAAATTTGAAGTACATACGAATGAAACGTTTGAACTAATGAGGTCACATGATGCCTCTCTATAATAACCTATCTCATATTTTGAAGAAACAAAGCCATTTTCTTAGGGTAATTTTTTTTCTAATTGATGCAAATATCATCAATCGCATGCAATGCAAAGTTGCAAGATATGGTAAATCTCATTCTATTTGTCATATCAGTGAACCATTAGCATGAGAATCTCCGAGTGGGCATTTTTATGCTAGGAATGATCTTGGTTGGCTTTTTGGGTTGCTCAAATGTTCAATGCCCTACCATTGCGACACCATCTCTTGAGAGCCCTAAGTTAAAAAATTGTCAAACTTTGACAAGTTGTTTCTCAGAATCCGAGGGACATAAAAACGAACCATTTGAACCCATAGGTTCATGTGAGGCCTCTATACAATAACTTATCTCATATTTTGAAGAGAAAAAGCCATTTTCTTAGGGCAGCAATTTTTTTGTTGATGTAAATATCGCTCATTACACGCAATGCAAAGTTGCAAGATAGGGTAAATCTCATTTTGTTTATTGTAGCCACAAACCATCAATGTGAGCATGTCTAAGTGGGAATTTTATACTAATAATGGTCCTGGTTGGCTTCCTAGGTCGCCTAAACATTCAACGCCCTACTGTCACAACACCATCTCTTGAGTGCCTTAAGTTCAAAAAAATATTGAACTTTGACGGGCTATTTCTCAAAATCTGGGGCACATACAAATGAATCGTTTGAACCCATGGGGTCACATGAGGAAACTCTATAATAACCTCTCATATTTTGAAGAAACAAGGCCTTTTTCTTAGGGCGACAATTTTTGTGTTGATGCAAATATCGTCAATTGCATGCAATGCAAAGTTGCAAGATAGGGTAAATCTTCTTTTGTTTGTTGTATACATGAACCATCAGTGTGAGCATGTCTGGGTGAGCATTTTTATGCTAGGCATGGTCCTGGTTGGCTTCTTTATTATTTTCATCAGTAACAACCACATAGACATGACCTGCATTTTATTGAATGATAAATTAGTACTAAAAACAATGTAAAATGAAATAAAATGAGTTAAAATTTTCCAATAAGTAAGTAATAAGTCACAATACCTAGCTACACTATGTCAGATACATGGTCAAAATCCATGAAAACTGCGATCTGGTTCAACTATAGTGCTTTGGAAAGTTGATATGTATCAATAGGAACTCAAGGTCTACAATACCATTCATCAACCCACTCATGTGATTCACACTCTTCCACAAAAAAACCATACACAAAGAGAAAAAACATACAATCTCTCTAGTATAAATTATTGGCGAGCTTGCATATGAGCTTCTAAATGAGTGCAAGACACTCAATCTTGTAACTATATAGTTTAGTCTACATAGTCTACAACATCATATTCATGTATCAGGCAAAAATATCTAAAAATAGTAGAATTACCTTGATTATCTGGTCTCATTATTGAGTTACACCATTGCACAATGGTTGTTGCATCTATTAACTTAGCACCACCTTCATACTTTAGTTCTTCTCTAGCAAGGGCTCTTTTTACACATGCTTCTGTACTATCGTGCTCTCATTTTCTATGTCCAGCCTCACTAAAATTCTAAAAATATTTTACACCAGTCCTCACATGCATCCTACTCAACTAATAAAACATCCTTGCATTCTTGAATTGTGATGTGCAATTATCTGACCATATGATGTGTTGGTTGTGTCTGATATTTCTTTCCCTTAAATTCTCATAGTAGAGTTGAAAGCATGTTTGCACAAACTCTATCAAATGACTTCGATCTCGCTTATGTAGAAGTGATACTCTCTTACTATCTTCCTATCCTTCTTTGTGTTATCACTTGCATGCATGAATGCTATGTGTACAAAAATAATAACTTGTTTAGATTGGTAATATTGGGATTGTACTTCATTTTGAGGTTGTAGTATATGATTCTCTGCAAAATCTACAATAGAGATGATGGTATCAAGTGGAAATGTATCCTTACATATCTTGAATTGCTCATCCAACCACCACGCTCTATGTGTATGCATTATGTAGTCACAATCTAGTTTCTCCTAAAAAATACTCATATACTTTGCTACAAGTATATCTTGACTCACTAACTCACATATCTTCAACTCTTTTTCATCTTTGACCCCATATTTGACTGACATGTATTTTCCATAGGAGACTAGTTTCTTTCTAGTTTCATGTGTACTCTCTAAATGTATACATCTTTGTAACTTTTGCAAACCACCACATGTAGCACATGAACCTTTCAAACACATCATCTTATAAAAGGTACAACAACCATCTCTTTGACATAATATACTTGAAATAAAATTTATTGATTTTGGAGGTACTTGTATACCACATTCCTGCATAACATCATTAGTGTGTAAAGTACAACATATACGACGATATATATTATAATACATGGAAAATTCAATATTCATTATATAACAACATGTAGTGCATGCATGATTTATCTTAACATAAAAGGGATTTTTTATTTCAAAAAACCTTTGACTAATTCTTATTTGAGGATAGGTTTGAACGAATCTCTCATAAAATTGTGTTTTAGTCATATCCAAAAAGTGTTTCAGATGTGGCTCACAATTTCTTGATCCAATTCACCTTCTAACAAAATCTCTTTGATTTGGTGAAACTCTTGTGCTGTCATGCCAAAAAATTTAATTAATTATTTAATGCATCGACAACAAGCTTGTCTTTTTGTGGAAGTCTACCTAAAAATTCCCAAAGAGAATTATTTTTAGGATCTGAGGTCATTTTTTTTACACCTCCCTAAGGCATGGTGTAGTGTTGTTCTACTTATCTTTAATGACTTACTTGTTTTGCTTATTAAATGAGACTTTTTATTTTGCTTGCTCATTATGGTTGATGTAAGAACACAACGAGTAACTTTTGCATCTTTAGAGCGTGATGTTGAACGAATTGCTTGATAGACATCAAATAGATTTCTTACTATAGTTTTTCACTATGAAGCAGAATCGTATTGTTGGT
Source organism: Cryptomeria japonica (assembly GCF_030272615.1). NCBI lineage: Eukaryota > Viridiplantae > Streptophyta > Pinopsida > Cupressales > Cupressaceae > Cryptomeria > Cryptomeria japonica. Next base: position 240,626,134 of record NC_081410.1, on the reverse strand, counting down.
CGGGTCTGTCTTTTATGCATCTATACGACTATGGGGAGGAAAAAAGCGTATTGGGCCGCAGCAAAAGCTCTTTATTATTTTCAGAGCCAATATTTTTCACTCTCTCTAAAATTAAGTTTTTTTATCATTTCAACAATTGATTGGCATCTTCCAGTTTGATTTAAGCTCTCAAAATAATTTTTCCATACTCTATCAGTCATTCTTCGACAAGTGCATTTAGAAATGTTATCAGGCATTGCCTTCAAAATATTTTCACCAATGTCAATTATATACTTTGGTTTTCTATGAATAATTCTAATATTGATGCATGTTCTTGGCTTGCATTAAGTACATTTGTTTGATCATTGATTACCACTTGTTCTTGGTTTGTATTTGATTCATTCAATTTATATAATTGAGTTGGTGTAGATGGCATACGTTCTCCTCCCAATTTTCTCATTTCACATAGTATTTTCATGTGCTCCCTTTACCTTTCCTTTGTTGCCTCTTATGATTCAATGGTTCCTCGCTTGTTCCTTCCCATCGTTAATATGAATTGTTCTTATAATATGGTTAAAAATTAGAGTTTTCACCACAAGAAGGATGAAAATCGCTATTTTTTACTTGGGGGCCAATTACATTAAAAGAGGAGTAAACCCGATGGATCTAGCCAAAAATCGGTAAGGATAGGGCTGAGAATTCTATTGGATTTGAATTGATTGCCCTCCTTTAAATTGAATTGTGAAAATGTTGAAATTAGGGTAAATGTGCTGGAATTGATGAAAAAATGCATAAACAACAAGCTACAGTCGTTGAATCGAGCCACGAACCTAGATCTGAGCAATGTAAGAGTATTTAGATATGTTCCCAGAAAGAGCTCCTGATTTGTCAGGACCGTGATGGTGGTTTCTCTGGTCCTCCCCACTTTCACACTCCTATGGGGGATCAGTTCGTCACTGTAAATAAAACCAATTCTAAAGATTGCAGCTTCGTACTTGGTCTTGTGCATAGTAGAGAAGGGAAATAGGTTGGGAATAGGGGTTTGCCTTAGGCAAAACCTCGGTTTTGGAATTAACAATGAAATTTAATTGAATTGTAATAATGGAAATGATCTCCTTTTGAGGGAGATGTTGAATAATGACTGAAACACTAATGTTATATCTCCTTGTGAAGTTTTGTTTGTCTCCATATAGAATTAGGGTTTCGTGAAGTCTTCAACAACATAGAACATAAATGTCAACTCTAATGCTTGAATCTTGAAGTTGTCTATGCTCCAATGCTTGAAAGAAGACTGATTGCTTGCTCACTTGAAGTTGAATGCTTGATCACTTGAACTTGAATGCTTGATCACTTGAACTTGAATTCTTGATCGCTTGATGTTGAAGTGAATTGATGTGTGTGGATGTCAAAATGAGAGGGGTAGACCTTTTATACTCACTTGTTAAAAACAACTTAATTGTTTGACATGAGTCAACACAGGATCTAGGCCCATGACAAAATGTCATGACCATTAGGTGGCCTCAAAATAGGTCCTAATTGGGAGGATCAAGGTATTGGGTGCTCTAGTCCTGGGGGTATTGACCAATCAGGCACTAGAAAATGAGGGGAAATGAAGTGCAAAGTGAAAATATTGACAAGTTTGCATAATGTAAGCAAAATAGGAGTTTGATCAGGCCTTGGGACATGAATGCCAAGGCAAGGGCCCAAATAAGGACAAAATTATAATGGAGTGTAATTTAGGACACTATAATACTAAATAAAATCATATATGTTAGTAAATATTATACAAATTAAACAAACAAATAATTTCATAAAACTATGAAAATTGTTGAATTTGACAATCAAAAGTATAAAAGAAATAACGAAACATTGAAAAATCAAACTAATTATGCATTTCAATCATTTGAAACCATATAAAACAAAAGAAACCTTACATTGTCTAAGAATGTCGTAGGTGAAGACACGGTTACAGTGGGTCCTTCACCAGACATTGTGTTTTTTTGGCCATTATGAAACCATCTATAGGGCCAATTACCCGATCGAGTTTTTACTAAAAACCTGATCAGGATTATAACACTATAAACAAAGAGAGAGGGAGATCGTTGCAACATCTATGGTGACCAAAACCTGATCGGGGTTTTGATACTATAGATAAAGAGATAGAGGGAGTTTATAGTGACCAAAACCTGATTGGGGTTTTGTACTATAGACAAAGGGAGAGCATTGCAACATCCATAGTGACCAAAACCCGATCGGGGTTTTGTACTATAGACAAAGGGAGAGCATTGCAACATCTATAGTGACCAAAACCCAATTGGGGTTTTGACACTATAGACACACACACACACACACAGAGTCTATAGTGACCAAAACCCGATTAGGGTTTTGACATGATAGACAAAGGGGGAGTGTTGCAACATCTATAGTGACCAAAACCCAATCAAGGTTTTGAAACTATAGAGAGAGAGAGAGGGAGGGGGGAAGGGAGAGGAGGGAGAGAGAGGCTAAGTGAGAGATAGAGAGGGGGAAGGAAGAGGAGGGAGATAGAGGTTCAATGAGAGATAGAGAGGGGGAAGGAAGAGGAGGGGGAGAGAGGTTGAGTAAGAGATAGAGAGTGGGAAGGGAGGGGAGGGGGAGAGAGAGAGAGGTTGAGTATGAGAGAGAGATAGAGAGATAGAGAGAGGGGAGAGGAAGATAGGAAGAGAGAGGGGGGAAGAGGGAGAGAGGAACAGGGAGGGGGAGAGAGAGGGGGGTTGGGAGTGAAAGAGATTGAGAGATAGAATGAGAGAGAGGGGGGTTGAGAGAGAGAGAGGTTGAGAAAGGGAGAGGTTGAGAGAGAGAGAGAGGGGGCAGAGAGAGAGGGGTTGAGGAGAGAGAGAGAGAGAGGGGGGCTTGAGAGAAAGATATAGAGAAAGTGGGAGAGAGAGGGAGAGAGAGTGAGGGGGAGAGAGGGGTTGATATAGAGAAAGAGATATTGAGAGAGAGAGTGGGGGTTGAGAGAGAGAGAGAGAGAGAGTAACAAGGAGGGAGAGAGAGAGGGAGAGAGAGTGAAAAAGATATCGAGAGAGAGAATGAGAGAGAGGTTGAGACATAGAGGGATTGAGAGATAGAGGGGTTGAGAGAGAGAAGGGTTGAGAACAGAAAGAGATAGAGAAAGAGGGAGAGAGAGAGAGTGAGGGAGAGAGGGAGAGAAAGAGGGAGAGAGAGCCAGGGAGAGAGAGGTTGAGAGAGAGAGGAGGGAGAGTGAGGTTGAGTGAGAGAGAGAGAGGGAGAGACGGTTTGAGAGAGAAAGAGATGGAGAGGGGGAAGGGAGAGGAGGGAGAGTGAGAGAGAGAGAGGAGGGAGAGTGAGGTTGAGTGAGAGAGAGAGGGAGAGAGGTTTTGAGAGAGAAAGAGATGGAGAGGGGGAAGGGAGAGGAGGGAGAGTGAGATTGAGAGAGAGAGAGAGGAGGCGAGGTTGAGAGAGAAAGAGATAGAGATGGAGAAGGGAGAGGTGGGAGAGTGAGATTGAGAGCTTGAGAAATAGAGAGGTTAAGAGAGGGAGGTTGAGAGAGAAAGAGATAGAGAGGGGGAGAGGGAGAGAGTGAGGGGTTAAGAGAGATAAAAAGATGGAGAGGGGGAGAGAGATTGAGTGAGAGAGGTTGAGAGAGAGGGGGTTGTGAGACAGAAAGAGAGAGGGGGGGAGACAAAGTGAGAGAGTGTGTGTGTGAGAGACAGAGTGAGAGAGAGAGTGTGTGAGAGACAGATAGAGTGAGAGAGAGAGAGAGAGAGAGAGAGAGAGAGCATGAGAGAGAAGGAAGGGAGAGGGGGGAGAGAGACATAGATAGATATAAATATATGAATATATGTATGTCTACATATATGAATATGTGTATGAATATTTGTATGTCTACTTATATGAAACTATATATGAATATATGTATGTTTACATATATGAATATAAATGAACATAAATCGATCGAGTTTTTAATGAATAAAAAGCAACCCAATCGGGTTGTTAAAAAAATAAAAGCTTGATCTAGTTACAACTTGTAATTAGCCTTGGATAGCAAGACTGGGGCTTGGGGGTTTCATTTGCCTCCTTTTTATGTGTTTTCTTCTTCAAATCTAATTTTTCAACTTCCTCATCATTCGGTTTACATGTTATCAAGTGGGTATTTGTAAAATTGCCACCATAATTTCACACATCTTCTGAGTTTTCTAAGCTCATATAATTTTTTAAAAATTTGAACAACATTAACATATTAATTTTAAATTTCTTTTACCAATGTCTCCAAAGTTCTCAGAGACATACATGTACCAATTTTTTAATAACTTTTTAACTGCTTGTCCAAATTTGAAACAAATTATATAAATTGTTCAACACTTCATTCTTTACACTCTAAAAAATAATTGAATTTTTAATTATTTTGGTGCAAGTTATGTGACGTGCACGAACATGTGCCTAATTTTCAGGATGTGTCTACTTCAAAAAAAAAATACTCAATAAAAAATTATAAAAAAATACACAACTTCTAGTGCTCACTCTTAACTATCTTTCTACCAAAGGGTTTTTCAAAATACTAAATGCAACTATAACTTTTTTGATGCGCACGTCAGGCACTATGTTATGTTTTGCTGGAAAAAATAGGGACACTTTTGTGTGCGCAAAAGATTTGAACCCCTTAATCTTATCTAATTTTGAAAAACTTTAGTAGTTTGAAAACTAGATTCAGAGTACTACCATTTTTGTTATTTGGGATTCTTCAAATTTTGAGTGGACGAGTCTCAAATTACTCCTCCAAATTCAGGTTTAGCTTATTTCAAAAAAAAAAAGTGGTCACTTATACCCCCTTTTTGTTCACCATCTTGGTGTACTTATCCAGAATATCAAATAATATCTATAGACGCATCATAAAGAATATGCTTACAAAAAATATTTCTCTTCCACAAAACATTAAACCAAATTGAAATTCTCTAAACATTTCGATGCACTTGGGGAAGAGCACAATTACCATTCATGTTCTAATAACCATTCACTCCTTGCACACCCAACCCCCCAATTACTAACTTTAAAAAAAAGAAAAACTAAAAGCCCATTAATAAATTTCACATGTATTGATAACAACTTATTGAACCATAATTGGTCCCTTTGTGCATTTTTATTGGTACCCATCGAGCATGACTACTCGGACATTTGTGCATAAGTATTGGTGATTTTAAGTGCATGGTTATTGGGACATCTTTAAGCAAATATTGGAGGACACTTTAAAATGTGTATTTTTTGACCCTTGCATGCATAACGATAAAATCTGATTTACCGTTTAGAATCTACTCATACGCTTCCCCTATCAAACAAAAAAAATAGAGAAAACAATATAAAGACATCCTTACCTTATTAATGACCATTCTTACCATATCAAAAACTCCAAAGCCACTAGTGTCAACATCAACTATTGAATTGCAAATGCTTGAGACCATTTAGTGAACGGGAAACCGTCCAAAGACAAAATCGAAAACAAAAACCCGACTCAAAAAAATCAGCATGCCAAGCAATATGACAAGACAGAAACGCAGGGAAATAAAGAAAAGCCGTATGACAGAGAGGCACAATACATAGCCCTCCGTTCATTTCATCTCAGCTCTGTAGGTAATAATTGATAAAAAAAAATCAGCTCCACAAGTCGATTCTATTCATTTCAATGAGACACAATAATTTGATGCAGGCCGCTATAATCTTTTTGTCGATTTCAATGAGACAATTGATGTGAAATTAAATAACTTTGTGAGAAAAGATTCCCTGTAACATCGGTAAGTAGTGATAATGTCTGAGTGATGAGTTGCGTAACACACTTTTCTTTCTTTAATGGATGCCTGCCTCGCACAGAGATTACTGACGGAAGCGCTCACGCACAATGAGGGCAAGTCCCTTTCCGCGCCTTACTGGAATTTTATAACTTTCTTGTATGCTTTATCAACCTCATCCAAGGGCAGTTTTGATAGCATAGGACACAGGTTTCAAATTTCCACTGAAATTGTTTACCGCGAGATTCAACAATTAAATCTTTCTTCTGCTAATATATCATAAGAATTTGTTTTTCTCAAATCATACACTTGTACATCTGACAAATCTTCCTCTGCAACTAATAACAGAATAGGCACAAAAATCTTCAAATTTTCTACTTTATCTGGCGGCACAATGTCAACTGTACATTCATTGTACATAGGCGTCCAGTATTCAGGATCCGACCATTTTTTTTTTGTTTGACATGCTCTTAATGCTCTTAATAAAGAATGATTCTTTCCAAACATGGATTTTGTTTATAAATTTGGATTTTTAGTCACTCAAACTCATTTCTTATTAATAAGATATATTAAGTTTCTATAGGTCTATTTTATGTAAAAGTATCAATTTTTTAAATCAAATTCCATAATTTATCACTAGAGTTCAAAAAATAAATGATAAATTTTAAATTAAACATGTTCATTAAGTGGAACGAAGAGTAATGGGTGATCAATTTAGTAAGCAATTATGATTTGTAATCTATAATTTGTTTTTTGAATGATAATGAATTGTGAAATGTGATTTAAAAGATTAATGTAAAAAAAAATCTAACATGATTCTATATTTTAAAGTATTTTTATTTATTTTTACCATTTAAATTTATTTCACTTGACAAATTAACTTATATCATTATTAACTAAGTTGAAACTCAATGAAATTGGACTACTCTTAAATATCATTTACTTCAATGGTCAAAGATTTTTATTTTTGTTAACATAATTATATACCACGTTTTGATGTGGAAAAGGTGTAAAATTGCTATTGACTATTTGATAGTTACAATATATAATATTTTATTGTTACGAAAAGTGATAAATATTATATTAAATAATAAATATAATACATTGTTTAGATTAAAATTGAGTGGAAAGGCACCACATCCAAAAGTCAAAGCTAGAATAGAAAACAACATAAAAACATATCATCACATTGCTAATTCACCAAATCTCTATTTTAAGATGAGGAGAAGGTTTATCCTTATCAAGCAAATTTCCCTAACCATCAAGAATGAGCTCCTAATACACGATGCCTTTGTCATTTTTTTTTTAATATTCTTAATCAATTTCCACATGAATAGAAGACACAAGAAGGTCTAGGTAGATGTACTTCCTACTTTTAAGCCAACAAAATCATCATGATGAAACTCAAATGTAAAAGGTTGACCACATGGTAAGAAGACTAGCCACATGACAATAAGACTAGCACTAGTGTTGGTGATGAAAATAACCCTATGATCCTTGAGGGTCACATCTATTTGGCTATGACTATGGACATGATCATGCACATTACAAAAAATAGACAACACATGAGCAATAGTACAAAGGGCATTTGCCTAGTGCTCTATAAGAATTTGCAAGTGCAAATATTCTATAGCCACTTTCTTAGCTTGAACCTATAGTTGTAAATGACATTAGAGAAAATAATTTCTTTAACATACATTTAAAAAAAGGTGTGCACAAAAGATCTTAAAAGTTAAAAAAAATTAAATAATTTCTTTCTATTGTAAGAATAATCTCAAATTTGAAGTCATGCCATACCTATAAATATCTCATAGGCATTTTTGTTTAATCGCCTATAATTAACACCTCATTTTTATTCACACATGTTCCTATACACTTCATCTATCCATCTGAATATCCATAATAGTATATGCATCAATTCTTAAACTCTATGTTTATCATGATCTATTCCATGTGTTTTATCTTAGGCTAAGCCCACAATCATGGTGCCAACCTCATAACTATGAACTCAACTCACCTAAATTCAAATTTTCCTATTCACCTCCTGTCTTTCTTAATTGCGTGTTAGTGCATTTTTTTGTTTGTCTATGTAATTTATTATGTATTGGTACACAAAAATTTATTTTCATTCATTTTAAAGAATACACACATTCAATTATCTCTCGTTTTAGTATTATTTGGAAGGTCGACAAATACTAATACATTTGCATTTGGTACTTAGAAAGGAGCGTCGAGTCTATTTTTTAGGAAAATAATCAATTGTAGGTCATTAAACTAGCATCCTTACTAGCCCAATATAATGAAAATAGTGAGATTTCATTGGTTTGGATATTTTCCTCAAGAGAAAAATAGTAGAAAATGGAAAGTACAACAATATTACAATAAATGTAACTTTATATGATTTTTTATTAATTAGTCTATTCTCTTGTATCAAAATAAAATTTAGCAATTTTAAAATATGATTAAAAGGTCTATTCTTTCATCATATATTTATAAATATATTGTAAACTAATGTATTTAAAGTACCCAACTCAATGAATATAGTGATTCATAACTTACATAGTACAAATTTATATCATATATTACTATCGGCATAACCATTGCACCTCCATTAGGTGCAAGCGCTAGTTTATAACTTTCTTGTATGCTTTATCAAATTTTATGATTTTAGAGGAGTACTGCAACATGTTTTTGTTTTCTTTTGAATTCATCAAGTTTTATGTTTTAAAAGAATATTGTTTAGGTCTACTACCTCAATGCTTGTTTTGAAAGAATATTGTTTAGATCTTTTTTAGCTCTGGTTAATGTATTTTGCAATTCATAACTAGAGGATCAAGATCTATTATATCCTTCTTATATCATATCTTTCATTTATCATAATTATATTGTTGTTTTAATATATTCTTGTTATTATATTTTTATTAAACTTTATATAAAATAAATAATTTTTTAGTATCAAATTATTATGAAATAAAAAAGTAGATTTTACGTAGCGACACTTTCAATCTTCCATAATTAAAAATATTATTTCTAATCTATTATTATACTAATATTTTAGCATATTATATATTTAAAACAATGTAGAAATATTAGAGAAGTAATACATGTGAGGGAAATTATATAGGTTGATTAAACCATTTCTTACATAATCTAATGAGAGAAAAACAAGCATACAAACTTACACAATAACCATGTGCAAATATCAGATACATACCATAAAATAATACAAGATATACTCTAGGAAAACCCTCAAGAGGTAACCAAAAAAAAAAAAAAAAACCTCCAAAAAGAATCCATACTCAATGTATTATTTTGCAATGAAATTAGTATAATATATTTATAGAGTCGTCATGAATACTTCTAAAATAACAAGTTCCTCTCCAATGCATCCTCCATGTGTCCAAGCATGTATCCACACATATCATGTCATGCTTCACATATGCACTCTTTAGAAAATAGCTCAATACAATGAAAACCAATCCTAAGACGCTAACTTGCCAACCTCAACCACTAAACATGTGTGCTTTTATAGAATCAATCTCACATAAATATAATAAAGTGGCAAGGTAAAACCATGTGCCTCAAAACCATTGACCCTACATTAAATTTTTGTAATAAGTTTCGCAAATATTAAACATTTTACCATGTACAACCCACAAATAAAATATTTAACTAATGTTGCATACAACTTTACAAGTGTCCCCAAATAAATATTTAATATGGATAAACACATGGTCTAATGATGCACACCACAAATAAATATTTAATTTAAATAATTATAATATTGTGTGTGTAAGGTATACAACATCTTATTTGAATTTGTAACATTCTCCCACTTGTTGAACACGTTGCATAAGGGTCAATTGATGAAATGCATCATCATAGCCATCCATGAAATCACATGAATCTCTAGCATGCTCTTGTGCTCCATCAAGATACCTACAAAACCATCCAAGATTTCCACCATATCAAACAAGAACTCCTCTCATCCTCCAACATGAAAGATGACCAAATTTACTATCTATGTACAAATATTACTTGCTAAGATATGATCTATATGGTCTAAATTTAAAAGGATTAAAAAGAAAGTTGTAGTTTATAAGAGTTTCAAGTGTGGTTGCATATGAGATGATGAAAGATTGGGTCATAATAAATCACCTTTTATAACAATTATTGAAATTGTCAAAATGGAAAAAGTATTTTTACTACCTATCAAAAGTGATGATTTCATCATAACGCATAAAATACAAGTTTTTCAAAAATGAAAAAAACGTGAGAACATAATAAATGAAAAGTAATAAAGATAACTAGAAGGTTTTAAAAGCTTGATGGGTAGAATTTTACCTTGGAGTGTCTTAGCTACCACATTTTCACTTTTATTGAATATTAAATTTGCGGGATTTTTGTGTTAGTTACAAGTATGTTTTGGGGTGCATACAATTCTTGAACCTTTTTATGGGGCCTTGAACCCTATATTTTTAGAGCTTTAGTATAGATGTAATAGGTGTTCACATTTATCTACAATTGCAAATGAAAAACTTGGTGTTGTTGAAAAATATCATTGGAGGTTGCTAAGTGTGGGTGTGGAATTGTTCTAGTTGTCCACTAGCACCTTGGTCAAATCTCATCGATCAATTCAATGATTTTGTAAAGAGTTGGAAAGGAGTTGGAAAGACAAACTAAAAAATCTATAAAACATATGTGTAAATAGTTGATAGTGTTATAGTACAATGATAATGAGATATGGAGACTTTAACAAAGCACAATAAATCTCAAAATGATCTAGCACAATAATTAGAGTTATGTATCGACTACTATAAGAGCTAATATATTTAAATCAACTAATGCTTGAGCAATGTTATTGGATGTGTTCTAACTTTCCACTTGCAACTTAGTCAAATCTTAACCTCGATTTAATGATTTTGTAAAAAGATGAAAGAGACATCAAGCAACATGCATGTGTAAATAGTTGACAACGATATGGTACAATGATAATGAGATCTTAAGGCTTGAGCAAAGTGCAATGAATGTGAGAATGAACTAGAAATAATAAACAATTTATTATTATCTAGTGTAAGAGCTGATTTATATAGAGAGTAACTAGTGCAAAGCATGGCTATGGTAGGGGTGTAAATAATTCGAAAAAATCTATTGTGTGGAGGAGGTTAGTGGTAGATAATGGTTGATTATCTAAAACGACCTAGGAGTGATGTCATTTTAGATATGTTCTACGTGTACAATTTGATTCTTTTGATGTGAAATTCAATAAGTAATGACTAGTTAAAATTGAATTAACTCATAACCATAATCAAATTTAAAATTATTTTGAATCTAATTGAAAAATAATGTTATGAAATTTGAAAAAAAAATTAAACAAATATAAAATAATATTTATGTGTATAAATATAAATCTAAAATAAATAAGAATGTCAAATGAATTAAAATCATATATTAAAATATTCTTACAAATTAATATAAAACCCCCAAAAATACACTATTCAAAAATAGAGTAATAAATTATATAATATTACAAATCAATAGATATGCTATACTAAAATTTATTTACACATGTACCCAAAATATCAACACAATTGTAAACATTTCATGTATAAAAACAAACTTTAGGCAATTGTTAAAAACTATTAAAAATGATGAATGGATCATCATTATTGCATCGTTGTGGGACCTTTAGATGAATGTTTTTGTATTCAGAACATAAAAAATGATGAGTAATGATGTATTTCAAATGGTAATGTAATGCTATTAAAAATGATTTTTTCTTTTTCTATTTAAATTTTTGTAATAAATCAATTAGTTTGAAAAAGTGTTATAATCAATCTTTTTTTAGTTTCTGATAAAAGTAGCTTTTTTTGTTTAGACCGCAACATGTCATTCGATACCACGTGGGCCAGGGGAGCATGTCCTCTGATACCACGTGGGCTAGGGGAGACTAGATCTCGTGACCTCGTACTTCACTACTAGAAGCTCTTGCCAATCAAGCTAGGCCCCCAGCCCCTGGCAAAGGTAGCATGCATTGCATTCAATTTTCTTATTATTTTAATCAATCAAATTACAAAATAAAAAAATTTGAAACAAGTTTCTATTGTCTATATTTTTATTTTTATTTTTTATGGAGGTCGAGACCTACGAGCATGACAGCCCAGCAAGGGCGCACGATAGGTTGAACCTCTTCGGCTATAAGAGTCGAGTACTAAGGGGTATCCATTCCGCCAAATTCGGTCCCGACCTCATCCCTTCTGATGTCAAAGCCTTGCACTCAACAAGACTTGATCCCTAGTGAGCTCATTTGAAGCCATTCAACTTCACCAGTAGACCAAGGGCCCATTGACTATATTTATTTTTTATTTTACATAATTATAAATATCATTTCATTTAATTGATCTATATTATATACATTGGATGAAAAATTCAATTTACTCTTTTTAATATTCTATATTTCAATTCTCATTATATCAAATATCAAATCATAATAAATGGCAATTCTCATATTAATTTCGTAAACGTTCACCGTAAGATCTTTTGTCTGATTTATGACTGCGGCTTCTGAAACATGCAAAGACTTGGCTACTCTCCTAACACATATTTTTTAATTGTGGTAAGAGGGTTAAGTTAACCCTGGTTAAGATAGTTAGGTTTTTAAGTTTTTAAATTATCGTGCTTGTGAGAGTTGGGAAAAAGGATTCAAATTGGTTGAGCAATTCTATTAATTTTCAATCTCTTGGCTGTTTTTTTTTTTATTAATATAGATATTATAAAATTTCTTTCAATTTACTTGTTTATCTCTAAATGAACTTTGACGAGTATTATGAGTTTTTAGAACTAGTTTTAATTTCAAAAATATAGTTTTAGATTATTGTTTATATAATGATGAATGTATAAGTATTATTATTATTATTGTTTTTCTTTTGTTAGAATCAATGAAACATAAATTTAGATAATAAAAAATATATATACCATCAGTCATGTAGAGTGTTTTTTGTTAAAAGATGTTATATAATTAACTTATATGTTTTTTAATAAGAGATTTTATATGATTTAATTTATATGTGTTTTCATTTATATAAAAAAGAAATCATTTCAAAGTAGATGTGTTAAAAATAATACTACCAGTAGTGTAGAGTGTTTTTTTATTAAAAGATGATACAATTTAATTTATGTGCTTTTATTTATTAATAATAAAAATAAAAATAAAAAAATCATTTCAAGTTAGATGTGTAATTGTTAAATAGGTGGTCTTAATATGTAATTGTAAAAGTGGTCTTGAAATTTTTATTATATAAATTTAATTTTTGGATGTATTGTTTTTACCTTCACTTAGTTGTTATGTGTTGATTTAAATTGTGAAACGTTTTACTTGTATCCTTAGAATTGAATTTAAGGACTCCTCTAATTCATTCCAAGACATTGAAAGTCATCTTTGATATTTATTTTAGAACAATAACTACAACTACATCAACATTCAAGAACATTAGCACTACATTATATGCTTGAATTAGCATCTAGATATATAACATGTTGAATGTCATCGGCAAGTAACAAATATATTTCGAATTATTTTATCTAGATATTAATAAAAACTTACTGTGCATGACAATTTTTTATTCCCTACACTTGAAAAAGATTTGATTCCTTTTTCAAATAATATTTCAGTGAAAAAAGACATAAAAATTATAATAAAATACTATAGAAAATGGTGAGTGAGTCGCCATTATTACATGACCGTAGAGCTTCTAGATAAATGGTGTCTGAGTCATAATTATTGCATTGGTGTAGAGCTTTTAAATGAATGTTTTTGTCCCGATGCTATTGAAAATGATTAATGTCATTATTATTATTGTATTACTCTGGGCTTTTTAGACGAACGTATTTGTCCTGGTGTCTAGAGCGTAGATGTGGATCCAAGGCTTAACCGTGGCCCCATAAGTGATTCTTGCTCTTGGCTAAAGCCTTCAAATATAGAGTAAGCCACCCTGCGTGTATGGACTCGAACCACATTTTGAAGGCGCCGAACACTCTTTTGTGCCTTTCTGCTCAATCGGTATTTTAATGGCAGAATCTCAACTTCAGTTCTTTTTGTTTTGATGGAAGACAGCCATTAACTGTCAGTAATTTCAAAACTAGTGATATCATTATGTAGCTACTTCTGGTGTTTTTGTCACTGATAACATCTTTGTTGGTGTGTAGAATATATTCATGGGGACTATAGTTAGCAGAGTACAGAAGGAACTTTCCTATGAACTTTTTATATAACTCAAGAATTTGTTTGCAGGGAGAGGAGCCTGGTAGATCATAGGAAATGGCGTGGGACGTGTTGGAAGGTGTGTATGCACAAACATTTATGAATCCATCTAAGTTTAATATTCCTTAAGGACCAATTCGATCCTATGCTTCTAACTTATGTATGGATAATCTTTAAAGCTTACAGATTCAATTACTAAGATGGTGGTATAGCTTGTGCAAACTGTTTAACTTAATGTTACTGGTTATTGGGGTAACTTGGTTTTATAGATTTACTTCTCTCTGGCTTTATATGCATTTGATAATTCTCTTACAAACTAGATTTAGTTAAAGGAGAACACTTTCACACAGTGAGGAGAAGGCTTTCACACAGTGGTGATAGAAAGCATGAAATATTTACCATGATAAAAGCATTCATATTACAGACTTCTGTCATAATTCATTTGAATTTAGCTTTGTTTCTTGACCTTTTGTACAGAACATGTTTTGTCCAATATTGTATTGTAACTTGCCACACTAAACTTTATCTTCAGTCATAGACATCAATAATGATTTCTAGTTCATCTAAAAGATTGTTTCAGGAATTGTGTATGTTTTTTTATTGGCATTTTGAATTAGGCCCAGAGATTCGAGGAACTGTCGATTCAAAAACATATAGTTGATTCTAAAAACAATATTTTGAATGCTAAATAAACTGCCTATTTCTTAACATCGTAAACTTTATGTCTGGTTTGGCTTTTGCTTGACTGGTCATATTTTTGACAAATGCAGGAGCAGTCTTAGGGTTCCATGGCAATAGTTTTGGTTGTGGAGATAACTGCCACAACAGCTGGGATTTACACAGAGACAATATGCAACGATCTAAAGCATTACCGCAGAATTTTTTCACCACTGTATGCAATCTCTTGTTTATGCTAATTTTCCTGGTCACCCTTATTATTTCTCAGAGATGTCGTTCTCCTTGTATGCATTATAATAGATCAGGTCTACATAAAATCACAATTTTGCTCTCATTCATAATTGGCCTAGCAAACATAGGGGTCGGTTTATGGATGATAATGATATACCCAACAAACAGTAAACAAAAACCGGTTCTTTACTGTATCCAGGGATCGACATGGATTGTATTAGCAATTTCCTTAAAGCTTAATCTCAAGAAACCACCAGCCTTAGTTGCCATTACCTGGTGGATCATTGAATTCATTTTAGGAATAGTAATAATGTTTAAATCTACATCAAATATCTTTGAAACTCACTCTTTCTCCCCAGATAAAATTCTAGACATAACAACATCTGTAACCTGCTATCTTCTTTTCTACTGTAGTATCAGAGTTATTATACACTGGACTTCGTCTAGCCCAGTGGCATTGACTGAGCCCCTTATCCAGGGAACTAAATTAGAGGAAACCAAAGTCACCCCTCTCTATAAAGCTAGCATTTTTAGCCGCATGACTTTCAGATGGTTCAATTCTTTACTGAATCTAGGCTATTCAAAACCATTAGAGGTCGGGGATATTCCACATTTAGTCCCTGAAGATGAGGCATCCACAGCTGAAAGAGTATTTGAAGAAGCATGGGAACAGCAGAGGAAACAGAGTCCACTAAACAGACCGACTGTTTTCAGAGCATTATCAAAATGCTATTGGAAGGATATGATAGTCACAGGAGTCTTCGCGTTTCTGAGATCAATTGCAACGATTTCAAGTCCCCTGTTTCTCCGGTCCTTTGTACAATTTGCAGGTGGAAAACAGAGTTTCAGATACGAAGGATTCGCTCTAGTGGGTGGTTTGTTTGTAGTGAAGATAGTTGAATCCTTTTCTCAGAGGCAGTGGTACTTCAATTCCAGACGATCTGGTATGCGAATGCGTTCTGCATTGATGGCAGCTGTGTATCAGAAGCAACTCCGGCTATCAAACTTGGCAAGACGAAGGCATGCCGCTGGTGAAATTGTAAACTATATAGCTATAGATGCATACCGGTTTGGAGAGTTTCCATGGTGGTTACATTGGGGTTGGACTGTTCCATTTCAAATATTGGTTGCCATTGGCATACTTTTTGCTACAGTTGGATTGGCAACCATTCCAGGTTTGGTCATCATTGTTCTCACTATAATTCTTAACAACCCACTTGCAAAATCTCTTCAGAAATGTCAATCTGAGTTCATGGCTGCTCAAGACAAAAGGCTCAGAGCAACTTCTGAGATCCTTAATAGTATGAAAATAATCAAATTACAAGCTTGGGAAGATGAATTCAAGGGGTTGATTGACAGTCTCCGAGCCTCTGAGTTCAAATGGTTATCATCATCTCAGATCAATAGGACATATGGCACCATACTCTACTGGATGTCACCAATTATTATTTCATCAATAGTTTTTGCAGCCTGTGCTATCGTAGGAAACCCACCGTTAACTGCAACAACAATATTTACAGTCCTTGCAACGTTCCGTATCATTCAAGAACCAGTGAGAATGTTACCAGATGTTTTGGCCATATTGATTCAAGTTAAGGTTTCCTTAGATCGTCTTGACAAATTTTTACAAGATGAAGAGTTGAAACCAGATGCATTTTTGAGGAAATCATTAGATGCATCACAATGCGTGATTAAAATTCATTCTGGTATTCTCAGCTGGGATCCAGAATCTGCAAGTACAACATTAAAAAGAATCAATCTGGAGATTCAAAATAGAGAAAAGGTAGCAGTTTGTGGATCAGTAGGATCAGGAAAATCTGCTCTGTTGCATACCATTCTCGGAGAAATCCCAAAAGTTTCAGGAGTGGTATGTTCTATATGAAGTGCTGAAAATAAAATTTCATTGTTTTAAAGTCATTTCATTTGCAGTCTATAATTTTATCTTTATTCATTTATGGATTGCACATCAACATTTTCATTTTTGAGTTATATAATTTGATCCCAAACATTGATGATACAATCCAAAAATGAATAATATTAACTCATTATATAATATTAACTTCATTATTTTGTAAGTTTTGCTTCCCATCAATTGTCATGATGGAACTTTGAATAGCTCCAAATATTTGGTGTCTTTGTACACAGGTTGAAGTGTATGGCAACATTGCCTATGTAGCTCAAACAGCTTGGATTCAGAGTGGGACTGTCAGAGAAAACATACTTTTTGGGAAACCAATGAACAAAGAACGGTACGAAAATGCAATAAAAGCCTGTGCTTTGGACAAGGATATAGAAAATTTCTCTCACGGAGACATGACTGAGATCGGGGAGAGAGGATTGAATATGAGTGGAGGACAGAAGCAAAGGATTCAGCTTGCTAGAGCAGTGTATAATGATGCTGATCTTTATCTACTCGATGACCCTTTCAGTGCACTGGATGCCCATACAGCTGCCACTCTATTTAATGTAAGATACCATTCTGCTTATATTCTTTCTTATATGAACTTGTGTAAAATTGGGCGGTGAGAAAAATAGTTTTAGTTTCTAATGAATTTAAAATGTTTGCAGGATTGTGTGATGGGAGCGTTAGCTGAAAAAACTGTAGTTTTAGTCACCCATCAAGTGGAATTTCTTCCTGCTGTTGATACGATCCTCGTAATGCATAACCTTCCTCTCTGTTCCATCATCTTTTGCAGCCTATCAACGAAAAGCTTTTATACATTTTCTTTTCAGTGGGTAGTTTGGATATCATAACTTTGAAAGGTATGGTTAACAAAGGCATAACATCTTTGCAGGTGATGGAAGGTGGAGAAATCAAGCAGGCAGGGAGCTATCACCAAATATTAGCAGCAGGGGAAACATTCGAGCAACTTGTAAATGCCCATAAGGAAGCCATGGTTTCTACCAGTAATGCTCCCATGAATAACCAGGCTTCTCCACTTGAAGCTGAGATTGGATCCCTACAACTTGCAAGGATGCAGAATTCAAGTGGGCTTGCTCTCGAAGAAACTGGAGGAGATATTACATCAAATATGACACAGTTGACTGTGGAGGAAGAGAAGGAAATGGGGGATTCAGGATTGGAACCATATTATGCCTATATTCGCATTGCAGGAGGAGCATTTCTTTCTGTGCTGATTGTCTTTTCACAAGGAGCCTTTGTCGTTGGCCAAGTAGCATCCAACTATTGGCTTGCAAAGGCGATCTTGAATCCAAATATTGACAGTGGTGTATTAGTAGGTATATATGCAGGCATTTCACTACTAAGTGGAGCTTTTGTCTATTTAAGAGCTCGACTTGTTGTGGTGTTGGGATTGCGAGCTTCAAAGGCATTTTTTAATGGGATGTTTACTTCAATATTCAAGGCACCCATGGCCTTCTTTGATACCACACCTGTGGGCCGAATTCTTATCAGGGTAAACGGAACATGCTATGCCTTATAACAAAAAAATTCATACATATAAACAAAATGATTAACAATATGTTATCTCCGCAGGCATCATCGGATCTCAGTTTGATTGATTTGGATCTAGCTTGGGGCTTCAGCTATGTTTTATCTTCGGGAGCAGATTTATTAGGAATGCTATTCATTATTTCTTTGGTCACCTGGCAAGTTCTGGTTGTTGCTGTTCCTGTGTTCTTTGTAACGAGATGGATCCAAGTAAGATGCTTCATTTCTTTTGGGTTTGTCTTTTACTTCTCTCCCAATTGATACTCATACATGTTTCAATGTATGCAGATGTATTACCTCGCTTCTGCAAGAGAGCTAATGAGAATCAATGGCACCACCAAAGCACCAGTAATAAATAACTCAACGGAAACAGCGCTAGGAGTAGTGACTATCAGAGCATTTAACATGACAGAAAAGTTCAAAGATAAAAACTTGAATCTTATTGACACAGATGCAAGCCTCTATTTCCACACCAGTGCCGCCACTGAATGGCTTATCTTACGGTTGGAATCGCTTGGCAACATAATCCTCTTTACTTCAGCTCTTCTCCTGGTTTCACTGCCAGCAAACACCATATCCCCTGGTACAATTCCATTTAAAATCGTTTAAATATACAACATTCTTAACTTCAAAATTTCGATTCGTTTAATTTCAAATCAATAGATCAGATTTAAACAATATACTTTAAGTTTTGATTCATTTAATTTGTTTATCTGAACTATCAATACGATTATTCTTAGCTTCGAATTGCTTAAATGATTCAAGTGTAACTTCTCCAATAACACATATCTAATAATGTGATTTCAGATAAACCACCTGAAAGTCTAAAATATGCTATTAAAATTTAAGATAGATCATATAAACAAATCAAAACTTAAAATATATTTCTTATCTAACAATAAGATTTGAAATTTGCAGGATTTGCGGGACTTGCACTCTCATACGCACTCACCCTTACATCCTACCAAGTATTTTTTGTTCAATGGCAATGCAATCTTGCCAACTTTGTGGTTTCTGTGGAGCGTATAAAGCAATATATGAATCTGCCATCAGAAGCAGCAGCAATCATTGAGAGCAACAGGCCTCCCATGTCGTGGCCAAACCAAGGCAGAATAGAATTGGATAACTTGAAGATAAGATACCGCCCAAATTTTCCTCTGGTGCTCAAAGGCATTAGCTGTACATTCGAGGCGGGGAAACGAGTGGGAGTAGTGGGCCGCACAGGAAGCGGAAAAACCACTCTCATCAGTGCTTTGTTTCGTCTGGTGGAACCATCGGAAGGAAGAATTCTGATAGATAATGTGGACATTTGCACAATTGGCCTACATGATCTGCGATCAAGGTTAAGCATTATTCCTCAAGACCCCACTCTTTTCAAGGGGACCATACGAAGTAATCTGGATCCTCTCGGTTTGTATTCTGACACTGAAATTTGGAAGGTAATAACTGCTTAATTGCTTACTTATGTTGTTTTTCTTTTTCAAAATCTATGGAGGCCCAACTAAAATACGAAGATGATCGTTTGCAGGCACTAGAGAAATGCCAGATGAGCAAGGCCATTGAAAATCTGCCATACAAACTTGATTCTTCAGGTTATAATATACTCTGCCTCCATCTGTTTGGTAAATTTATTTTACAAATATTTTGCTCACGAGGGTATCAATATGAAGATCAATATAAATATTTGGGAGCATATTGAGCAATTATATTATAAATCCAAGATCAGAATCACAATTTAGAATTTCATATTAAACATCATTTTAAGATTCTGAACTTGCATTTTCATAATAAGAATTTAATGTTTTAACTAACTAGGCTTGACTGTTTAAACTGTGTGGAAATCTGTTAAAACAGTTTAATGTTATATAGATGATCAGTATGGTAATTATTTTATACAACTAATCATTTACAAATATGCTGTTTATGCAAGCATAATATAAGATCTTGTAACAATGGAATTAATATCAGCTCTTTTTGAACAATCACACTAGAAACCACTTTTAAAAGATCATAAATAATAACTTAGAATTCCATATTAAATATCTCATCAAGATTTGAACTTGAATTTCCACAAATAAAACTCAATCATTCTGGACTATGTGGCAATGTGTTTAACAGTTTAATGTTAAATAGATGCTCAGTGCTCACGAGTTCAGGCATTGCACTGTGCAGTGAGTCAGGAAGGAGAAAACTGGAGTGCAGGACAAAGACAACTATTGTGTTTGGGTCGTGTTCTCCTAAAGCGCAACCGCATTTTGGTGCTGGATGAGGCAACTGCCTCTATTGATTCTGCAACGGATGCTATCCTCCAAAAAGTTATTAGACAGGAATTTCAGAGCTGCACTGTGGTAACAGTTGCCCACAGGGTACCCACTGTTATTGACAGTGATATGGTTCTGGCTCTCTCAGATGGTATGTTCACTCACTACTTTGGACTTTTCTTTAACTTTTGTTTCAGCTACCTTGTAATAATTGGTTTGTTTTGTAGGCATGCTTGCAGAGTACGATAAGCCAACAATGCTTCTGGAAAACAAATCGTCCTCGTTTGCAAAGCTTGTCGCGGAGTACTGGTCACAGTGCAGTCCCTCCGATTCCATGTGATTTTATACCAGACAATCCTGCATGAAATGAAGTAAACTTGTCATAATTCATATTTTAACCTTCGACGGGAAGCTCGAAATCCTCCATATGAGCCCGCTAAAGATGTGGGAGCTCAAGACCACTTTGTATATTGCTCTTTTGTTTATAAACATTTTTATGAGCATAATATTTATAAGAAATAGTATTTATTTAAAAAATGCAATAAGAAATAATAAAATGGGTTACTTTAATCCAAGTAAAAATAAAGGGTTCAATCCAAACTATTAAATGTGACTTAATATATTAGAGAAGGGGAATCAAATTATCTTGTTGAGAATCCATTCAAGGGGAGGACTTATTATAGGAAGGATCACAAACTTCACAACCATCCTACGACTCCTAGACTATGAACAACACCAACATTCCCCAACCTAGAACTAGAGGTAGGATAATAATATCAACTCTATCGAACCCTAGCCCTACAAATCTTCCTTGTAGGGAAGGAATCTAGCCCCCTTTGCTAAGGACGAAGTAGCAAGAAATGGCTTTAGTTGTGCAAATGTTTATGTTAGTCTTTGGACATGGCCAGTAGGTGGAGCCATAGTCATGGTACATGATGCACTCCCTTAGTGATCAAGAAGGTCCTAAAGATGTCAAAATTCTAGCATGTCAACTTCTTTGCATGTGCTTAGATCTAGAGCTATGCCAAGGTAAGAGTGAGTAGGAATCTAGAGCAATAAAAGAAATGAAAACATAATAATTGAAATCAAACTCTAAAGAATAAGAAAACCCTAGATCGAGCATAATCAAGATTTTCTTATGCTTTTGATGGAGTCATGTTTGCTCATCAAACGTGTGAGCCTTTCTATAGCATGCTAATAGTTTCTAGTATATGATCCTTTTGTACAATTTCTCCATAATAAGATTGAAGAAGAGTAGATTTTATAGTTTGGGATGAACAAATGAACAATCAAGACTAATTTGATCATTTTTTAGGACTAAAGACTAATTAAGTCAAATAATTTGATTGATTTGATTTACTAATTTACTAACTTAATTGATTAGTTAGATAATTTGATTTATTGGTCAGCTAATTTGACTTGGAGTTAATTTAGCTGATTGATTAATTGATTAAATAATGACATTGTGTGGAATGTGTGTGAGGATGATTTTCTTTTCTTAATTATTTAATTAATTATTTGTAAGGATCAATAAGGAGCTAGCTAATTAATTATGGAGCAATGTTTTTGATTAAGGGAAAACAAGTTTTGATGGGTCCCTAAAACTCAGTACATAAGGAAGATCAAAAGATAAGCATTAACGCACAACTAAACAAAAGACAACAGCTAAAGAAAAGACAGCTAGCGTACAAAACGCCAGCAAGCAAAAGAACAGAATAGACTAAAAACCAAAAATTACCGACAGAAGCTTGGAGTTGGGTCAAATTTTGAAGCATCTCCACCGCTTCCATCTCCAACTGATCCATAGTATCCGCAGCCCGCTTAATGTCCTCAATTTATTTGCTCTGGTTCTGCATCCTTTTAGTACTAGCTTTGGTTCTTCTTTCGAGCCCAGTTTCCTTATCCTCAGGGGTGTCGTCTTTGACCTTAATAATACCCTCTACAGTCGAGGGTTTTCATGCTCGTCAAGGCAGCCTTCAGGATCTTGTGGCTCTACTCCCCAATTTTTCTAAGAGTGTTCTCAATAGCATCCAGTATGTGATCAATAGCATCTACTCTATTTTACAGGGGAGTAAAACTGTTGCGGTTGACATTTATAATCTCCTATGCATTGCCAATTGCCTTGGTTAGCTCACTAAGACAGTCTAGGAGGGAGTTGAATATTTTGGAACCTAGGGCCTGTAAGGTTTCGATTTTCCCAAATTCATGGGCTTGCTTGACTTTTATGCCCTCGATTTCCTTTTGAATCCAGTTGAGTGCTTGTTTGAAGTTCTTCGTCTCGTTATTTATACAAAGGCCTATGTCCACTTGATGCTCTCCCTGGTTCTTGACATTCATGGCATCAAGATTGACCTCCAGACTAACCTCTCTGTCCTCAGTGTTTTGATCATCTTTCGCTATCGTGTCCTCCTCCATGGCGCTCTTCTGCTTCAAATCAAACCTGAGAGGCAACCTATCTTCCACCTCCCTACCTTTTGAATTCTTCTTTTTTTGTTTCAGGCTCACCTGGGTTTGAGCCTCCTTGTTTCTGATGTATGTTTCATTGTCAGTCCCTTCCTCCTCATTCCAACTATCATCCTCCCCTCTCTGTTTATTTTTAGCAAACACTCTGTTTTGTCTCCCCTATTCTAATTTTTTCCTTCGTCTGCTTGTTACGGCCATTTGGGGGTCATCTTCAATCTTTGCTTTTGTATCATAGTCGTCACCTTCTTCCTCTTCTGACTCGTCAAAATATTCATCTGAGTCTGAAATCTTTGCAATATTCATCTAGGCGATCATGTTCTTGATGTGATTATACAGAATCACCATCAAGCCTTCATGCATTGATGGGTTAATGTGGGGATTGGAAATGGCATCCTTAATCCCTGCGTTAAGGGAGCAGAAAAGATAGTAGGGAAGAGAAATCTTATCCTTGTGCCTAAAATGATTTAGCAGAACAAAGTGGTAGCTATAGACCCTAGTATATCTACATTCAAGTGTGATAAACTCCATAATAGCAAGTAAAACCTTTCGCCAAATTAATTTGATTACCTTAGGCGAAAAGTAGGTGTGGCTACCCTTCACCAGCTTAGCCCTTTCCTCCTCAGTCTTCGGGAACTTCTTCACAGGAGCATCAGACATTTTTATGTCCCTGTAAAACTTGATGCCCTCCATTGGAATGTCAGTGGCCTCCACTATCATTGTCTCGGTCACTTTAATCTTCCTATTTCTGATGGTGAGATTCCCTTCATTCCAGCCCTTCTTGAAAATGTTGGTGATTTCAGGTCGTTTCTCTTGCATTTTTTCCATAAATTTTGTCATCTTAGCAGCATGGAGGATGCTCTAGACCTACAGACGACTCTTCCATTTCTCAATGGTAGTCATCTTTGTTCTCTTCCTTTTACGTCCCATGGTTCTGTTAATTTCAATCCAGAGCTTCAAATTGATAACTTTCTTCTTGCCAAAGTCTCTGTGAAAGCCACTTCGATTGTTAAAATTGCCCATAAAGCATGTGAAATTACACTACAATGATGATTGTACTTCCTCCTCGGTAACCTGTAGTGCCAATGCCTATTGCCACGATATTGTTTTTTGCTTTGAGAAATGATACTAAATATATCCCTGCTTACCATGTAATCTTTCATTAATAACTATATCACGTACCGCACATAGTAGATCCATTTCGCCATTCTAGGTAATTATAATTTCGCTCCATACTGTTGCGTTGGCTACCCAGTCTGCACTTCGATTAGCCTCTCTGATGATATGTGTGATGTGGCATTTCTTAAACCCCTTTAGCAGATCTCTGACAGAGTCTATGATGTTCTTGATGGTCCACGAGGGTTGATGATTGTCAATAAGGTAGTTAATTATTGTTTTAGAGTCACCTTCCAACCAAAGCAAATTAACCCCTAACTTGGAGGCTAATTTAATAGCTTGAAGTGCCCCCATAGCTTCCGCTAAATGATTGGTTTGAATGCCTAAAGGATAGGCGACCGCTCCTATACAAAAGCCAACCCCATTACGAATGATGCCACCACAACTATCTGGGCCTGGGTTTCCTTTAGCCGCCCCATCAAAGTTGGCCTTGAACCACTCATTGGGGGGGGAAGACCAGTAACATAGGCTTCTTTTGATTTGGTTAATGTCAACTCCCAAAGAGGCAGAGATATCCCATCTTTTGAGAACATCAAAATCCTCCTTGTTGCTACAACACTAGACTCCCTTGATCATCACATTCTCAAAACAAATGTTTTTTTAATTTTGAGCCAAACCATTTCTGGGATGTTAGTTTCATTCTTGAAAATTCTATTGTTTCTCTCTTTCCATATCCCCCAAAGGATATGGGCAAAGGAGAACTTCCAAAGATTTATAATGGTAATGTTATTGGTGGAGAAATGCCAGCTTCCAAAGCAATCCTGCATCTCCTCCTGGAACACCTAATTCAGTCTCCACATCTGAAAAAACATCCCCCAAACAGAAGTAAAATAAGGACAGTGTAAAAAGATAATTATGGAGCAATGTTAGTGTTACCTATTTTCGCTACTAGCTCAATCAAGTAGAGTTGTTATGTTTTTACAAACAAAAAGGTACATTTTTATTCTGCTATATCACATTCGTGAACATTTAAAAAGAAAACAGAAGATTGTTATCATATCTCATTATGCAGATGCATATGATATAGAAAAAGTACACCATTTTTTGAGAAAAGGTAATCTTTATTGATATGAATGTACAATGTCTCGCACAAGCCGTGAGACTATTTGGTATAGTGCAAATGAAGAAAATATCATATATTTGTAGATGCAAAGTAAATGTAAAATGCAAATAAGGAAGGGTGACTCGTCATTACCTGAATGACGAGTCTCGTCTGAATATCCTTGTGTCACCCAGCTTGCATCGAGTTGTGCCTCCTTGTTGCCCCTGAGTACTTGCATTTGAGAAAAATAAAGTTGTTAAAGCAATGAAGGTCATCATTCATTATTTGCATATGCACCTACAAACATATAATCCATTCCTCATGTGCATCATACCCAACTTTCACTGACAACATAGTGAGCCAGAGTATCACAATGAAAGGACACTGCACAGTTTGGATAAAAATTGAAGATTGAAAGCATGTTAAAAGACAAAGGCCCAAGGTTGAAAGGTAGTTTCAATCAATCTTCATTACAAAATACAATGCTTGCAAATGATAGAGACACCCAGCATTAAGACCATAGTCACATGCACATGACAGTGGTAAGGATTTACAGATCAAATCACAGTGAGGGTAAACTGTCAAAGTGTCAGGGGTGTTTGATATATAGAATGCAGTTTTCATAGTGATATGTGAAGGTGAAATAGTGAGTGAGCAATCTCAAAGAGATAAAAGGAGTTCATGAACAGTCACTGAATTCTTGATGTCATAAAGGTCTCAGTCCACAAAGAAGACAATCATACTTAGATATCTCATGCCACCCTAAGATACCAGATCAAATTCTTTGATACATCTTCATTAGCAATTCACAGTCACAAAATGACATTGCCAAATGAAACAGTGAGCAGTCCTCAGTATAAACATTATACACAAGGAGTCATTAGAAGACTTATAAGTAGTTCCAAGAGCATGCACTGTCAAAATAGAAGTAGTTCTTGCAAACTCAAAAGGCAGCCTTGCAACATTTCATCAAATATAAAATAAAGCAAATCATAAGTCAAGTATTCTTCATGTTGTAAGTTTACTAATGAGAGGAGTTTCAGTCAATCATGACAGGGTATGGAATTGCAGGGATATAGAAGCATAAATACACCCCATCAATGAACCTGTGGCGACACTAAGAAGGCAAATAACAGTGAATAGAAACATCTTTGTTCAAAGACTAAGAAGGAAAATAACCTTATTAAGGTTGTAGTCATTGTCAACATCATAGAGTTGTTAAGAGAGAAGCCTTCAAGTGTACAAAGGATTGTTAAGACAGTCTATTAGAGCATCTAGTAATGAATAAAGAATAATGAAGATGCTATGACAGTCCTACTAGCATCCCTAAATAATAACAATCCACATAATAATGCCTATGTTTGGAATAGTTAAAGGGTAGTCAATCCAACCCTAGGTCTTAAAACGAGGAAAGTGCAAAAAATAAACTAAAAACGACAGTTATTATTGAGCAGTTAGAGTAAAGTCAGTGTCAAAAGGGAAGTTTGCACGATCTTGAAGGCTCAAGACATCAGTGGTTCATTTTGTAGTTCTAGATCAGCATGTGAAAATATAATGGAGACAGTGGAAGCCATGTAGAAGTCATAGTCATTTTGCAGTGATTTTGAGAGGAAAAGACTAGTTCCAATGCTAGTAAGTGCCATGGCAATGATAATGAAAGGCAGAGTATGGGTCATTCACAAAGTTATGACAGTCAAAATAACTCTCATAGTAATCATGAAGGATAGTAAGGGCTTAGAGTGATTTGGCCCTTCATTAAGGGATTCACAATGTGACTATCATCAAAGGCATTAGACCTCAAAGCATAAACATACAGTCACTTCAAAGAGGTCTTTAAAACATGAAAGGGCAGTGCAACAACAAAATGATAGATTACAACAATCATCAAAAGGAATTTATGGAGTAGATTGGTTACATTGATTTCAAATCCTCAAGTTTGAATTTTGAAATCAAATTAATCACAAATGCACCGGGCTCAAATTTTGAAATAAGGTCATGGGGGTCGGCCAAACAAAATCCCACATTGTCTGGAGGATTTTGACACCATGATAATAGTTATTTTCCTGATTTGAAGGCCCAAGTGGGTTGTCCATCAGTCAAGGGCAGTTTCAAGAGTTAAATCAGCTCCTTACTCTCAATTCCAACCCATTTTTGGAAGCATTTTCAAATGAGCTTGCCTAGCAAGTTGAATTTTCAAATTTACCATCAATTAGCCACCCGATTTTAAGTAAAAGGAGAATCCAACACACTCAACAAACCGGATGAGTCATTAAGTAAAAGGAGCCTGAATTTTGAATTTCAAATCTCAAGAGAACTTCAATAAAAGGCATTTCTCAGTCATTTGTACACTTAGTTCTTGCTTTTATTTTTGTATGTACAACAAAGGATCTATCTTGTAACTCAAACATATTGAGTTCTTTTAAGCATTTTCTGACATTGTAATCAATGATTCTTCATGATTAATAAGATTTAGTTGTTGTTCCTACATATCATTTTGTTGAATTCATGTAGTTGTATGAAATGTTGTTGGTGTAATTATTTATTCATCTTGGATATAATTACACTTTACTTAAGTTTACTTAGGATAATGCATTTCATAGTAGTTTGAGTATGAGACACTTGGGTGTTTGTGCCACATTGGAATAGTGTGTGTAGGAGAATTTCCACCTTTTATGGTGTGATCTTGTTATTACTCTATCATATCTACTTATTGTGGAGTGATAATTCCACCTTCGGTGGGTGATCTACCTCATGTAGAATGTTATATTGTTTCTCCTACCTACCCTTGTTTCTTATTGAGCCACATTTCATGTTTGTGTGCTCACATATCCATATAGTCTTGCCTATATAATCAACCTCATCTACATTGTAAATAACTACTTGTAATGATCCAATTGATCATATTTTGCATCTTGATAGGGGTAAATGCACAAAGTTGGGTCCCAATCTCGTGGAAGTCCACAGGTTGGGAAAAGAGCCCACTAGAAACGGGTGCCCAATTTTTACAAATCGGGCACCCATTTCACTTCGGGTGCCCGAGCCATTCAAAAATAGCCGCCCAAAGTTAAACGGGCGCCCGTTTCTTGAATGTATTTATTTATTTTTTTAAAACCATTTTACATCATTTTCACTATTTCAAAAACGGGTAAACGTTTCAGAGGAGCATGGGTACCCATTTTTTTCATCCCAGCTGACCCCCCAGACCATTTTTTACCTCCTTCTAGGTATGTAGTTTTTTTTTATATTTTGTTTTATTTATTTTTATTATTTTTCATAAAAAAATGTTAATTTATTGTTATTATTTTTCATTAAAAAAAATGTTAATTTATTGTTATTTTTTAATTTTAGTGTTTTAAAGTTTTAAAAAGGTTTTTTATTTTATTTTATTTCATGTTTAAAATAGTTTTTAGTTTTTAAATATTGCAAAAAACATGAATAGTAAAAACCATAGGAAAAAAACAAAAAACAAAAATGTAAATGAACAATAAACATTAGACGCAAAAAACAGACAATAAACCCTGAACAGAAAAATGAACACTAAACCCTAGATAGAAAAAAATGAACCATAAACCCTAGAAAATAAATGAACAACAAACCCTAAAAAATTAACAAACAATAAACCCTAGATGAAAATCAACAATAAACCCCCCTTCTCTCTCACACACACACGTACACGTTACCATCTCTATCATTACGCTCTCTCTCTCTCTCAATTTCTCATTATCCCCTCTCTCACTCACACACACACATTACCCCCTCTCTCTCTCACACACACACACACATTACCCCCCTCTCTCTCTTTCACACGTTACCCTCTCTCTATCATTACCTACTCTCTATCTATCAAATTATCTATTCTCTCTCTAACTCATTGTATCTCAAATTACCTACTCTCTCTCTCTCTCTATTTTAATTATGCGTAAAAGTTTGAATGTTTAAATTTATATTTCTAAATGTCGTATTTAATTATAAGATTCTTTTGTAAAAGTTGGATGTTTAATTTATGTTTAAATTGAACTTTAAAATGATAATGAATATGAATGTGTTTTTTTGTGTGTGTGAAAAATAGGGTTCTTAAATTTGATAATACTCTAACTATCACTATTAATCCTCACTACTTCCTAACTAAGCCCAATCTCTAAAGATATACTATATATTTACAAACATGATAACATGTCCTTTTTCTTATTTTTTCTCTTTGCTTTATCCTTTTATCTTCCTTTAATAACCAATGCCTCCTTTTTATAGTAAATACCCCCCTAATAAGAGAGGTAAAATGAGAATACAAAACTCCCCATAAAGAAGTAGGTCACGTGCCAGTGATGAAAGATTGAAGAAAAAACATGATCCATTACTTGCAAACAACATTTTTTTTCCTTTAGAAAGAAATAAATACATTGGTGACTGGAAATATCAATATAATAAGTTGGGTAAATACAAAATTCAAATCTAAATAGACTTGTGTCTCTAAAAACTTTGCAAATATTCACATGTTGGAACAAAATGATGATAAAGAATCTTGCGAGGATCGAAGTAGAATGAGCACCAAAGATAATATGATGGATTGCCAATGATGGCATAGCTATCATGAAAGAGGATATCAATATCCTCAAAATAATATTTAACATATGTAATTCTAAACTCTTCAAACAAGGATAATATATTCAAAAGATATGAATCCCAAGTGGTCATGTTTAGAAGGTGATTAATGCCATGCTAGACTAAATCAATTGGGTTTATGAAATTGGTGATAATAATCTAAAATAATAAAAAACATTAGATGGATATTAGGTCTTGATAGGATGAGTTCTTGAAGAATGAGACAAGCCCCTAAATTGTCAAAACATGCAAGACCTATGATATAATAAATTTCCTCTTAAGTATCACCATCAAAGGGTATGTGATCTTAATCTAGAAAGGGAATGAAACAATCTACAATAGGGTCCTCTAGGAATGGAGAGATATGAGGGTCTCCATGGATCTCCTAAAGTCTATTCCAAAGTGTGTGGGGGAAATCAATATCCAATGCAATACACATAGAATCATGATCTTGATACTAGATCAAATCACTCCTACATGGTCAATGATGTTACACCAAGATTATATAATTTATAATGTTTCTAGTTTAGGTATGAGTCCATACATAAAAGGAAAATGATTACACCACCTAAAACTTATCAAGATATCATTATACAAAAGAGTCATAGTTATCCCTTTCTAGTTTTACCACAAAAGGATGAATAGAGAAACCTATGATACCTCCTCAAATAAAAATTTAAAGATCAATAAAATCAATACATATCAAATAAATTCATCTCATGTAAGAGGGTCATTTTCAAGTGCCAAGATGTCCAAGTAAATGACTAGAATGTGAAATCAAAAAAAATAAAATATAAAATACGAGGGAATATTCTAGAAAATAATTATGTGATCTATGAAGATTTATGAACCACCTTTTCAATTCAATCACACTACTGGCGGATTTAATAAAAATAAGAATCAAATATAGATCAATATTGGAATCACATTTTGTGGGTTGCGACTTTGAACAAGAAAATACCAATATAAAATTGAATATAAAAAAAAATAGAGTTTTTTTTTGTTTTATCTCCTCCAAGAGTAGAGAACCTACTATTTATTCAAGCTTCAACTTAGTGTAGTACTACTAGTTGCGATCACTAAATCATCCCATGATTCTAGCAAAGAACACAACAAAGCAGTTAATGTATTGACAAGTTCATAGATATAACTTATGACTTTAATGAATTTAGTTAAAACCAAAAGAGACTAGTTGAATCGATTCCTATCAAGTTGAAAATATAAAATGGTGGCCTAATTGACGATAATGGTTAAATATTGCAAGGGTAATAAATTGTAATTTCATGGAAGTTACCTTCTTCAAAAAGATGAACTACACAATGCTACCATTAAACTATGATTAGAAGCCTCTCATGACAAGATGGTCAACTATTATGGGTCCCAAAGTACAACTATCATAGGTATTAGTAATCATCCATCTCTCTATAACAAACATACAAATGCACCATGATGGCCCAAAATGCCAACCAAAAAAAAAACTTAATCGAGAATTAGCCCTCAGTGGAGTCTAGAGGAGATGATTATTCATTATCTACTCTCTCTCTCTCTCTCTCTCTCTCACACACACACACACACACACATTATTATTTTTATAATTTTGATGGAACTTATACTAATGCATCTTTAGATGTTAAAAAGTATTGTTTGAGTTGCATGGGCATTATGATGTTTTATTTTGTAGAATAATTCTTATACTTTGATTTAAGTGGATAATATTTCTTAAATGATGCTTATTATTAAAATAGACCCACCTATTAATAATATTATATAGATCTATGTGAGTTTCCTCTTTCTATATTTAAGTTAGTAAATTGTATTTAATTATAAGTTTTTTTGGAAGGTGAAATGTAAATTAAATAGTAATTATAAATTTTCATGTGTGTATATATATGCAGATTATTTTCACAGAATGGATGAGTTTGAGATAGATGAGCTATTAGGTCTAGCTCCACCTCCACCTCCACCTCCACCCAATCAATTGAGGCAGACCATGAGGAGGAATATTGATTCTTTGATTAGAGATATCCATACCATTATACGTGAGCCTCACCCACCTCCGCAGTTGTTACGCCTTGCAGATAGTATGCAAGGGATTGTGCAGTTTGTACAGGATTTAGATAGCGAGTTGGATAGCTATCGTAGTTGGCGGGAGGGATTGCGTGCATTTTACGATGATGGCCTAACATACAAACAAGTCAATGAATCAAAAATAACAAAAAATAAATTTGAAACAATATTTTGTGAACCCTAAGATGGGTGAAGAGATAGATCTAAAGAAGCCACAGATCTCAATTTGATGGTGTAGGCACCTAGGCATAGCTAGACACTTTTAGGAGCGGTGGTGGATGGTCTTTGACTATCCACCACACTCCAATCATGAGGTCCCGATGTATTTTTTGAAAACATTATGGGTCAAAGTTGAATTGGGTAAAAATCCCAATTACTTTGATATTAGATCTTTTCAAGGGGTCGGGAGAGGCATGCCCCAGGATAGGTCGGGAGCCAAATTGAGCGGAAAGGTTAGAAACCGTGTGCGTGATGATCCCTTGGTTCCTCTTCCTGCACTAATTGTCCCAGCAACTGCCCATCGAGCAGTGGATTCTACTCTTGGTTCATTGAATGCCCTGTCGGGCAATTTGGTATAGTAGTTGCGCGAGGTGAGGGTTGCCCTCAGCTTAGCACATGTTTGCATGTACGGGTCCACAACATGAGGCTTCCTCTGGAGGAGATGGTGATTTTGATGATGCTGATGCTGCCCATGGTGATTATGATGATGTCAAGGAGGTTGCACATGCTGATGTCATCTCTTCATATGTTGATCTCTTGTGGGCAAACGATGATCAGCCTACAGAGGTACAAATTTATTTATATAATTTACAATATAACATTAAATTCCTTATATATACACATATGAACCATAACATGAGTCAATTTTTTCTGAATAGAGGATGGATCATACCACATCATTGAGGAATCGACATCATGTTACCTTGATACCTAGAGATGTTGGTTCCCCATTTACGATATGCACTTTCATCTAGATACATTGTATTGATATGTACATTTAAAATAAATAATAAAAAAATTAATGTAATGATGTGTATGATATGTTTTTTCAATTTTGTAGGGTGCTTCGTGTAGCACCGAGGTGGGTAGTTCTTCACGTGACTTGTGGACCGTTGAGGCTCAGCCTCATATACCACTAGTATGTTTTTCATCCATTAATTTGAAGTGTTTATATGCTTGCTAATTTGTGTACAACTTTGATTCATGTTCGTTATTTTTTACAATTGTAGGCTTCTGGATTGTTTGCTGGTGCATCACATGTATGCCTTCACCCATCAGTTACTTTGCTTGCATCACATGTATGCTTTTCTGTGATAACCTTGTAGTCTATATATATACTTTATAATTTATGTATATATACAAGTTTGATTCATGCTTTATATATGTTGTTCAGGTCGATACCACTACCAGTATTGGTATGGCTATGGGATTGAGCCAAATGCAACCCTCGACATTGTCATTTGCGGTGATGATTAGAAAAATAATTTCTAATTTGTTTATACTGTGTACCTGGCTTTTATAGGGATTAGCAAAATTGATGTACAATATTTTTTTTGCAGGACTTGACTACAACCACTTTTCTTGTTTATGATAGTGGACCTCCACGTACCAGTGAGGGCATTGTAGAGCACGGTCGTATGGTAATTTATTTTAAATTTTTAGTATTTAATTACTTTATAAGTGAGTTATGCAAGTAACTTCTTCTCATGTTAAATATTCTTCTCATGTAAAATCTTTTAATAATGTACAGGAGGGTAGAGACACTGATACTGCACACACACAAGATGGTGCATCTTGGGACCACATGCAGCAGGATGATTCACCTCAACCACCTTCAGGTGGAATGAAGAGGATTGCAGATGAGATGCACGTGAGTTCTTAGATTATGTATTTTAGATCATGTCATGTTATTGTAATATGGACTTTTTATGATGACACTTGTTATGTTATCTTGGGACTTGTTATTATGTGATTATATATAAGACTTGTTGTTATGTGATTATATATAGGACTTTTTATTATGTCATTTTGTTGCTATTATGATATCAGGTCGTGTTATGTGATTTGGCGCACTCTAGTGATTATATATGTGATGTTGTTTTGTTATTATGTTATTTGGACTTGTTTTAATGTCATTTTCTTATTATTATTTTTTCAAGACTTGTTATTATGTCATCAGGAATTGTTATGTGATTATATATAGGACTTTTTATTATGTCGTTTCATTGCTATTATGATATTAGGTCTTGTTATATGATTTGGCGCCCTCTAGTGATTATATATATGTGATGTTGTTTTGTGATTTGGTGCCCTCTAGTGATTATATATGATATATTTATGACTTTATATTTTAACATTGTGATTGATCATCTTATAGTGCAACAGTTTATAATTCAATAAAATAATTATCCCAATTTACAATAACATCCTATTCTTAAAATAATAATAAAATCAAGAACTTACAATTAATCTATGAAAAGAATACGATAAAATAAATATATCATAAAAAATTAGAATGATTGTAACACAATTACAATGTGCACAAAATAACATTAAGAAGAAGATAACTAATACAATGTTGTTTATGAAACCAAAATTGTATCAAATGTAGACAAATACAATGTTAAAGGGACAAAGAAAAACAATTATCATGATTAAATATAAAAGAGTTCACACAAGTAACACAAACTAACGTGCATATAAATTTGATTCAACCTAATGTACCATCTACATCCTCTCTCTTCTGCAATGCGTCTATGATTGCATCATGCTCTTCTACTGAAAGTGTCCATGATACCTTATTAGCAGATCTACCTTTGTATCTTTCTAATTTGATGTTTGTTGCCACCACCAAATGAGAATAGTGTATAATCTTCTTTTCTGATTGGTAGTCTTCATAAGCTGGTAAGCCATTCCTTCTTGTTAAGTATTTCTGTAGCCATATGCCAACTACCACAATAGACCCAACTGGATATTGAAAACCATCATCATCTACTTGATCACATATCAACTTTTTCTTAGGTTCTACACATCTAGCTAGCCAATACTCAACCTTCTCATCATTATCCTTGGGTGCAACAACAACATACACATGTCCTAGAAAACAAATTTAAGTACATGTAGAAATAAAACTTGTTAGAATTTATAATTCAAATACAATCATAAATTATATGACAATACATAAAAATATATAATTTAAAGTTATAAACAAGAAATTGAATTAAATTACCAGGTTGTATGAGGTCTGAAACACGATCATAATCTTCTGATGCAAATGCATGATCTGGGTCTTCATTTCTTCTAGCATCTTGATATTGTGTCTCACTAGGTGTTAAGGATTTGTGTTGCCATTCTTCGACCCATTCCGTATTCTCGCATTCTTCCCATTCACTGAAACACAAAATTGACAAAAGCATGCAAGCTCTCTAGTCCATATAGTCCACGTGTTAGAATTAGAACTCTTAAATGAATGCCATCTAGCTGACCCATTGATTGTATCACAGTCATATCTTGGAAGGATATTCTCCTCTTTAACTAGCCAGAAGAAACATCTAATTGTAGAGTTCTGACTTGATCATGTGGATAAAGTTGCACTACACCAATCCACAATTGCACTTGCATTTTTAAATTTAGTCTTTTCCTCAAATTTGAGTTGCTCTTTGCAAAGGGCTCTCTTAACACATATACCGTCATGTTCTCCTTTCCTGTGTCCAGCCTAAAAAAAACTCCACATGTGTTCGATATTAGTTTTCTTATGAATCCTACTCAACCAATAAAACATTCTAGAATTCTTGAATTGACCTGTGCAATTATCAGACCATATTAGATGTTGTGTCATCTGAATTTCTCTCTCCCTCAAATTCTGAAAAAAGGTCTTGAAGCAATACTGGACAAACTTAGACGAGTGTAATTTATTATCACTCATATAGAAATGGTACTCTCTCAAAATTTTGTGATCCTCTTCTGTACTATCTAATGCATTCCTATAAACAATATGGACAAAAATTGATACTTGCACTGAATTGTAGTATTGTGATTGGACCTCATCTTGTGGTGCAAGCGTGTAGTTCTCTGCAAAGTCAACAACCAAAAGTATACTGCCAACAGGAAATGTCTCCTTACATATTCAAAACTAACCATCGAGCCATCTAGCATTTTGAGTGTGTTTAACATATTAAGGTCTGATGTTACTCTTAAATTCATTCATAAATGCATGAACACTCACTTTTTCAGTGATTAGATCGCATCGTCTTCCAACCTTTCCATCCTTCAGTGGATACTCAATAGTTTTAAATCTTTTAACATCAACTAATTGTTGTCCAAAATCATTTGAAATATTTTCATGAAAACATTCATCTAACAATGCAAGATTGCCACATATATCACATACACCGGAAACACATGCATTGAAAACAAAATTTTGCTCATTTGGTGGGTTACAAAACAAACTTGATATAAATTCCTTTATAGCTTCAGGTGGTATATTTATACCACATTCTTGGAACATTCCATTACTATGCATGGTAACACGTATATATCGAAATACATCATAATGGTAGTGAAATTGAACATGAGTTTTGCAACATGTGACTCTTTCCTTGTTAATTCGAACATACCAAGGTTTACACTTTTCAAAAAACCTTTGACAAATGATAATAGTCAACACCTTATCATCCAAAAAAAAAATTGTACAATTCAGTTTGAGTCATGTCCAATAGGTGTTTTGGATGTGGATCACAAATTTTTGATCCAACTCTTAATTTAAGAACATCTCGAATATTAGGTGATACTCTCGTATTATCGTGCCAAAAAAATTCGATCAAATTTTTGACTTTACTAGTACGTTTCATATCAGACCTTGGTAGTCTACCACTAAAAGTCCACAATTTGTTTGCCGGATCACTTTCAAAATTAACTCTTCTTTTTACAGCTCTTGACAAATTTTTGCGATGAATATTAAGATATCCACTTATGTTACTCATCATTCTTTTATTAGAAGTTGTTTGGCTTACTAAAGTTGTTGTTATTGCCCGTCATGCCACATTTTTATCTTTAGAATGAATTTTCTTTCCGATTGTATCAAAGATGCTAGCAACAGTTGATACAACTTGTTTTAAAGACTTGTCCTTCTTCTTGGGTTTGACATTAAAGCCTAACTTCTTCATCACTTTTCGCATTTTAGTCATTTTAATTATTTGTACCATTAACTGACATTGAAACCCAAATTTCTTATTATAAAAAAAATGTCTAAACAATTTATTTGCATGTGTCCTAATCTGTCTCCATGAAACCAAGCCAGGAAGGTTGTCTAGTACATCACTTTTAATTTCAAAATTTTCATTCGTTTGATTATCATTCAAACATGTTTCATTTTCAATTGGTGTTCGCATGTCTACATACACATTATTGGTTTTAGTTGCAGGTGGATTTTCAATTTCATTTGGAGTTTCAATTTCAGTTTCAAGTTGAGATCTAGTTTCATTTGGGGTTTCAATTTGGATTTCAATTTCAGTTTCAACTTGAGTTCTAATTTCATTTGGGGTTTGATTTTCAATTGGCGTTTAATTTAATAAGTAACCTGCTTCTACTAAATCACCAATTTCTTCATGAGAAAAAACATAGGGCTGTGAAGACATACATGTATCCAATAATGGATTAGAAGATGCACCTAAATTAAATGGTTCTATTGTGTTTCCTTCGTCAGCATTTATGGTCTCACTGATGTTATCCTCTTCTGAAACGATTGTGGAACTTGAAGCTCCTTGTCTCATTCTAAGGATACTAAGGAAATGCAACAGTTGTTTCCATTTTTGTTTTAATCATGAACTATAGACTCTTTTGGATGCGTTCAATAAGTGCATCGGGACGATGCACAAATTAAGGGGGGGAGGATGTCACAACCCTCCTTTATCACTTTTTGATTTAAATACAATTCTATTATATTTTTGGTTAAGCTATTTAAATGATTGAATAAATGTTATAAAAGAATAAAAATAATAATAAACACACACACACACACACACACACACTTGGAGAGTATAATTCAAAGGCATTATTTTTTTTTATTTTATTTTTTTCCCCACTCCCAATTATGGCACATGTTGTACGAGGAATTAGAAGCTTCTAGAGGAATCTCCACCACCTTGCATGTAACTCCCTCACTAAGTTTTTAATCAATTTTCATGAGTCGAATATTGGAAAAGAATCTTTTTTTTTTATTTAATTCTCTAGATAGTGGAATTGAGGGATTTTTCTTATAAAATTGTATGCAAGTTTCAAAGAAGGGAGTTGATTATGTTTTGAAGAAAATTTCCCAAGTTTTTAGTAGTAGGATCTTCTTTGGTAGTCTCATTTTCATTGCAGGATTGTTAAGTTATTGTTTGAAATATTTCTCTCAAGTGGCAAGGAAGGATCTAAGGAGGATAGCTAGAAGGTTGGATTCAACATCGAACTTCAATAATCCAGGTTCTCTTCTTGTTATTTCACATTCCCATATGAGAAAATGGTATTTTCCAAAATATAGCTTCTAGATCTTCCTTTATAAAATTTTCCTTTGTGATAATATTGAAAGGATAGCTTATTTATTTGTTTAATTTTTCTTTAGAGAAGAAATATCAGATCTTGCTTGCATAGCTCTATTATTTGTTTAAATTTCTTTAGAAAATATCAGTTCTTGCTTTTCTTCTCTCAAATTCATTACTGGATTGGAAATTTAAATGCAATTCCTTTCTTACATTAAAATCTTACTTCCCTACAGAAAATGCCTGACAATAAAATATAAATCTCATGTATTCATTTCTCTCTGTGAATAATCCTCTGTGTTATTCATCCCTACAAATAAATCCTTATTTGATTTCATTAATATTTTTATCTAGTTATATACTTCTCTTTATGAATATTAGTTGAAATGGAGGAATAGATTTCTCTGTGAATAATCCTCTGTGTTATTCTCATTTGGTTTGATTAATATTTTTATATCTGGTTATATACTTCTCTTTGGGAATAATAGTTGAAATTGAGGTATAAATCTCTCTGTGAATAACCCTCTGTGTTATTCACTCCTATTAATAAATCCTTATTGTTTACATTAATATTTTATATCTCATATGCGGGTTAAATAATACTCTATGTGCTTAAATAAATTAAAACTGGAAACTATATATATATAAGTATTTAAATTATCGTTAAAAAAAAAAATTGATGCAAACACAGTGCGCGAAATCGTACAGCGAAATGAATTCGCATGGGTTTGAGGACCACTGTAGGGAGGGGACGGGCGGAGTTAATGCCGTAGGTTTGGGGGGGGTATCGAGTGGTACCCTCCACTAACTTGCGGTCACTGCTACAACAGTGACCGCAGGGTAGTGGGGGGGACCACGGCGGTCCCCTCATCACTGCGGGT
This sequence comes from Cryptomeria japonica, assembly GCF_030272615.1. Taxonomy (NCBI): domain Eukaryota; kingdom Viridiplantae; phylum Streptophyta; class Pinopsida; order Cupressales; family Cupressaceae; genus Cryptomeria; species Cryptomeria japonica. The sequence goes on along the minus strand of NC_081410.1, from coordinate 240,586,745 downwards.
CTGTGCCCACAGGCCCACAGTGATGATGGGACCCGTGGGCCCCTTCCCACTCCCCATTGCCATTAAACAAGATTCGCTTTTATTGTTATTTTTTAATTTTTTTTTAAAATTAAAAAAAAAATTGTTTATTTAATTAGTTTTTTTTTTATATATACAATAAATTGCAATTTAGGATTTTCTATTACTTTCCTTAGTATAAATTTTAAGTTAGTAATTTAACTTAGAAAAATTTATGAATAATTGAGATCATTGTGTAGTAAATTCATAATTAAACTATGTCTAGTAAATTTACAATTAATTTATCTTTAGTAAATTTTATGATTGTAAATTATATTATATCAAATTTTATAATTAGAATTATTCAATCTATTTAAGATCCATTGGGGCACTTAGTTGGCATTTAGCAATTAATTCATATTAACATGATTCGAACCAAATGTCTAAGCGAATTGCTATTTTTGGGACCAGTGGCTCTATAAGTGATTTTTCTCATGATAGAAATCAACACATTTCTCAACCTTGCAAGTAACTTCACTATCCTTGCTTCATGCAAATTACTTATACTTTAATTGCATTTATTGATGACAAAGTTACGTTTCTTCATCTCCATGCAAGTTATATGTATAATTATTAATATGCAAGTTTCATAATTGTCATTATTATGCAAGTTATGTAGCACCCCTACCCTAATCAATTTCTAATCTCGGTTTAATCTTAGTTAGTTTATCATAATATAATGATTATAGTCAAATGTGTTGATTTAATGCATATCTGTGAATGTGTTTTCGCACTAGTTGTATGCAAGTTGTTTAGTGTTCCTATTTCGTGGTATTAATATCGGGCTAATGCTTTCATTAAAGTTTATATATGTATGCATGTATGACTCTTGGTTGCAGGAGATTTCAGGTACAACGCTGCACGAGTGCGAGGTTCGTCTTCACCTGGATTTGTAGGTTTGAGTGTACCTCTTTAATCCTTAGAGTTGGATTAGATGGTCGTAAGACCCTAGTTGACCATAGTCGTGCTCAAGTAAGCATCATCGGTCATCGTCAGTATTCCCTTTTTGTTTGGGTTTGCGAGTCGTCTGTCTGGTTGACCTTCTTGGTTTGCGTGCTTGGTGTGTATGGTTAAATTGATTAATTAGTCCTTAGTATTTAATTTGATTAAATATGTGTTTGTGCATTAAAGATTATGGACTAGTTTAAACAGGGTTTCGTTATGCGATTATCGTTAATATTGAATTGCTCGAGTCAGTTTAGGAGCAAGTTAAATTACATGGTTGATTTTAAATATTAAATGCATTTTGTATATGCTGTTGAAAAAGAAAGTTTTGAATTTAATTGCAATAGAATTAATTGTATTCTATTGGCTTTTTTTTAAATAGAAAGGTTAAATTGAATTAATTGAGAAAATCAATTTTAAATTGAAAAGCAAGTAAATATATTGATATAGTTGAGAAATAAGTATTTTTGTGATTTATTTTAAATAAAAATTTAAAATCCAAAAATGAGATTTTTGGTCAAACTTCTCCCATTTAACCTAGACTTTTGGAACTTCTCCCATTTAACCTAGACTTTTGGAAAATATTGGGGATGGAATTTTTTTGGAGAAAAAAATATATTTTTGGAAAATATTTTGGAGGAAAGATTTGGGGATTTTGGAAGGAGAAGGATTTCTTGAGCTGCAGGTTGGGGCTCTTCATCAGATCCTTTCCAGGAATGCTTACTGAGGTAGGAATTCTGGTGATCAGTTAGTTATTGTTTAAATTTAAAAAAAATGGGCATTGGATGTTCTTCATGCTATTTGGTTTTAATTTCTCCATTGATTGCCTCAAGGTTATGAATCATTGTGGAATTAGTTGGTATTGTTTTATTGTTTGCATCCTTGCATGGAAAATGAGCTTTCTTATGCCCAAAAGGATTATCCTTTCAATTTTGAAAACCTCTCATATTCTGGAAATTTCTGTGTTGTTTTAAAGATTAAAAAAAAAATTATTTGTTTTAAGTCTCTGGGAGACTGATTGTGTTTTTTATTCACAGTAAATAAATTTCAAAAAAAAAAATTCTTTTTAGTCTCTGGGAGACTATTTTTTTTAGACTGTGTTTTACACAGTAAACAGTTTTTTAAAAAAATGAAAATAAAAAAAAATGTGGAAACCCCAACCACGTGGGAGAGTTCCCCACCACGTGGAGGGGTGTTGCGTGTCCATTGGGCAGCAGCGCTTCCCATGGGGGTTGCGTGCTCCCTTTGGGAACAACAGCGCTCCCATGGGGGCTGCGTGCTCCCATTGGGAAGCAGCGTGAGCTCCCAAGGAGGGGGCCCACATGGGGGTCCACGTGGGTACCCTCCCCCATATAAATGCTATTTTTTTTAGTTTTTAAAAATGTTTTTTTTTATGTATTTTTTTTTAATTCAAAAAATATATATATATAATATTTTAATATTATTTAATGTTAATTTTTAATTAAGTTTTTAATTATGATTAATGCGGCATAAATTATAATTCATGATTAATTTGATATTAATTAATTGTATAATGGAATATATACGTTAATTAATATTCAAATTTCATTTTATGATTAACGCACTTTTTCTAATTAAATTCTAGAATTGCTAATTTTGCAATTAAATATTAATTGGTTATATTTTGATTAATCTTGGATTAATAAATATATACCTTAATTAATAGCTAATTTGGGTATTTGTCTAATTGAGGAAGTATTGATTTTTTTATTTTTTTTAAATAGAATATTATTTTATTGGAAAATTGTTGAAATATGATATATTTACTAATTGATTATGTTAAATAATTTTTTTATTCGAGAACATATCATTTGAGTAATTGAGAAGTAAATGAAATATTTTATCATTGGATATTTTGATCATTTAAACGATATACTATTGGAAATTAATAATGTATTGTTTGGAATGTTGGTGAGTTAATGGTAATTTCAATTTGTAAAATAAATGGTATAGTTATAATCTTCCTCTGTTTTGACACATAGGCGAATGGACCATTGAGATTGTGGTATTGTACTCACCTGATAACGGTGGTTTTTCTGTCAATGCAATTCGAAAACTTAGATCATTAGAAAACTTGATTAACTATTAATGTTCAAATCAATATGAGAAAATATTGTCTTTTCCGGTTATTGCCTTTGCAAGTTTAATTTTTGTATTCGTTGTTGCTTAAGTAATGGCAAGTCATGCTTTGTTTGATTGGACCCGATCGTATGGTTGATTTGGGTACTTGTTTCAGTCCTCTGTCCCGAGTTGACTGTTGTATTGTGGTGGTGTCATAGTTGGTCATATCCTTTGTGTGGGTGTCGAATGATGATTCATGGTTGACCATAGTTGGTCAGGTCTCTGGTTAGAGTACCGTCAGTAAGTGTACCACTTTTGAGTCGTGTTTGACCAGATGGTTGTTCCCTCCTTCTTGAACTCTGTTTGTCTGACCATGTGTATTCCTCGGGTTTTGAGTTCGTCCGAGTTTAGTCTAGTGTCGTATGGGAAAGTGGCTTTCGATTGGGGGTCGCGCCCAAAGTGGCTGCTGGGTAACCCATCGAAAGTGAGTCTAATAAGTGATAACCTAACAGTAGATTAGAATGTAATCTCTAAGTAAGATAATTGTGCCTCACACATGGGATGAGTGCTAACACAGACTCGACATGTTGTGAGAAGGCCTGAAATGGCAAACCATCATCCTTGTCTTCACGAGAGGATGTGTGGGTCCACATAAGGATTGGATGGGCCGGAGGTTCGGATTAGGTTGCCAGGGTAACCCAGTGTATGGGGCCGGGACCTATGAAGACCTGCCATGGTAACCATACCAGGTTGTGTGATGACACTTGTCCCTACGTTCGCTAGTGTGTTGTCGTTTTGTCCTGTTAGGAGCACGTTTTGTGGGTTGTCCTAGTGTCTATGCCCTTGTGAGTACCTGGTTTCATGTTAGACCTTGGGAGGTGATGACTCAGTTTTGTGGATGCTCCAATGGACCTTTGTCTTAGCTTTGATTATGGTCAGCTGGATCCTTTTCTTTTCAGGGATCATTTATGTATTTATTGACCGATGTGGTCATTTTTATATTGATTATGTTTCACCTTGATGGCCGGATTGTAATGGTGTAACCTCATGTATTCTTAACTCTATTAATTATCAAAGGGGTGTTGCAGCTGAGCAGACCCGGAGATGTAGCCCTTTAGGGGTGAACTCTGAGATCATCTTGGTGTTATGTGATGCTTTTATTTCTTATATTTCATGTTTAGTGTTAGCATGTATGAATGCCATTTTGATCGAATGCATAAGTGGTTTAGATGAGATTTATCGCAGATGCATGTATGCAATCATCTTTTAAATGCAGTAAATTGGATTGTGAAAGAATGTAACTTAGAGTAATGGAATATATTCAGTTGTTGTTAAGGAAATTAAGTATGCATGAAAAGATCTCATAAGTTTATGATGAAATTCTTGTGTGTTAGAATATTAGATGCATGGCTTATATTTTAATGAAAAGCTTGAATGTAAAGTACGAATAAATCTTAATGGATGAACCTTATCTTATGAATTATATTTCCATCTTTTGAAAGAAATTATCCGGATTAAGAATTATCTCGTTATTATGATAATCAACTTATTGGATTAATTGTGTGAGTTAAGTGAATTGTGAAATTTAAGTAATCTCATTGGGAAACTCTTTAGGTGTTAGTTGATGTCTTCCGCTATGTAATTTGAATCTTTGATATCTTGTTGTATCTTAATGTGGTGTAACTTTGAAAAAAAAAAAAAAATTATTGCACTCTATTCTTGTGTTATGGCTAAATGCCTTCGGGGTTTCCTGGCGAGGCATTACAAGTTATATTTCGAGTTTTGAATAATAAATAATATTAGTTATGGTTTTTATTCCACGTATTTCATCAAGTAGTTATTTCACTTAATTAAGTTTTGCAATGTCAAATTTTGCAGGTTCAAGTCATAATCGTTTCCAAGCATGATGAATTCATAAGTTTCTTAGTTAAGAAAACTAAATAAAGGAAGTTGGAAAACCAAAACCTAGCAGCGTTTGGTATATACAGTGCATCTGGGTCACGCTTACAGGTAATGTCGTCATGTTGAACTACTGCACTTAACGCCTAATAAAGTTGCATCAACGACGTCTGTGGCATCATCCCTATAAATGGTCGGGGAGTAATAAGGGACACTTGGAAGTTAAAATCCAAGGGGCGGGTAATCCCCCTTGGATCGATAATCTAATAAGATAATCTTTAAATGATTTTTCATTTGGAGTTAAACCATAGTAAACCCCCTTAAGGTTGTTTGAGTGAAATGCTTTTATGGAATTGATTTAATCTCGAATAATTATTGTTAATTGACAATTGGTCAAGGGTGATGCTTATGATAGGTATTAAGATCTAGCTGTTTTAGGCCACAAGCAATAGGCCATCTTGAGCCTTTTCTTAAGTGCTACCACTGTGGGTAGCAACCGCAGAGAAATTGTCTCGGACATTGACCTAGAAAGGGTTGCGTACCCACTAATCAGCTTACATCAAACCATAGAATAGAAAATAGAACTACATACTTTATGCCTTGATCCCATGCCGAAACGGGTATGTAGGCAGTCTTGGGATGGAGTTGTCCCTAGTACTCAGGCGTTCGTGGGTGGGGTCTAGGCTTGGTAAAGAAGGATTGAATAGAATCCTAATTTGAAAGATAAGTATAATAAAAAGGAAAAAGTAATTCAATGCATACTCGGAAGGAATCCTGTATGGATTTGCTTGACTTCCCGAGGCTTTAAGCCAAATTCTGAGGTTGAATTCAAGCTTGGATTATGTTATTTAATTACTCCTAAGGACGGCGACCTTGGTGCACTTCTATTAGAAGAGTGTAGTACTTAGTGAGTGGCTCAGGACCCGAATGGTCCCGATGAGTCTAAGTCTCTGGCCAGAGCACCTCCTATCCCGATTGGATAGATGCCTACCCCGTATGGGTAGATGCCTGTCCCGTATTGGATAGATGAAATCTTATGTCCCGTATGGACAGATGCCTAACCCGTATGGTTAGATGCTCATCCCGGATGGATGAATGCCTAATCCAAATGGATGGATGCCCAGAGTATGCGATTGAATCAAACATAATGATTAAATTGAACAAAAAAAAAAAGAATGGTCAATTTTGTTGAGTTAATTATGGTGGGTTATTACATGTGGTATCAGAGAAAAGGTTCTAATCTAGGCCTTGTGCTCACTTCAATTTACACAGCTAAGGGAATGTTTTGCAATGGTAGAAATTAAATTTTAAAATCCTAAATCAAGAACTAACTACATAATTTAACTTTCAGGTAAAACCCTAGAATGGCTAGAGGAAGAGGAAGAGGAAGAGGAAGAGGAAGAGGAAGAGGAAGGGGTAATGGAAGACGTACTACCACTAGGAGTCAAAGGGAAGATAACCATGAGGAAAACTATGAAGAAAACCATGAGGAAGACCATGAAGGGGATCAGCATAACCCAAGAAATAACGAAGATGGGGTCAAGGCTATAATCAACCTTCTAACCGAGCAAAGAGAAAAAATCAACTTCTTGGAACAATCAATGCAGGACCTTAGGGCAAGGCAGAATGATATTGAAAATTGAAGTGGTACCGAAAATGGAAACCTTGGTAGCAATCAAGGGAATATGATGGGTAATAGAAAAGAAAATGACATATTGGAACTCTCCAAGGACTTAAAGAAAATCACCCCTCTTGAGTTCGATGGGAGGCAAATTGGTGAAGGAGCTGAGAATCGGTTAAATGAAATGGAAAATTATTTTGAACTAAGAGATTTTAGCAAAACAACCAAGGCCTTATGGGGTTCCTATCAACTCACAGGGGAGGCAGCTAGTTGATGGACCAACACCAAGGAGCAAAATGGGTATAGCAGGGATAAGATCACATGGGATCAATTTGTTCACCACTTCCGAGAGAGGTGGCTCCCTCAATTGTTCTTTGATGAGAAGGTGACAAAATTCCATAATCTACATCAAGGGCCCCCATTAGTCCAACAATATTGGGATAAGTTTGCAAAATTGCTTAAGTATGTACCTATGTACCAAAAACATGAAGGCGGCCAAGCGAGGAAGTTCATTTTGAGACTAAATACCAACATAGGACCAGAGGTCGATATGCATGGACCCAAAAACATGAATAAAGTACTTGAAAAGTCCCTAAGGCAAGAGAGGAAGATTCAAACACTAGCAAGTCAGAACTATAATGGGAACCATTCATTTAAAAGGAAGAAGGAATTCAAGGGGAACACTAACTTCAACAAAAGTCAAAGGAATAATTCTTCTGAAAGAAGGCCACCCCCTAATCAATATCAGAGGAATGGAAATAATAATAATAATAATAACAAGGGCAATAATAATAGAGGCAACTATAACAAGAATGACCAGTAGAACAGGATAACTTATCCACCCAGGGCCAATGAAACAAGGAATGATCCCCCTAGGAACCAAGGCAAGAGGGGTCCTCTAGGTGGATGCTTCATGTGTGGGGGAAACCATTTTGCTAGAGAGTGTCCCAGGATGCAAGGTCATATTAGGGCCAATCAACCCCAACAAGGGCCCCAACAAAGGATTCATGCAGCAGTTAGGAACCGAAGAGCAAGATTCCAGAATGTTCCCGTGGAAACTATAGGTACACTATTTGAACAACCAATTTCAATTATGATTGACACTGGGTCATCTGAATGTTTCATCTCACTTGAATTAGTAAGCAAATATGCATTAAAAGTTAATCAAATGGAGTCATCATGGACAGTTCAATATGGGGATAAGGTAACTAGGGTAGTAACTAAGTGTTTGTCGAGGGTAAGGGTACAATTTCCTGAGTTTGAAACAAGGGTAGACCTCTATGTGGCACCCCTAGGATTATATGATGTAATTATTGGAATGAGTTGGTTAACAGACCATCAAGCTAATGTAGATTACTATAATAAAGTTGTTGAATGTTTGGATGATGGGGGAAAAAGGGTCAAAATCCAAGGAAAGTTTAACCCCATTAGTATCGAAACCATATCAGCCATGCAATTAAAGAAGGAAAGAAGAAGAGGAGGCCTAATCTATATGGTTGAAATTGATGAAGGAAAAGAGAAAAATACCCCTTTCTTAAAAGAATTCAAAGATGTATTTCCAGAAGAATTACTTGGCTTACCTCCTAAAAGGAAGTTTGACTTTTCTATAGACGTACTACCAGGGAGCCGAACCGGTGTCAAGGGAACCTTACCGAATGAACACAACTGAATTACAAGAGCTCAAGATGCAATTAGAGGAACTCTTAGCTATGGGATTAATAAGGCCAAGTGTATCACCATGGGGAGCACCAGTCTTATTCATTAAGAAGAAGGATGGAACCTTAAGACTATGCATCGACTATAGGATGTTGAACAAGGTCACAATAAAGAATAGGTATCCCTTACCTCGGATAGAAGATCTTTTTGACCAAATGAAAGGAGTAGAAGTTTTCTCAAAGATGGACCTTCGGTCAGGATACCATCAACTCATAATTAAGGAGGAGGGCATTCTGAAGACAGCTTTCAGGACTAGATATGGGCATTATGAATTCATAGTAGTTCCTTTTGGTGTAACCAATGCCCTAGCTGCATTTATGAACCTAATGAATAGTGTACTCCATGACTACTTGGACAAATTTGTTTTGGTATTTCTAGATGACATATTGATTTACTCTAGGAATGAGGAGGAACATTTAGTAAACCTACAAATTGTTTTGCAAAGGTTGAGGGAACATAAGTTATATGGGAAACTGTCAAAATGTGCCTTCTTCAAGGAAAAGCTTCACTACCCTGGGCATATAATATCAAAGGAAGGAATATCAGTTGATCCAGATAAGATAAAGGCAATAGTAGAATGGTCGATCCCTAAAAACATTTCAGAGGTAAGAAGCTTTATGGGGCTAGCAGGTTACTATAGGAGGTTTGTGGAAGGATTCTCTAAGATAGAAAACCCCATCACCTCAGTACAAAGGAAGGGTAAAAGGTTTGTGTGGATAGAACAAAGTGATAAGGCATTCCAAATCTTGAAGGGAAAACTAACTTCAGCACCCATTCTAAAAGTACCAGATCTGAATGGACACTTCACAGTCGTAATTGATGCTTTTATTGAAGGTTTAGGAGGAGCGCTTGTCCAAGATGAAGGGGTAGTAGCTTACGAATCCAGGAAGCTGAAGACTCGTGAGGTTAATTATGCACCCCATGACTTAGAGTTAGCAGTGATTGTGCATGCCCTACAGAAATGGAGACACTTCTTACTAGAGAAGCCCTTTGAGTTAAAGTCAGATAATCAAGGACTAGAAAACATCTTTACCCAACCCCACTTAAATGCTAGACAAAGAAGGTGATTAGAGTTTCTAAGTGAATATGATTTTGAAATTGAATATATTAAGGGGGAGGAAAATAGGGTGGCAGATGCTTTGAGTAGGAGGAGACACTTGATGACTATAGCAACATTCTAAACTTCTTTCAAAAGACAAGTAATGGATGAGCAAGAACATGACCCATGGTATGAGCAAGTCAAATTGACTTTAGAATACGATCCAATCGATCCTAAGGTTGAAGGGTATACATTAGACGAGGATGGGTTGCTCAGATACAATAATAGAATCTATATTCCAAATTCAGGAGACTTAAGGGAAGTAGTCTTGTTGGAGGCTCACAATGCCCCTTATTCAGGGCACCCAGGAGTTAACAAACTTTATGCAGACCTAAAGAAGTTATACTTTTGGCAAAGGATGAAGAATGACATAGTCAAGTATGTGGCTAAATGTTTGGAGTGTCAAAGAGTAAAGGTAGAACATAGACATCCAGCTAGATTGTTATAGTTACATGATGTACCTCAACACAAGTGGCAAGTTATTAGCATGGATTTTGTGCAAGGGTTGCCCACGTCACCTTCTAGGCATGATATAATAATGGTGGTAATTGACAAACTCACTAACGTGGCACACTTTATACCAGGGAACCTGACAAATGATGTACCTACCTTGGCTAGGCACTTTTTTAAGGAAATATTTAGGTTGCATGGAATGCCAAAGAAAATCTTATCAGATAGAGATGCTAGATTCACTTCAAGGTTTTGGACAACTCTTCAAACAGCTCTGGGAACTCAACTAAATTTTAGCACTGCATACCATCCTAAAACCAACGGTCAAACAGAAAGGACAAATCAGATTTTGGAAGACCTTCTGCACATGTACTGCATTGACCAACAGAAGAAATGGGAAGAATACCTACCTCTGGTAGAGTTTGCTTACAATAATACATATCAAACATCTTTGGGAATGGCACCTTTCGAAGCATTGTATGGTAGAACATGTCGAACACCTTTGAGTTGGGATAGCCTTGAAGATAGAGTAATTGTTGGACCAGATATGTTCAAGGAGATGGAATGGAAAACTAAGGAAATTACACAAAGATTGAAGGAAGCCTCAGATAGGCAGAAAAGTTATGCAGACAAAAACAGGACACCAAGGGAGTTTGAAGTAAGTCTTCCTAAGGGTTAGGCCACACAAGAGTTCCATCAGGTTTGGGAAAAAGACTAAGCTTGCACCTCGTTATTTTGGACCCTTTGAAATATTAGAAAGGATTAATCTAGTTGCATACCGGTTGGCCTTACCTCCCCAGTTGAGCTGAATCCATGATGTCTTCCATGTATCTCTTCTTAAAAAGTATGTACCTGATGAGAAACATATTGTGAATTGGGATGCTTTACAGGTCCAGGAAATGGGAGGAATAAAGATAGAGCCATTCAAAATCTTGGAGAGGCGTCGGTGCCAATTGCACAATAGAGAGGTTGATCAATGCAAAGTACAATGGAACCAGTATGATGAAAAGAATGCCACATGGGAGGATACTAAGGAAATGCAACAGTTGTTTCCATTTTTGTTTTAATCGTGAACTATAGACTCTTTTGGATGCGTTCAATAAGTGCATTGGGACAATGCACAAATTAATGGGGGGAGGATGTCACAACCCTCCTTTATCACTTTTTGATTTAAATACAATTCTATTATATTTTTGGTTAAGCTATTTAAATGATTGAGTAAATGTTATAAAAGAATAAAAATAATAATAAACACACACGTACACTTGGAGAGTATAATTCAAAGGCATTATTTTTTTATTTTTTTTGTTTTTCCCCACTCCCAATAATGGCACATGTTGTAGGAGGAATTAGAAGCTTCTAGAGGAATCTCCACCACCTTGCATGTAACTCCCCCACTAAGTTTTTAATCAATTTGCATGAGTTCAATATTGGAAAAGAATCTCTTTTTTTATTTAATTCTCTAGATAGTGGAATTGAGGGATTTTTCTTATAAAATTGTATGCAAGTTTCAAAGAAGGGAGTTGATTATGTTTTGAAGAAAATTTCCCAAGTTTTTAGTAGTAGGATCTTCTTTGGTAGTCTCATTTTCGTCGCAGGATTGTTAAGTTATTGTTTGAAATATTTCTCTCAAGTGGCAAGGAAGATCTAAGGAGGATAGCCAGAAGGTTGGATTCAACATCGAACTTCAATAATCCAGGTTCTCTTCTTGTTATTTCACATTTCCATATGAGAAAATGGTAAATTCCAAAATATAGCTTCTAGATCTTCCTTTATAAAATTTTCCTTTGTGATAATATTGAAAGGATAGCTTATTTATTTGTTTAATTTTTCCTTAGAGAAGAAATATCAGATCTTGCTTGCATAACTCTATTATTTGTTTAATTTCTTTAGAAAATATTAGTTCTTGCTTTTCTTCTCTCAAATTCATTACTGGATTGGAAATTTAAATGCAATTCCTTTCTTACATTAAAATCTTACTTCCCTACAAAAAATGCCTGACAATAAAATATAAATCTCATGTATTCATTTCTCTCTGTGAATAATCCTCTGTGTTATTCATCCCTGCGAATAAATCATTATTAGATTTCATTAATATTTTTATCTAGTTATATACTTCTCTGTGTGAATATTAGTTGAAATGGAGGAATAGATTTCTCTTTGAATAATCCTCTATGTTATTCTCATTTGGTTTGATTAATATTTTTATATCTGGTTATATACTTCTCTCTGGGAATAATAGTTGAAATTGAGGTATAAATCTCTCTGTGATAAACCCTTTGTGTTATTCACTCCTATTAATAAATCCTTATTGTTTACATTAATATTTTATCTCTCATATACTGGTTAAATACTACTCTTTGTGCTTAAATAAATTAAAACTGGAAACTATATATATATATATATATATAAGTATTTAAATTATCATTAAAAATAAATAAATTGATGCTAACACGGTGTGTGAAATCATACAGTGAAATGAATTTGCATGGGTTTGAGGACCGATGCAGGGAGGGGATGGGCGGAGTTAATGCCGCAGGTTGGGGGGGGGGGTACCGAGTGGTACCCTCCACTAACTTGCAGTCACTGCTATGATAGTGACTGTAGGGTAGTGGGGGGAACCACTGTGGTCCCCTCATCACTGCGAGCCTACGCCCACAGGCCCACAATGATGATGGGACCCATGGGCCCCTTCCCACTCCCCATTGCCATTAAACAAGATTCGCATTTATTGTTATTTTTTAAGTTTTTTTTTGAAAATTAAAAAAATAAAAGAAATTTGTTTATTTAATTATATATATATATATATATACAATAAATTGCAATTTAGGATTTGCTATTACTTTCCTTAGTATAAATTTTAAGTTAGTAATTTAACTTGGAAAAATTTATGAATAATTGAGATCATTGTGTAGTAAATTCATAATTAAACTATGTCTAGTAAATTTACAATTAATTTATCTTTAGTAAATTTTACGATTGTAAATTATATTATATCAAATTTTATAATTAGAATTATTCAATCTATTTAAGATCCATTGGGGCACTTAGTTGGCATTTAGCAATTAATTCATATTAATATGATTCGAACCAAATGTCTAAGCGAATTGCTATTTTTGGGACCAATGGCTCTATAAGTGATTTTTCTCATGATAGAAATCAACACATTTCTCAACCTTGCAAGTAACTTACGCTATCCTTGCTTCATGCAAATTACTTATACTTTAATTGCATTTATTGATGACAAAGTTATGTCTCTTCATCTCCGTGCAAGTTATATGTTTAATTATTAATATGCAAGTTTCATAATTGTCATTATTATGCAAGTTATATTTCGAGTTTTGAATAATAAATAATATTAGTTATCATTTTTATTCCACGTAGTTCATCAAGTAGTTATTTCACTTAATTAAGTGTTGCAATGTCAAATTTTGCATGTTCAAGTCATAATCGTTTCCAAGCATGATGAATTCATAAGTTTCTTAGTTAAGAAAACTAAATAAAGGAAGTTGGAAAACCAAAACCTAGCAGCGTTCGGTATATACAGTGCCTCTGTTGGCATATGCACACTCCAATGCGACATTGAAGGTGATTGAAGGTTTTGTCATTGATGGCAACCTTACAATCCTATGGCACTGGCAAGGTATCACACCTGCATCAACAGATCACACTCAGACCATCGGCACCGACAAAAAAAGGAAGCATACCGACACAAAGGCCGATAGGATTTTCTATATATTATATTTTGTTTATTATTGTAAAAACTTTGTAAGTTGACTTGGCATGTTGTAAAATGACTCTCATATATAAGAGAGATCATTGTAGACATTTAAGGGGATGGAGAAAAATTATGAGGCAGACGTTTTAGGCAAAATATAGGTTAAGAGGTATTTGTAAAGAACAGAGCAGAAACCGGTACTGAATCTGACATTGAAGATGCTATTGTAAAGCAGTACAAGACATTGGATTTGCATAATCCACATTGTAAGTCAGTGAGACTTCCCATTGAGCAGTGAGCTCTAGGCACTTGGCCTTCCTGCATGTGCAGGCCCCCTATTGTAAGTAATATTCCCTTATTGGCCAATAAGTGAATATTGTGGGTCACAAATCCCACCGAGGTTTTTCCCACACCGGGTTTCCTCATTAAAATATTGTGTTATGGTGTGTTTCATATGTGGTTACTTTCATTTCTATTTATTGCAGTATTTCTTGCATACCGATACACTATTATAATATGTTCTGCATGTTTTAAGTCAAGAAATTCAGATCACCGGTTAGATACTGATTCACCCCCCCCTTTCAGTATCTGTGGGAATCCTAACAGCCTTTGGGTCACGCTTACGAGTAATGTCGTCATGTTGAACTACTGCACTTAATGCCTAATAAAGCTACATCAACGACGTCTGTGGCATTGTCCCTATAAATCATCGAGGAGTAATAAGGGACACTTGGAAGTTAAAATCCAAGGGGCGGGTAATCCCCCTTGGATCGATGATCTAATAAGATAATCTTTAAATGATTTTTCATTCCGAGTTAAACCATAGTAAACCACCTTAAGGTTGTTTGAGTGAAATGCTTTTATGGAATTGATTTAATCTCGAAGAATTGTCGTCAATTGATAATTGGTCAAGGGTGACGCTTATGATAGGTATTAAGATCTAGTTGTTTTAGGCCACAAGCAATAGGCCATCTTGAGCCTTTTCTTAAGTGCTACCACCGTGGGTAGCAACCGCAGAGAAACTGTCTAGGACATTGACCTAGAAAGGGTTGCGTACCCACTAATCAGTTTACATCAAACCATAGAATAGAAAATAGAACTACATACTTTACGCCTTGATCCCATTTCGAAATGGGTATGTAGGCAGTCTTGGGACGGAGTTGTCCCTAGTACTCAGGCATTCGTGGGTGGGGTCTAGGCTTGGTAAAGAAGGATTGAATAGAATCCTAATTTGAAAGATAAGTATAATAAAAAGGAAAAAGTAATTCAATGCATACTCGGAAGGAATCCCGTATGGATTCGCTTGACTTCCCGAGGCTTTAAGCCAAATTCCAAGGCAGAATTCAAGCTTGTATTATGTTATTTAATTACTCCTAAGGACGGCGACCTCGGTGCACTTCTATTAGAAGAGTGTAGTACTTAGTGAGTGGCTCAGGACCTGAATGGTCCCAATGAGTCTAAGTCTCTGGCCAAAGCACCTCCTATCTCGATTGGATAGATGCCTACCCCATATGGGTAGATGCCTGTCCCGTATTGGATAGATGAAATCTTATGTCTCGTATGGACAGATGCCTAACCCATATGGTTAGATGCTCATCCCGGATGGATGAATGCCTAATCCAAATGGATGGATGCCCAGAGTATGTGATTGAATCAAATACAATGATTAAATTGAACAAAAAAAAAGAATGGTCAATTTTGTTGAGTTAATTATGGTGGGTTATTACATTATAGGGTACCCACACAACCTAAAGGTATTCCCATGTGTCACAAGTTAGTTGAGTCTAAGCTTAATTAAGGTGCAGACCTTAGTGATAACAGTTAGTGAGATTTAAATAGCATTTTTTTTTTGGTGGGTAATAGGCCGAAGCCGCAGTATTTTATTAATGTTGTTGTTGTTGTTATTATTATTATTATTATTATTATTATTATTATCATTATTATTATTATTATTATTATTATTATTATTATTATGTTTCATGAGATTGACCCTAGACCTTCCCCATTTTATGGAAGGCCAAGAGTCACAACTTAGAATTCATTTTAGATGTCCCTGTTGGGAATTGAACTTGGGTCTCCATGGTGAGAATCCAGTGTTTTAACCAGTTAAGCTCAACCCCTTGGATGAGATTTAAATAGGATTAATTAATTGGCACGGGATGGAATTAATTAATCAAAATGGTGATTTAAGAATTAACATGATTAAATTAATGTCAATGAGATGACAATAGGATGATGACACAATTAATTTAAAAATGTGAGAATAAATTGACATAAAATTAGCCAATGAGATGAGAATAGGTTGGTTATGACATTAGGGTGGTGAAATCTAGGTCTCTACATTCATCCCTCTTTGAAATTGGTGGTGCAACTGAAAGAACTAGTGATTCTCAAAGAATTTAGAAGAAAAGAAAGAACAATGCAAGAAGATGCCCTAAGTGGCATGATAGTTAATGAGATGCCTCCTCAAGAGAGTGTGTAGAGATGAAAGATATATGTGGATGATCAAAATGAGAAGAGATGTAGTAACTATATGAAAATGGACTAGACTAAATAGATTAAAATAAAACCATGATATGGAAAACCAAGATGACAACATTTCCTTGTTTTGTATAAAATAAACACCCACTTGAAAACATATATGAAAGATACACCAAAATATGGAAAAAGCATGATAATATTTCCATAGAATGTCCCAAGGACTAACATAGATGCAAAACAAAATAAGAAAATGTATAAATAAGAAGTAAGACATATAAGTCAAAAAATAAATAATATTTTACCATTGAACATGCTAAAAACCAAAGATTGGATGATGATAATAGCATTGTTGATTTGGAAATAATATATCTTGAGAACAAAGTAAAAATTGGGAGCTATATATTTAAATAACGATTGAACTATTTGTTTAAAACTAAACATGGATTGTAGAACGCCTAAGAATAAAATATATGGATTGTTTTGGAGTTGTGTTGGACTAATTGGCAAAATTTGTTTAGAATTTTTTGCTTTGTTATTGTGTTTATATTGTCAAGAGCTCTAGATTTTAGATTTGGTGCATGGTTAGTATTTGGGTTATGTTTGGATTGGTTAGATGCTCAGTATTAATCTTGAGAGCTTGAATATATGGTAAATAGATCTTTGTATTTGTCTCTAAATTTTCTTGGATCGTGAAGTTTAGACTAGATTTACTATTTCTTTTGTGATTAGGATTAGATGATATTTTGAACTGATAATGAAACCATGAAATTCAAGGAAAAACTTGTTTTGCCACTAGGGTTGAAGTTAATGGATGGATGGAATGGTTTGGGTAATTGAGGATGACAATAATGGATAAGACTCATGATGGAAATGGGGAGGGGATTCAAAATGTTATCTAGTATGTCAAATAGGAATTATATGCTTCACTCTATTATATGTCATTCATGATGCAATTTTGAAATTTTCATTGAAGAAGATATGATACATGAAAATGTTTTCAAAAAACATGTTTCAATACCTTTTCCACTTCTTTATCAAGTGTTGGCATTACAATAAGTTTGTTGATATGAGGATATTGAGAAGGTTGTTGGAGATTGATGATATAATTGATAAAGGATAATTATTGTCTTAATAATATTATTTTGTCATTCATGTCAAGCAATTGATTTTTTGATTTAGTATGATGTTGCCATATCATAAAGAGTATGTTTTGATGAGTATAAAGGTGTCGGTAAGTGACACAGAAAGAATGTGAAAATGAAGGGGAGTCTTAAGTTATTCAATGGGCAACTATTACTAAGTTAGACAGTGATGAGATTATGTTATTTTGATTGTATTCGAAGACTGGTCATGAAGGAGAAAATATTTTATGTAATTGAATGAGTAAAGGTTTGATATTGTTCTATTTTACTGAACTAAGAGCTAGTTGGTAAACACCAAGGTTATCGGTATGGATTAAAGAAGGAAGAAGTCACCGAGTGTCGTCAGCAAGCAATACTACCGAGTAAAGTTCAGTATTAACCGAGTATTAACCGAGCAGTAACAGAATGCATTGGATGAATAAATACATTATTAAATGAAATATGCCAATGAGCTGGAGATTTATAGAAGATTGTAATGTCATGCAAGAAGTTTGTTAAGGATCAAGGACAATGAAAATTCAAGAGTTAGATCTACAGCACAGATTGAACAGTCAAAACTAAGCACAAGTACCAAGGAAGGAATACAAGTTTCAAGGCAAGATAAAACACTTTTCAGTTCGAATGATTCAATGAACCTAGTCAAGTTTGATGATCTGATGGCTAAGATTAATCATGGGAAATGTGATTAAGGAGATTAAGCGGTTAGGAATTGCTTATAAATAAGGAAAAGTTGATGAGCAAAGGATGCGGGCAATTATAGGAGTAGTGATACTGCGGAGGTGATTACTAAGTACAGAAGATTGAAGATCTGATAAAAGAACAGATTGAGAAGCCTAGCAAGAAGGGAGATAAGTCTTATGACAAGATTATTTTGAGCTCATAGAGTCTTCTTTAACATTTTAGATGTGAAGTTGTAGATATATTTTATTACTGTTATTTATTTTTGTAAGTGACAAGAAATCTCTTAACCGAGTGGACCAAACAGTCTTATTTGTAAATCCTCTAGCAAGGTAACATTCTAAATGAGTGTTTGAAATCCTTTGACAAGGTCACTTCTAACAAAGTGCAAGATTCTGATAAATCTGATGGAAATCCCTTGACCGAGTCACATCTAGCAATGTGTTTATGTAATCTTTAACAGGATTGGCTTTTAACCAAGCATACTCTAGAAGAGTATATTTTTTTGTGGGTCTGAAATCCCACAGTGGTTTTTCCCTATTAGGGTTTCCATGTTAAATCTGGTGTTAAATGTGTTTCGATGTTTCATGTTTATCAATTTATGAGTTTGAATGATTTACAATCATTGTTGTATATCAAGTAAATTCTACTAAGGTTGAATATGATGAATATGTTGTATTGTGAGTTTATCGGATTCACTCCCCCTCTCATCTAACTAACAATTGGTATCAAAGTTGGAACTTCGAAAGAAAAGTTTAAAGGAACTTGAGGTAAGATCCGAAGATGTATAAAAGGGATGCACCAAAGTTGAACAAGTCAACTTTTTCCACATGGCAGAAAAGGATGAAGCTACACTTATCAGGAATTAGAGAATATGTAATATATTATCTGGAGAATGATTACACCACACCTAGCACCTACTCGATGAAAATGGAAGAGATAAAGGCAAAGCAAGAACATATTTAAGCAATGATTGAAATAACATCAGCACTGACCGACTCAGAGTTTAATGATCTAGAAGGTTGTAATGATGCCAAAGCTATGTGGAATAAGCTTATATCTGTGTATGGTAGTGATGAACATGTTCAAAGAGCAAAAGTAGACAATCTAATAGGACAACTTGAATCCATGAGAACGAATGAAGGAGAGAACATAATCCAATACAGTACAAGGTTAAAGGAGACTATCAATCAAATCAAAGGAGCTGGAGGAACTATTGAAGAAAAGGATGTAACAAGTAAGTTGCTGAGAACACTTCTACCTGCTTATGCCATTCGAGTCTCTACAATTAATGAATTAAAGTCTGTACCAAACATGCCAGTCTCTTTGGATGCTACTATCGGTAAGCTACATGCTTTTGAGTTAAGTAATTTTGATAACAGTGGGTCTTCAGTAAACAAAGTTGAATCTGCATTTAGTTCTTTTTATCTTGGTGAATCTGATGATTACAATGATAGAATGTATAAGTATGCTGAAGGAAATCACAATGGAGCAAGTGAGAGATTTCGCAAAAACATAGAAGAAGTACACAAACTATATGAGGAAATCAGAAAGCAAGAAGAGTTTGAAGTATTATTGGCTAGAAGGTTACTAAGAGGCAAAGGTAAGTATAAAGGAAAGTTACCTTTAAAATGTTTTAACTGTGATAAAATTGGACATATGGCTTCAAACTGTCCTGACAAAGAATCTAGTGAAAAGAGAGAATACTGAGATGGCAGACAGAAAGACAACCATTACAAAGGGCATCAAGACTTCAAAAGGAGAGATAGAAAGACATGCCTAGTAGCTGATGAGGAATCCAATGATGATAAATCTGATGGGACCGAGACATAGGAAGTTGTATATGTGGCTATCAAAGATGGATCAGATGAAGAAAGGTATGAAGAAAAATCCTTAATATCACACATAAATAATAATTATTCTTGGATCATAGATAGTGGATGCTCACATCACATGACAGGTGATAAACTCAAGTTTGATAATTTAGAAGATTATGATGGAGGTTATGTAAGATTTGGTAATGATGCACCATGTCCTGTGAAAGGTAAAGGATATATCACACTTCTTGACAATGCTAAATGTGATGATGTATATTGGGTTGAAGGTCTGAAATACAATTTGTTGAGTGTAGCACAGCTAAACAATACAGGATATAGAATAGAATTTTAGAAAGGAATTGTCAAAGTTCATGAAAAACATGGAAAGTTGGCTACTACCGGGACTCAAACAAGAGGTAATACATTTCATCTTGACTCAACTCAGAACGATTGTATGTATGCAAAAATAGAAGATACCTGGTTATGGCATAAAAGGTTTTGTCATGTGAATTTTGATAACCTAATCAAAATAAGTAAGAAGCACCGAGTAAGAGGTCTACTGAGCTTGGAAAAACCTGAGAATGCAATATGTCGAGGATGCCAGATGGGTAAGATGACAAAATCAAGCTTTACAAGTAAATCTTACACTTCTAAAGGAATCTTAGATCTTGTACACACTGATCTTTGTGGTCCTATGAAAGTTCAAAGTTATTATGGTGATAAATACTTCATATTATTTGTGGATGATTACTCAAGGATGATGTCAGTTATGTTTTTAAAAGAGAAATCAGAAGCCTTTCAAATGTTCAAATGGTATAAGGAAAGAGTTGAAAAAGAAACAAGAAGACAGTTGAAATGTCTAAGATCTGATAGAGGAGGAGAATTCATTTCAGATGAATTTAACTTATTTTGCAATGATCATGGTATAAAGAGACAAGTATCTGCATCGAGAACACCACAGCAAAATGAGATAGCTGAAAGACAAAACAGGTCAATTGTAGATTGTGCCAAAACTTTGATGATAGAAAAGAGAGTACCTCAAATATTTTGGAGAGAAGCAATAAGCACTGCAGTTTACACCCTGAACCAAGTACAACTGAAGAAAGGAACTATGAAGACACAGTATGAAATCTGGTATGACAAGAAACCAAATGTAAGTTATTTTAAAATATTTGGAAGTAGATGTTATGTTCACAAAGATGACAGAAATGGAAAATTTGATCATGAAAGCGAAGAAGGAACATTTCTTGGTTATTCCTCTAGGAGTAAAGCATCTAAATGTCTGATCAAATCATCTAACAAAATAGTGGAAAGTGCAAATGATAAAATTGATGAATTTGCAGATAGAAATGATGAAGGAGACTCCAAAGAACCAGAAGATTATGAAGAGCTCGTATATGTTCAACTGAGAAGTTTTACCGAGAAAGCCGATGAAGATAATATTCAATTACCGAGTGATGAATAAGATCATACAAAGCCTACCAAGCCTATATTAGCAAAATATGTTAGAAGAAATCATGCATCAAGACAGATTATAGGAGATAAGGATGATCCAGTGATGACAAGGAACAAACTAAGACAGAATACATGTCTGATATCCGAGTTTGAACCAAGGATAGTAAAAGAGGCATTAAGCAATGTAGATTGGGTGAATGTTGTGATAGAAGAGATTGAACAAATCAAAAAATGAAACATGGACACTGGTCCCAAGACCAAAAGAGAAAAATGTAATCAATACAAAGTGGATTTTCAGAAATAAGCTAAATGAAAAAGGTGAGGTCATTTGGAATAAAGCAAGGCTAGTTTGCAAAGGTTATGCTCAAGAAGAAGGAATAGACTATGGTGAAACTTTTGCACCTATGGCAAGACTTGAGGGAGTGAGAACATTGTTGGCATGTGTTGCTTACAAAAATTTCAAGGTATATCAAAGGGATGTTAAATCTGCATTTTTGAATAGTATACTAGAAGAAGAAGTTTATATTGAACAACCTGAAGGATTTATTGAAGAGAAGGATAAAGATCAGGTATGTAAGTTGAACAAAGCTTTATATGGCCTAAAGAAAGCACCTAAAGCATGGTATGAAAGCTTGCACTCCTACTTAATCAGGATTGGATTTATGAGGACTATGAAAACAGCAACATGTATATGAAGAATGATGAGGACAATGGAATACTGATTTCAGCCACATTTGTTGATGATATTATTTTTTGTGGAAATGATTCTTTATGTAAGAACTTTGGAAATGAAATGTGCAAAGAATTTGAGATCTCATTAATCGGTGAAATAAAGTATATTATAGGTTTACAAGTACTGCAAATAAAAAATGGGATTTTCATTACTCAATCCAAGTATATAAAGGAAATCTTGAAGAAATTTGGAATGGAGGATTCTAAACCTATAAGTACACTTATGACTAATAATTGTAAACTATCAAAGAATGATGAATCTGCATCTGTTGATGAGACACTTTACCGATCTATGATTGGAAAGTTGCAATATGTAGTTCATAGTAGGCCTGATATAGCACATGCAGTAGGCATAACTGCAAGATTTTCTGCAAATCCCAAAGAAACCCATATGATAGCAATCAAGAGAATTTTTAGATGCTTAAGAGGCACTCAAGATTATGGATTACTATATAAAAAGAGGAATGATTTTGACTTAAAAGTCTATACTGATGCTGATTGGGTAGGAAATATTGATGACAGGAAAAGCACAAGCGGTGGAGCTTTCTTTTTGGGAGAAAGACTAGTGAGTTGGCTTAGCAAGAAACAAGGATGCATTTCACAGTCAACAGCTGAAGCTGAATTTGTCGATGCAGCATTGAATTGTACCAATATAGCATAGATCAAACAACTGTTGGAAGGTATGAATGAGATAGTTACCAAGCTAGTAACTATATTTTGTGATAATACTAGTGCTATTAACATTTCAAAAAATCTGGTAATGCACTCTAAGACAAAGCATATCTCTATAAAGTATCATTATCTAAGAGAAGAAGTTCAAGAAAAGAAAGTTGTGTTGGAATATGTTAGCACAAAGGAGAAAATTGCAAATATCTTCACAAAGCCACTGCCAAGGGACACTTTTGAGTATCTTAGAAGTAAGTTAGGGGTCCTACCCCTATCTAGTACTCATTGGTAGAGCTCGATGAAAGCATCAATTCTATGACTCTATAGAATACTATTTATGAGTTGATGTTGATTTACACACTTTAGGATGTTGTCTAAAGTTGTGCAGGAAATAGTGAATGAAGACAGAATGCTCTAAACGAGACTAAGATGATATATTTGTATATGTTTTAAATAGCATGGAAATTACTTCTTAGGGGAAGTAATAATGGATTAGTTTTACTTTTGGCATTGTTGTCAAAGGGGGAGAAGACTAATGACAGGAAGAGAGAATAACAGGAGAAAAAAATAACAGCAGTTCAAATCAATTGGAGGAAATCAAGTTGGTATTGCCATCAATGCCAAAGGGGGAGATTGTTGGCATTACAATAAGTTTGTTGGTATGAGGATATTGAGAAGGTTGTTGGAGATTGATGATATAATTGATAAAGGATTATTATTGTCTTAATAATATTATTTTGTCATTCATGTCAAGCAATTGATTTTCTTATTCAGTATGATGTTGCCATATCTTAAAGAGTATGTTTTGATGAGTATAAAGGTGTTAGTAAGTGACACAAAAAGAATGTGAAAATGAAGGGGAGTATTAAGTTATTCAATGGGAAACTATTACCGAGTTAGACAGTGATGAGATTATATTATTTTGATTGTATTCGAAGACTGATCATGAAGGAGAAAAGATTTCATGTAATTGAATGAGTAAAGGTTTGATACTGTTCTATTTTACCAAGCCAGGAGCTAGTCGGTAAAGACCAAGGTTATCGATATCAGTTAAAGAAGGAAGAAGTCACCGAGTGTCGTCAGCAAGCAATACTACCAAGTAAATTTCAGTATTAACCAAGCAGTAACATAATGCATTGGATGAATAAATACATTATTAAATGAAAGATGCCAATGAGCTGGAGATTTATAGAAGATTGGAATGTCATGCAAGAAGTTTGTTAAGGATCAACGGCAATGAAAATTCAAGAGTTAGATCTACAACATAGATTGAACGGTCAAAACTAGGCACAAGTACCAAGGAAGGAATACAAGTTTCAAGGCAAGATAAAACATTTTTCAGTTCGAAGGATTCAATGAACCTAGTCAAGTTTGATGATCTAATAGCTAAGATTAATCATGGGAAATGTGATTAAGGAGATTAAGCGGTTAGGAATTGCTTATAAATAAGGAAAAGTTGATGAGAAAAGGATGCGGACAATTAGAAGAGTAGTGATACTGCAGAGGTGATTACCGAGTATAGAAGATTGAAGATCTGATTAAAGAACAGATTGAGAAGCCCGACAAGGAGGGAGATAAGTCTTATGACAAGATTATTTTGAGCACATAGAGTCTTCTTTAACATTTCAGATGTGAAGTTGCAGATATATTTTAGTACTGTTATTTATTTTTGTAAGTGACAAGAAATCTCTTAACAAAGTGGACCTAACAGACTTATTTGTAAATCCTCTAGCAAGGTAACATTCTAAATGAGTGTTTGAAATCCTTTGACAAGGTCACTTCTAACAAAGTGCAAGATTCTGATAAATCTAAGGGAAATCCCTTGACCAAGTCGCATCTAGCAATGTGTTTATGTAATCTTTAACAGGATTGGCTTTTAACCGAGCATACTCTAGAAGAGTATATTTTCTTGTGGGTCTGAAAACCCACAGTGATTTTTCCCTATTAGGGTTTCCACGTTAAATCTGGTGTTAAATGTGTTTTGATGTTTCACGTTTATCAGTTTATGAGTTTGAATGATTTACAGTCATAGTTGCATATCAAGTAAATTCTACTGAGGTTGAATCTAATGAATATGTTGTATTGTGAGTTTATCTGATTCACCCCGCCCCCTCTCATCTAACTAACTTCAAAAGCATAATGAGGGAGAAAAACGTACAAATAGAAATTTACACCATACACAATGAACATACTTAATAGAACACCACAAAACTATAATAACTCATATACAACAAAGGAATAACCATTACTTGTAATAGCATTGCAATGCATTATATGTTGTAATGTGTACAATATTAAACCCTCATTACATTTATACCAACAAATGTGTAATATGATAATATGATGAAACAATAATGATCTGATCAACTACTAAGAAGGGGGTGAATCGGTAGATAGAAAACAAACTAAACTTTCACCAAACTTAATCCCAACTTAGAAACAACTTGCTAAACTAAATTGGTTTAGACACTGTATCAAAAACTGCAACTTCACTATCAAACTTTACCGGTTGACCAAAACATCAATGATACAATTAAAAAGATCTGAAACTCACATACCATTTAACCAAAACATTAAACCATTTTATTAAACATATCTAAGTAGATTTACTAATTATTCAAATCAACCATATCAAAACACATCCACAAAATCATTCACCACTTGACACAATGATTTTTCACGTGGAAACCCAAATGGGAAAAACCACGGTGGGGATGAATACCCAAAAGTATTTTGAACTCTTTTGAAGTTTGCCATGTTAGGAGCCAAGCCTTGTTAGAAGCTTACACAATAATGTCTTGTTAAGAAAAAATATAGTTAGGGACCACCCGGTTAAGGGATTGGCTACAATACCATGTTAAAGGAAATACCCTGTTAGGAGTAACCTCGGTAGAGGATTTAAAATCCAATCTAATGGATCACCTGGTTAGAGGATTTAAAGAACACCAATTCTGTTAAAGCTTACCCGGTTAGGGGATTTAACTATTGTAATGGTTAGAGAACAACATGTTCTTTTCTGATTTGGAAATAGCACTACCTTGCTTAATTAGATCTTTTTATGTGCCTATCTACCTTCACAACATTCTACAAACACTCCTTCTGGTTCGGCAACAATCACACTACCACACTTAACCAAATTGCCAACACAATTACAAACAACTCATCGACCTTAAATACAAATACAATAGGTCGGTAACACATCACAAAACCTACAAATCTCATAGAAATTACAAACATATCAGTTCAATCATAACTGTTGGATTATATAGCAATCAACTACACATTGTTCTAGACAACTACAACTGCTCCTGGATCACCGTACATTGGATCATGTAGCTCATCACGCTTTTTCCACTTCATGTTATGCATTTGCTCATTCCCAAGATAAACAATTATCTTCACATGCCAAAACCATTTTGAAACTCATCACATGCATCATGCTTACCTAGCATCTTCATCTCCGATCATCATTTGATCATAGATCATCACAACTGATTCACCAAGCTCCATCGGTTAGGGTTCTTCTTATCAACTGGTTAGGGTTACCGGTTGATCACTCTACTTCAATAACAATAACAATACCGGTTTCCTTCACTACTTTACTATCAGTTGCTTTGTTGCATCACTACCGGTTTCAATACAACTCCATTATCGGTTACTATTGACATCAGTGACAACACTATACTTTATCAATGCAATCTTCATGCAATTCCAACATAAGATTAAATACATAGTTCTATGATTAAAATACTCCAATAAATCATCACAAATTTTCATGGAGGCATATCATTACATGCAAATGCACTTTACAGTATCCCTCTAACACTTTACAAGATAAAATATAGGATTTGTAAACCATGCATTCATTTTTTTATGTTGTAGAACTAGCTCAAGGCACTTTGAGACCAAAAAAAAATTGGCTCAACAACCAACCATTTTAATGGATGGTTGCATATGGGAACCCTACGATAAAGATGAACTCATGGATGGCAATGTGGGAGTCATCGCATCCCATGTAAATCAACAAGAAAGTCATGAAAAATCATCACAAAGAGATCTAGGCATCAAGAACCCTAACAACCAACATGGAGGTATGGTTGCGAATAACATTTGTAATCAAATCCTTATTTGAAATCATGTCATTTATTTTTATTAAAAATAAATGTTTTATGGGTAGAAAGAGGCAAATTGGTCATCACAAGGTCAAATTCAAGCCTAATTCAAAAATGGGTGAGCAATAGAAGTATGTTGGATGGCTTTCTGAGGGTATCAAGGGTGTGATAGACCATTCAATAAGTTTGTAGGGATTGATAGAAACTTGGAACATGGTTATAGAATGTAAGAAGAATCTCTAAATCTAATAGTAAAAATGAAGGAGCCATCTAGAAAGAACAAAGAGGAAATTGGAACTAGGGATTAGGAATGTGATAAGGGGGGTCAATATCTAGAAGTAAACTATAATGGAGACACAAGAAAGGGTGAAGGGAAGAACCAAGCTTTAATTTTTGAGAGGCAACGAGGACTAGGAAATAGGATGCCATGGAGTTCAAGAGTCTGGATGGTTTTGATTGTTGGGAATGGATTTGGAGGTGTAAGGTTCCACTAGGGGGCTAGGATACAAAGGGGAACGACGATGAGGACAAGGTGGGATGAGTCCTAGGATACAACTAATGATCTAGATCCATGGGAGGTGTGGAACTAAGGTTTAGGAGAAAATAGGAAGCATGTAATAGAGGGGAAAAGGATGAGTCTTGGGACTTCAAATGAACCTTGGACCTTGTAACTTGGATCTAAGGTTTCATGTGTACCTAGGATTTTATAACTTGTGGGAACACAATTGGAGAGGAAAATGAAAGAGGATTTGGGACTAGGAAAGTGAAAGGAACAAGGATCTTGGAACTAGGTTTCAAGATCTTGGTTCAACTTAGGGGTGCATGCCTAATGAGGAAAGGGAAAGATGCATGATAAGGAGAAAATGTACAAGTTATATCACTGGATGGACTTGGAATCAACAGATTTAATATTAATTTACAAGGTCCACCCGCATGCCCAAGGCTTGATATAAAAAAGATGAAAAGTGGAGCTAGAGGAAAATAGGGCCACAATGTAGAAGAGTTGAAGCCGAGTTTCTAGAGAAACTTGGAACTTTAAGAATCATTGGGTTTTAGCAGTTCAAGAACCTCTGAACCCACCAAGACCATTATATTTTCCTCTTTCATTTCTCCTTCTTCATTCTTTTCTCAATTTTATCTCTATTCAGCCAAGCTGGAGAATTCAAGAATCATAGAACTTGCAAATATTTTTTTCTATTTTTCTCATTAACTCTAAACCATTAAAAATATTGGAACTTGTTGAATTATGTTAGCCATTTAGTAAGTTCAATAAATCCTAAATTTTCCAACATCATTTATCTTCTTGGATTCTTTCTTGTCTTTCCATAATTTTGTGTAATCAAGAATGACCTCAACAAGTTCAAGGACTCTTGAAATCATCAACACTATTTTCATTCCTTGGCCATTAATCATCAACGCTATTTTCATTCCTTAACTATTTTATTGCTTATTAAGGTTGTGTGCACCTATTGACCCATGTGTTGAACCCACGACGAGATTGATAGGGGGTGAATTACCCTAGATCTTCTAAAATACTATAACTAAATTTGAAAAGAATCTCTTGATGATGAAATTATCCTTGAACCACTAAGTTAAGAGACCAATATCATGGCAAACACATCTGACATCAACCATTGTCTTAAAACATTGTCACGCTGAATATATCATCATCAAGGCTCTTCACAAACTAACTTCCACACATCTGCAGTATCAAATCTGCTTGCTCAACTTCCACATTCACTTCATATCAATTTACACAAATTTTAGATATCAACTCATACATCCACACTTCTTAAATACAAGTTAGATCATCAAAAACCTAGTTGAGGCTCAACCACAAGTAGAGTATATAATATTACATAAAATATCCCACCTAGACCAAACACACTCACCATAGTCCACTCCAAGAAATAGAGGGGACCCAAATCCAACACAACATATCCTTCTAAGTTGAATCCAATGAACTGCACATGCTGACACATCCTCCAAAGTCAACACCAAATGTAACATGTAGATATAGCCCAAACACCTTCCAATATAAATGTGGATCTCCACACACCACAGTAAGATTCATAACAATATTCTAACTCAACCTCTTATGCATATCTAGACCAAAAAGTATGATTTAAATAAGATAATCTAACTGGACATGTTGAAAACATAACACAACGGAACATACAAGTCATAGACCAACATAACTCACTCGCAAAACAAAAGTACCACCAAAGAATTAAACTAAAATAATGCACAAACCAAATAAACATTTCCTAAAAACAACACCACTTGAATTCACATATCTAAATGCCACCAAGCATATTTTGGACCAATCTAATAGACACTTTTACTGTTATAAAGCAACAACAACTAATCTCATCATCTAAGCAATATGAGGACCTATTAACTTGATAGTACACTAGTCACAAAACATTAACATTATATCCAAATTCTGACACCATACTCTTCACAATCTAGAGGAATATAAAAAATTCTTCCATTGGGACACTGAATATTGTTTCATGCACATTGAACTTGCCACAAGTATAACTTTCTAAAGACACTTCATACATATTCACCAAGTACTAAACATATGAATGCATACACTACTGAACACCAATTCTTGTTATCAAAATCAACAATGTAATACCCACATCTTACCCAAGTGAACATCACTAAGAAGTAGCAACAATTTTTTTTTAAACAATACCTTACTACATAAGAGATTATGACCATATTCACTAAAAGCTTCAACTAAAATTAAGGATAATAATGATTTTAATTTTAAGCATTACTCAACTAACAAGCTTCTCACTTCATACCTGAGTTTCTCTTCCATGTACAATACTCAGTTCGTCTAGCCACCTATTCTTGCATACATGCCTACACCACTAAATTCACAAGTACAAACACATAACATTAGGAGAAAGAGTGGCAAGACCAAGCATACTCAAAAGAGCCTGACATAAGGACGAGACCTAAAGTCTTTGGGCCTCATCTTAGATGGCAATGCCTATGTGAAAGTGTAGAGACTTCATAGTTAGACTTAAAAATCATATAAATTTATAAAAGTAGGTACACAACCCTTTCTAGGGTGTGATACCCTAGACAATTCTCTCATCAATTACCACCCACTAAAGTAAAAAAAGGATGAAATCTTGGACCTAACGGATGAGTTGATAACAATCTTAACAACTCGAGATAGAGTAAAAGTCCATGAAATTATATGATACTACTATCTCCAATAAAGGATATTGTTATTAACACATGTATGATAACAAAATAAAAATAACTGAAGATACATACTTGACAAGTGTGGACCACTTATAAACATCATGTGGTTGACTATTCAAGCCATAGAGTCATGTGTTGCGATCTAGTGATTTCTAAAGTATGCTTTTCAAAACAATAAGAGAAAGGTCAACTCCACTAATATAAATAATATATCAAGGCAAACTAATAACAATGATAACCATTACTAATTAAAATAAAATCAACTTGTTACTAATTGTGCATATAAACTTAAAAGACAAGGATTATTCAATAGGAACCCATAGAAATCCTTAATGAACTGGAATCGCTATCCCCCTCCATTTAATATTATCCAAGATTGTCATTGTAGAACATCATCATCGTGAGTTACTCAAGATCCTAGAGATTCATGATTTTAGGGAAAGCAAGGAAATGGACCTCAATGATATTTTAGACTTAAATGCCACTTACTTATTCTCTATTTCTATCACAAAATAAGAATCCAAGATTTTATTAATTTATTACATACAAGTCCCCATACACATACAAACATTTAATCAAAATGCTTCATATAACTAAAAGAAATAATAAGATTTATAACTAACTAATTTTTGTAATAATGCATAGGAATGAAGACTACACAATCTTTAAAATATTGTATGCTTATTTAGACAAAACAAAGAGTGGGAATTGAACTACTCCTCTTGAGTAATTTGTTCATTGAAGTGATATTTAAATATGTCTAGTTCTCCTCTTAAATTATATTCATCCTTCACATCATAAAACATTCGAACTAATTAATATATAAGTACAAATAAAAATTAATTTTGTCGATCAAAGGAACTAAAAAGATGATAAACTTATAGAAACTTTTAATATCTAGATCTATATACATTCCTGATTAACCTATACTTATTTCAAAACTAGAACATATTGACAATTAGAATCCCTAACAATAGAAACTTTAACAATGAAATCATTTATCAAGAAAATTTATATTATTTTTATGGTAATCCATAACATACTTTAACTAGAAGAAATCCATCAAAACTTTGCTTTTCAAGACTACCTTAGTAATGAATTGAAAAAGATTTAGTATAATTTTAAAATTAAGAAATATCACTGAATCAATCACATTTCTATTTTGACAAAGATTTTTCTTAAGTTTTCTTTTAAGAGTGCAAGTTTCTCCTCTCTCTTTTTAAGTTGTGGACTAGATCTATTCAGATATCGAGAGGTAAATTTGACCATGTCAATAGAAAATACAAATATGATGTATTTTTGTACCTAAATATACAATATGAATTTATACAAATAGATAAATGCCTCTCAATGAAGAAAGCAAAAGGTGTTAGCATTTCACAAAGAGAGAGTGTCGACATTCCAGTAAGTTTGTTGGTATGAGGATATTGAGAAGGTTGTTGTAGATTGATGATATAATTGATAAAGGATGATTATTGTCTTAATAATATTATTTTGTCATTGATGTCAAGCAATTGATTTTCCAATTCAGTATGATGTTGCCATATCTTAATAAGTATGTTTTGATAAGTATAAAGATGTTGGTAAGTGACACAGAAAGAATGAAAATGAAGGGGAGTATTAAGTTATTCAATGGGCAACTATTACCGAGTTAGACAGTGATAAGAACTTGTTGTTTTGATTGTTTTGATATCCTATATATGAGTATTCAAAGACTGAACAAGAATGAGAAAAGATTTCAAGCTATAGAATTAGTTAAAGATGGTACTGTTCTATGTTACCAAGAAAGATGCTAGCCTGTAAACCCTAATGTTATCACTATCGGTTAAAGAAGGCAAAATATCTACCGAGTAAAGGTTCAGTATTTACCGAGTAACAACCAAGTATTAACATAATGCATTGGATGGATAAAAGCATTATTAAATGAAAGATGTCGATGAGCTGGAGATGTATAGATGATTGGTATGTCATGCAAGAAGTTTGTTGAAGATCTACGACAACGAAAATACAAGAGATAGATCTACAACGCAGATTGAGAGGTCATAACCTTGCACAAGTTCCAAGGAAGGTATACAAGTTCCAAGGCGAGATAAAACATTTTTAGATCGAAGGATACAATGAACCTAGTCACGTTTGAATATCTGATGACTATGATTGATCATGGGAAATGTGATCAAGGAGATTAAGCGGTTAGAAATTGTTCATAAATAAGAAATCGCTGATGAACAATGCATGCAGGCAAACAGAATAACAGTGATACTGCAGCAGTAATCACCGAGCACAGAAGATTGAATATCTGATTGAAGAATAGATTGAGAAGCCCAGCAAGGATCAAGATAAGTCTTAAGACAAGATTATTTTGAGCACATAGAATCTGCTTTAGCATTTCAAATGTAAAGTTGCAAATATATTTTATACTATTATTTATTTTGTAAGTGACAGGAAATCTCTTAACCGAGTGGACCTAACAGTCTTATTTGTAAATCCTCTAGCAAGGTAACATTCTGAATGAGTGTTTGAAATCCTTTGACAAGGTCACTTCTAACAAAGTGCAAGACTCTAGCAAGTATGAGGGAAATCCCTTAACCAGGTCACATCTAGCAATGTGTTATGTAATCTGTAACAGGATTGTCTTTTAACTGAGCATACTCTAGAAGGGTATATTTCTTAGTGGGTCCGAAATCCCACAATGGTTTTTCCCTATTTGGGTTTCCACATTAAATCTGGTGTTAAATGTGTTATGATGTCTTAAGTGTATCTGTTTATGAGTTTAAATGATTTACAGCCATAGTTGCATATCAGATAATGGCTACCAAGGTTAAATCTAATAGATATATTGCATAGTGAGTTTTTTATGATTCACCCCCCCCTCTAATCTTATTAACAAAAGGTGCAAGAACAAGTGTAGCAATGATGTGCCTATAGACTACCAAAACAAATTGGCTCATTCCATTGATAAGAGAAATCTTAGTGAGCATGGCCATCCCTGCATACCCAAACTACAAGGATGTCATTGCTATATAAGGCCTTGATTTCTGAAACATTTTCATCTCATTAAAATAAGTTCCTAAAACTCTAATCCTTTCAAAGAAATACTAATATTGTATGACTAATGTAGTGCTTCACTTCATAAACACAAATATGTCCTTGTTTGGGAAATGTAAGCAGAAGAAAAGAAATAAAACATAGAAACACATTACTACTGCAACATAGAAATATAATTTTTATTGAATAACATGCTACAACACATAGAAAAAATAAAGAGAATTTTTTTTATTAACTCTCATTGAAATGCATTACACTTTTCTATTATTTATAGAGAACTTCATCCCTCATAGCTAGAAGATAAGACAAACTGTCTTTAGCATACATGGACGAATAATCCACCGATCATAATAGTTTATATGGTGGATAGGAGATGAAAACAGAAAGCTAACTATCTAATAACTATGGATGAACAAATATCACCCAAATTAAGGAAATCATGGGGAACATGTTTGAACTAACTATTTGCATAATGGTGGATAGAGATCCGAACACAAAGCTAACTATAGATAGTTGTACATCCATAGAGGAAGAGGGAACTAATTGTTCCTTATTTCAAATTGTTTATTTTATTTCAAAATGTGACTACATGCAAGTAAATTACTTCAGCTAACATTCCTCCTTAATTTCTTCTATTAATAATTTCAGCATCTATTATTCCCAAATTTTCTCGTAAATACTCAAAGTTTTCTCTAGGCAATGCTTTAGTGAAAATATCAACAAACTGATCTTCAGATCTGCAGAATTCAATATGGATTTCTCCATTGTTGACCAATTCTCTGATGAAAGGATATCTTGTATCAATATGCATGCTCATTTAGTGAAAAACGTGATTTTTTGATAATACAATTGTTCATTTGTTGTCACAAAATACTAGTGTAGGCTCCTCTTGTACTTGCAATAGATCCTTCAATATTCTCCTCAACCAAATTGCTTGGCATGTTGCTGATATGGCTACTACATACTCAGCTCCAGCTAATGAGAGCATCACTATGGATTGCTTCTTTGATGCCCATGAGATTGCACCTGTACCACAATGAAATACATATCCGGAAGTGCTCCTCCTATCATCAATATTACCTACAAAATCACTATCAGTATAACCAATCAAATCAAACTCATTAGTGGTGGAATATAAAATTCTATATCCCTTGGTTCCTGCAACATATTTCAATATCCTTTTTCCAACTTGCCAATGTGAGTTTTTTGGTGACTCCATGAATCTTGAGATTAAACTAACACCATACACGATGTTCGTCCTTGTAGTTGTAAGATACATGAGACTTCCAACAAGTCTCTTAAACAAATTTGGATCAATATTTGACCCCTTGTCCTCCCTGCTTTGTTTTGTTCTTGTTGCAACTAGAGTTGGTGTTGATTTACTGTTCAACATTCTAATTTTTCTCAATACATCCTTGGCATACTTAGATTGACAAATAAAAATTCTTTTATCAAAATGAACTACCTCAAAGCCTAAGAAGTATCTCATCAAACCTAAATTTTTCATTTCAAATTCCTTCATCATTGTTGATTCAAAAGTGTCTATAGACAAATTCCTAGTAAAAATCAAATCATCAACATATAAGCACACAATCAAAATCTGACCTTCTTTATTGATCTTTGTGTATAAAGTGGGCTCATTACTACTTCTGTTGAAACCATTTCTTGTCATGTATGAATCAATCCTACTATACCATACTCTAGGTGCTTGTTTGAGACCATAGAATGCCTTCTTCAATCTATAGACCTTGTCTTCATGTATGTGCACTTCATATCCTGCTGGCTCTTTCAAATACAATTGTTCTTCTAGAACCATTTAAGAAAGTTTATTTCACATCCATTTGAAAAACTTTCCAATTATTTTGTGCAACTATTGCTAAAACCATTCTAATAGTATCAAGCCTAGCAACTGGAGAAAATTTCTCATTATAATCAGTTTCATGTTTGCAAAACCTTTTGCTACTAATCTAGCCTTATGTTTATCAATTTCACTTTTGCATTAAATTTGGTTTTATAAACCCATTTGATACCAATGCAATCTTTACCTTCAAGTATATCCACAATCTCCCACATCATATTTTTTTCAATGGAATCAATTTCTTCATCCATGGCTTTTACCCAATGTTCCGCCTTAACTGCTTCTTCAAAACACATACGGTCACAAGAGAATAAAGCAAAATTTGAACAAAAATACAAGAATTCTTCACCTTGTTCATATATCTCTTTTAAGCTTCTCATTTTCTTACCTTTTGATGTAGCAAATGTAGGAGTTGTCTCATTACCTACTTTTGGAGTGAGATGGTCTACATGTCTTGATGATTGACCTTGCACAAGATTTCTTGGCGGAGTGCTTGGTCTTGCTTGATTTGGTTGATCAACTTGTTCTTCTTCATTATTTGGTATTGGTGCTCCAATTGTGACTACATTTTCAACATTTCCATTCCATGCTTCCTCCTCCTTAAATATGGCATCCCTGCTAGTAATCATTTTCTTTGAAACGGTGTTATATAATCTGTAAGGTTTTGATTGCTCACTATAACCAATGAAAATAGATTTTTCACTCTTATTATCCAATTTTCTCCTTATTTCAATTGGAACTAAAACATATGCAACACATCCAAATATTCTAAAATGAGATACATATTTTTTCTTACCACTCCATGTTTCTTGAGGGATTATATCTTTAACATTCTTCATGGGACTTCTATTCAGGATATATACTACACTTGCTACTACTTCAGCCCAAAAGTCATTTGACAAGTTTTTAGCTTTTAGCATACCTCTTGCCATCTCCATTATGGTTATGTTTTTCCTCTCCGCTACATCATTTTGTTGTGGTATGTACCTAGTTATAAATTGTTTCTTGATTCCCTAATTTCTGCAAAAATCCAAAAATTCATTAAAACTATATTCACCACCTCTATTAGATCTGAACACCTTGATAAAGAGTCCACTTCATTTTTCCACCATTGATTTTAACTTCAAAAATTTATTGAAAGCGTCGGACTTCTCCTTGAGAAATTATATCCAAGTTTTTCTATTGAAATCATCAATAAATATCAGAAAATATAGGCTTCCTCCTAAGGATGGGGTTTGCATTAAACCACAAATGTCAATGTGAACTAACTCCAAAGGTACTTTTTCTTTATTTGAACTTCCTACTCGAAAACTCTCTCTATTTTGTTTTGCCATTATACAACTTTCACAAGAATTTGTAGGCTACATGATAGGTGGCAAACCTTTTACCATATTCTTCCTCTGCAATAAACTCAAACCATCAAAATTAAGGTGTCCATACCTCAAATTCTAGACCCATGTCTGGCCTAAAATTTTTGCCTTGAAATTAGCTTCCTTTATTCCATGAATCTGAAGGGGAAACATCCATTTCTTGGTCATCTAAACCTTGGCAATCAACTTGTCACTAAGATTTCTATCCAAGATTGTGCAAAAGTCATTATTAAAGAGAACTCTATATCCTTTTCCAATCAATTAACCAACACTCATTAGATTGTGTTTTAATCCAAGCACATAATATACATTAGGAATAAACCTTTTTTCTCCATTTTTAGTTAATACAAGTATAACACCTTTCCCCATTACAGATATTGTAGTATCATTTCCCAATTTTATTTCAGATTTCACATAATCGTCCAGATTAGAAAATAGTTATTTATTTCCAGTCATGTGGTTACTACAACCACTATCTAAAAGTCATATATCCTTAGAGCTTTCTTGTTCCACAATGCAAGTTATAAATAAACTACCTGAATTATTATCAGATACATTTGAATAATTTGCATCAAGTTTCTCAAATTCTACTTGTTTCTTTCTACATTAATATGCAAAATGACCATATTTCTTACAATAATAGCATTGAATATTAGATTTATCAAACCTTGATGATTTTTCTTGGGATTGGTTTCTACCTCTTCCTCTGTTATTGAAACTATGATTGGATTGATTGGTCCTTTCTCCTTGATCTGTATTCATATGTTCACCTTTGCCTCTCCGTCTTCCTCTGAAATTTGATCTTCCTATTCCTCTGCTTGATGAAGCCTGGGCTCTAAATGCATTCTCAAAAGAAGAGATGTTATTTATGTTTAATCTAGACTCATGTGATAAAGAGGAACCCATTAATTCATCCACAGACTGAGATAAATCTTTTGATTCTTCAATGGAAACTACAATTGCATCAAATCTATTAGGCAAACTTCTAAGAACTTTTTCAACCATTGTTTGATCAAAAATATATTCCCCATGTGTCTTCAATTTATTAACAATGTTCATTACTTCAGTAAAAATGATCTATAGTATTTGATCCATTCATATAAAGGTTTTCAAAATGTCTCCTTAATGTTTGTAACTTTGCTACCTTTACTTTTGTTGTACCTTGGTAAGTTGTTTATAAGGCCTCCCAAGCTTGTTTGGATCTGGTTGTTGTAGAAAATCTTGGAAACACTGAATCATTCATTGCTTGTTGAATGAAAAACAAGGTCTTAGCATCCTTCTTCCTGTTGTCCTTCAGCTAATCTTTTTCTAGTTATGTTAATGCTTGATAGGCTGCCTCATCTTGTGGTTCTACAAAATCTTTCTCTACCAAATCCCATATATCTTGAGAACAAAATAATGTTTTCATCTTCATAGACCAAAAATCATAATTCTTACCATTAAAAATGGGGATTTGAGGTTGGGATATACTGTTATTTGTAGCCATATCTGCAAACTGGTCTCTTCAAGGGGCTTCTTTCACCAAGTATTATGCCCTACAATCTCCAAACTTGAAAGTTACAGAGTTCTTCAACTATTTCAGCAATCTCCTACATCAAGGATAACTCAACTTTGCATTGAACCTGGCTCTGATACCAATTTGTAAGCAGAAATAAAATACAGAAACATATTACTACTGAAAAATAGAAATATTTTTTTTATTAAATGACATATATTTTTTATTAAATGACATGCTACAACAAAGAGAAAAAATAAAGAGAATTTGTTTTTTATTAACTCTCATCAAAATGCATTACACTGTCTATTATTTATAGAGAATTTCATAATGCATAACTAGAAGATAAGACAAATTATCTTCTGCATACATGGAGGAATAATCCACCGATCATAATAGTTTATACGGTGGATAGGAGATGAAAACAGAAAGCTAACCATCTAATAACTATGCATGAACAAATATTGCCCAAATTAAGGAAATCATGGGGAACATGTTTGAACTAATTGTTTACGTAACAGTGGATAGAGTTCCGAGCACAAAGCCAACTATAGATAGTTGTGCATGCGTAGAGGAAGAGGGAAGTGACTGTTCCTTATTTTAAATTTTTTTTTTTTTTTTCAAAATGTGACTACATGCAGAAGAAACTACTTTAGCTAACAGGAAAGGACCAGTATTTATAAACAATTAAATGCATTGCAAGGGACGAACAAAAACAGCCATCAATGCAAAAATGTTGATAGAGTCACTTAAATTTAAGAAAATGTCATCATGGCAAGTGTTTCACCACACATAACTCACTTTACTACAGTGGGTCGATTTCTTACTTATTTAAGGTAAGATGTGCACTGAAAAAATATTTAAGAATTGATGGAAGGAAAAACATATTTGAGGAAGAGAAAGGGAGAATGACAGAAAACGAAGAGACATGCAAAATATTCAATTGCCATTTAGAATTTTATGTATAGTTTTTAGTCATCGAATGGAATGTAATGCCCTAGTAGACATGCAAGAAAAGAAAATTGTGGAGTTATAGACAACTCACCTGAAGTGTTTAACAAAATACCTCAAAGAGGTGTCGTAGATGGAATTCAATCCAAATCACCTCTACAGACAAACTGTTGGAGCCATTTCCAATTACGCACATTGTTGGTTTCAACTCCAAATCTCCTGGCCTCACAATATCAGCTATCTTGTTTGGGCTAGAGTTGTCATAATTACTGGGTTCAGGATTCCTCAGATGCCCAGTCTATAGATATTTCAAAGTTTTTGGCTGATATGGATTGAGAAAAACGGACGCGTCTATTCTGGTTTCAAAAAGACAGAATGGATTGACTAACACGTGTGTTAGTCGCACGTTTTACACCATCGATTTTGCAGTTAACCGTTGCGATTAACTAACCTGTCACTAACACGTTGTACGACAGATCTGTTTTGGAGCTAGAATAGTTACATCCAAGAAAAAACCTCAAAGAGGAAGCTGACTGCTCCCTTTTGTAAAATGGGAGTCATCTCTTTTTTGTTACCTTCCCCACGAATGGCAGGCGTAAAACCTAGATTGACATCCGCCACTTAGATCTCTAAGCGTTCCAACTAAAAATCGCTTTTCTATTTTTTTGACAACTGTCGATCCAAACAAAAACCTTCATTTAAATCTATCATCTGAACTCTTGATTTAACTAAACACAATGAAAGAGGAACCAGAATATTTACCAAATCAAGTTGGGGGTAATGTTCCTTAATTCTAAATTCCATTGTCTTATGATTTAGTGATAAACTCATGGTCTGGTATTAATGATACCTCATAGACATTAGACTTCTAGACCATGTTTATCCTAATAATCAAACTTGAATGTTGGTCAAGAGAAGTATGAATAATCTTAGCATGAAGGTGAGTAGTTACCAAATAAATAAATATATATATATATTAAATAATCTTCGATATGTACAAACTGAAACCTGAACTTACTTTCATTCTTTACTAGAAAAGATGAACATTAGAGATTGAAGTGAATTCAATTGATTCAAGTTTAGAGGTTTTTATCCAATGTTGCATATTACTATCTATTATCAATATGTGCTTACACTTCCTTCAGATCCTTCTCATCCACTAAGTACCCACAGACAGAAACATACCCAAAATTTATTTTATCATTATCGCCATGGCTCTTGCCATAGATCGGTGCCTTATTATCTTTGCAATTTCAAAAACATCTTCCAAAGTGTTGCTGTTGTTGTGTTCCTTATTTTAAATAATACATAAGCTTTCAAATGGTACATATATTACAGATACTTCAATTCACAACGTAGTCTATGCAAACAATCGATACTTTTAATAATAATTGTTCACCAATGATAGTTTATATGTTCAAAGTTCTACATAATATAATTAATTTAAAATTTAATTCAAGTATCTTATATTACACAATTTAATAAGGTAAAATAAGATATCATTATGACTAGATATTTTCGCCAAGAGATAACATTTACTATTCTAAAGAAGTACA
Organism: Cryptomeria japonica; assembly: GCF_030272615.1. Lineage (NCBI taxonomy): Eukaryota > Viridiplantae > Streptophyta > Pinopsida > Cupressales > Cupressaceae > Cryptomeria > Cryptomeria japonica. The sequence goes on along the minus strand of NC_081410.1, from coordinate 240,546,572 downwards.
ACATACAATTTAAATCTAACTATTCAATTACACTACAAAATAATAAACTCTAATAAAATATGAATAAAATAAATTATATATATATAAACCATTTCACGAAATATAATCTTCATTAAATTTAAAAAATTTCTAAAATCTTTTATCTTAACATCTTCAATATCTCAAAACCTAATATTACCATTTTATCATAAACAACCACTACTTGTCACTATGCATGTGTATTAACAAACAATTCTTAGAATATCACTAATCACCAAAAGTCCATAAAAGAAATGTTTATTAATCATGAAATGAATTGTAATATTAGATTACAAGTAAGTGCACAAAGATGGTGATCAGAAAAGTGGACACACCAAAAATAAAACATGAAAAACACCAAAACGCGCACGAGGTATTTCAAATTTAAAGAACCTCGTACGCGTTTAGGCTCGTTTTGTCGAGCCTAACCAAAGCTAAACTGCATGCGTGGTTTGAAACATACTAACCGCGTACGCGGTTTAAAGAATGCTAACCGCGTACGCGGTTTAAAGCATACTAACCGCGTACACGATTTAAAAACTAAAACCACGTACGCGGTTCTGTCTGTCAATAAAATGCAATTCACTTACATTCCATTAGGTTTTTCAGTGGGATATATACATAAAATATATTGTCAGGATGTTTGAGAGAGTTATAATGCAGATTCTAGTTTTTTGAGTATTCTTATAAATTTCAACTTAGTCAAATTTCAGTAATCAGCATGCTCATATTAGCATTATGTCTCTCATCTCTTCCCTACATTCCCCCTCTCTCTTCCTTAACACCTACCTTTTTGTCTCTTAGGCATCTCCCTCTCTACTTTCTTCCCTCTCTCGAGTATCTTTTCGTCTCTTTCTCATCTCCCTCACCTTCTTTCTCTCTTTCATATATCCCTCTCTTTCTCTCCCTCTCTCAAATATCTTTATCTATCACTCTCTCCCCCTCTCTTAAGTGTCTCTCTCTCTCATTCTCTCCCTCTCCCTCCCCCTCCCTTTCTCTTCCTTTGTCAAGTATTTCTTTCCCTCTAACTCTCTTTCTCTCTCCCCCTCTCGCTCCATTTCTCTTTCTGTCAAGTCTCTCGCCTTCTCTCTATCATATCTCTGGCTATCAACCTCTCTCTCTCTCTCTCTCTCTCTCTCTCTCTCTCTCTCTCTCTCTCTCTCTCTCTCTCTCTCTCTCACTCACTCACTCTCTCACACACACACACACACACACACACATTTATCTCGTCTCTCCCTCTCAGTCTCTATCTCACTCTCCTCCTCTCTTAGGTGTATCTCTCTCCCATTTCCTCCCTCTCCTCCCCCTCTCTTCCTCTCTAGGGTCAAAAGGTATTTTCAGGGGTCATATGGTATCCTAGGGATCCATGCATGTGTCCTAAGGGGTCATATGACACCATATGACTCATAACGACACATAAGAGGTCATATGGAGTCCTAAGTGGTCATAAGACACCATATGACCCCTTAGCACACCAATTAGTATCCTAAGGGGTCATAAAACACTAGATGACCTCTTAGGACACCATATGGAGTCCTAAGGGGTCAAATAGTGTCCTAAGGGGTTGTAGAAGACCATATGACCCCTAATGACACCATATGGTGTCCTAAGTGGTCATAAGGTGTCCTAGGGGTCATACGACACCATAAGACACATAACGATACCATATGGTGTCCAATGGGTCATTGGACACCATATGACCCTTAGAACACAATATGACCCCTAACAACATCTAAGGGGTCATAGGACACTATATGATCCCTTAGAATACCATAGGACCTATAATGATGCCAAATAGTGTCCTAAGGGGTCATAGAACACTATATGACCCTTTTGGGCACCATATGGTAGTGTTATGGTTTGTATGGTATCGTGAGGGGTCATATGGCATCTTATGACCCCTTAGGACACTATATGATGTTGTTATGGGTCGTATCGTGTCTTAAGGGGTCATATGGTGTCCTAAGGGGTCATAGGACACCATATGACCTCTTGAGAAACAATATAACCTCTAATGACACCTAAGGGATCATATAGTGTCCTAGGAGGTCATAGAATACCATATGAGCCTTTAGGACACCATACGACCCATAATGATACCATATGGAGTCCTAAGGGATCATATGGTGTCCTAAGGGACCCTAGAACACCATATGACCTATTAGGACACCATATGACCCATGACAACACGTAAGAGGTCATATGGAGTCCTAAGGGGTCATAAGACATCATATGACCCCTTAGCACACCATACAACCCATAATGACACCAAATGGTGTCCTAAGGGGTCATAAAACACTATATGACCTCTTAGGACACCTTATGACCCATAATGATACCATATGGAGTCCTAAGGGGTCAAATAGTGTCCTAAGGAGTCATAGGAGACCATATGACCCCTTAGGACACCATATGACCCCTAATAACACCATATGGTGTCCTAAGTGGTCATAAGGTGTCTTAGGGCTCATACGACAACATAAGACACATAACGATACCATATGGTGTCCTAATGAGTCATAGGACACCATATGACCCTTAGAACACCATACGACCCCTAACAACATCTAAGGGGTCATAGGACACTATATGATCCCTTAGCACACCATAGGACCTATAATGATGCCAAATAGTGTCCTAAGGGGTTATAAAACACCAAATGACCCTTTAGGACACCATATGGTGTTGTTATGGGTTGTATGGTGTCCTGAGGGGTCATATGGCATCGTATGACCCCTTAGGACACCATATGGTGTCATTATGGGTTGTATGGTGTGTTAAGGGGTCATATGGTGTCCTAAGGGGTCATAGGACACCATATGACCTCTTAGGAAACAATATGACCTCTAATGACATATAAGGGATCATATGGTATCCTAAGGGGTCATAGAATACCATATGACCCATAACGACACCATATGGAGTCCTAAGGGGTCATATGGTGTCCTAAGGGATCATAGAACACCATAAGACCCATAACAACACCTAAGGGGTCATAATACACCATATGACCCCTTAGTACACCATACGACCCATAAATATTATCCAACCAATACATCCACATGATCCAAAGAAACCAATACGTTCATTTTCTTCAAACATTCTACTCTATATCCTATCTTCTTTAAAAAAATAAAAATAAATCGGTCACCTTGTCAATCTTCTAATCACCTTATATATATGCAAATAAAAAGAAGATATATTGGAGGGAGAGGAAGACAGAGGGGATGGAGGGAGGGAGAGAGAGAGAGAGAGAGAAGGGGGGGGGGGGGGGGGGGAGAGAGAGAGACAATACACATACATACACACATATGTGTATATATATATTTAATATATTATATATATACATATATATATATAAATGTTATATATTTTTTATTTTTTATATTATATATATATACAATAGCATATTATACACACTCCCAAAATTTAAACAAACCTAGCTCGTACATGCTATTTATAGTAAAAACAGCGCATACGCGCTTTTTATAGTACAAATAGCGTGTGCACGCTTTTTATAGTTAAGATAGAACGTACGTGCTTCTTACATCATAAGTACCTCGTACGCACTTTTTATACCATAGGTACCCCGTATGTGCTTTTGTCTGTTTAGGCTTGGAAATAGGCCTAGATGACAAAGCTATGGTTTGGAAGTTTGATTTCCCTCCATTTCCCTCATTTTTGGCATTTTTATTTTATCAACTTGGTTTCTCGACTTTGTCATCATCAGGTTTACACATCATCAAGTGGGTATTTCTAAAATTTCCACCATATTTTCACCCATCTTCTGAGCTTTCTAACCATATAATTTTTTTAAAATTTGAACAACAATAACATATTATTATTGAATTTCTTTTACCAGTGTCTTCATAGTTGTCACAGACATATGTGTACCATTTTTTTAATAAATTTTGATATAATTATCCAAATTTTAAAAAAATTATATATTATTGTAGTGAACTTGATTCTTTACAATTTTTTAAAAAAATTGTATTTTCGATTTTTTTAGTGCAACTTATGTTTCGCGCACGAACAGGTACCTAATTTTCAAGATGTGCTTGATCAGAAAAATCATAAAAAAAAAATACACAACAAAAAATTACAAAAAAATATACATCTTCTATTGCTCACTCTTAACTATCTTTCTACCAAAGGATTTGTCAAAATACTAAATATAAATATGACTTTTGTGATGCGCACGTCAGACACTATGTTATGTTTTTCTGAAAAAAATTAGGATCTATTTTTTGTGCACGAAGGATTTGACCCCCTTAATCTTATCCAATTGTGAAAAAGTTTAGTAGTTTGGAAACTATATTTAGAGTACTACAATATTTGTTCTTTGATTATCTTCATATCTTGAGTGGATGACTTTCAAATGTTGCCTCCAAGTTCAGGTTCACCTGATTTCAAGAAAAAAGTGTCCACTTATACCCCCCTTTTTGACCACCATCTTTGTGCACTTACCCTTACCACGTACATATATTGGCATTCATAATGAACAATAGATGTCAAAAGATCTAAATGATTTCTATCAATGTTTTTTCTTCATAAAAACAATACGCAAATCATTTTGTTGGATGAGCTTAATCTAACATCATACTGGATCTAACATGTAATCTATCTAAATTAATTAAGATTTCAAATATACTTACTTGATTTTGTCAATGCTAAAGTTTGGGTACCGTTATACCCCATTATTTGTATCGAGCTAGAGGGGCGTTACAAACAACAACACCAAATAGAGAAACTTGGATTAGTGCAAGACCATATCTAGACTAGACTCCATTCGAAACAACAAGTTTTATATCAATTTCAACATAACTCAGATTTCCAACACCATGTTAGTGACTTCAATAATCCTTAAACTTGTTGACACTCAACCTTTGTCATTATTTTATTCACCCCTATATTTGCCTTTATCATAACTTTTGCATGCATTCCCCCAAACTATGTCATCAAGTTCACAAAAAATTGAACTCATTGTTAATCCATTCCTTGTCAACAATTTTATAATCCTTTTAACCCTGTTGATGGTGTAAGAGGTTCTTGATCTTTAAAAGTACCAACACGAAAATATTTTGCACCTAGGATGAAAAAAATGCCCTCCTACATAGAAAATTTAAGATTTTTCTTACAATCTAACCACATGAAGGGGGAATGGGAAAGGAAAGAGAGCATGCTTAGGCACAAAATTAATAAATGGAAGAGTGCCATTAATATTTTATTAGATCAATTATTTACAATGGGAAAAAAAAAAGCAATTGCACAAAAGGGGATTAAATATAACCAATTGTAGAATTTTTTAGGCCTAAAAAATTGGACTCCAACATGATGTACAATTTACCTACCAAGAACTTGTTAATAATAATTTTAACACATTCACCAAATTGGATGAAATATCAAGATATCTCACCTCTCTTAAAAGGAAATTAAATTATCAAAATGGAAATGATTTTACCAAGGGTCCCAATGGCTAGGTATTAGTCATCAAGATAGCTAAATTGATCATTATATTTTAGGGCTAACACATAAGGTTATTGTTGGAAAGAGATACTGTTCTGGTGAAGATTGGTGCATGAGAAATTCTTAGGGGTTGTCTTTGATGGCAACTTAGTCCAGAAATCATATCTAGTACATGAAGATTTGATTTACCGGAAGTTGCATTGTTTGTGAGGCATAAGTCTAGAAGGTGGAACACAGTAACTGATAGAGTATGATTTTCGTGTGTATATCTTTATTATGGTTGCATATCTTTGGTTGCATTATTAGATTCATATTATTTTGTAATCTTGATATCCGGTGTTGATTCATGAGCGAGATTGAGCTCCAATATCCAGTGATTCTGATAGAATAGAGCTAGTTTAGTGTAACGTGTGTTGCAGAATTCTTGGGTTGATTTCAATGATTGGTTTCATGTTTGAGGAGATTGGGTCAACTTATGTGAAGCTTATTATCATATTGTTTAGGTATGCATATGGTTTTATGGATGGATTGAACCAACTTAAGTTTACACGTTTCATGTTGTGTGTTATTTGGTTTTTGGAAGCCGACATGGTAATTGATTTATTTTGTTGATGAGGATATATAAGATCGGTTCGGTTGAGAATTTTGGAGGGTGTTATGAGTGTGACAAGTTTGTATGAGCGAATGTGTGAAGTTTGGTGAATGTGATTGAAGGGATTAGTGCTCCAATATATGACAGTGTAGCACAACAAAGCAAACAGACAGAATAGTTGTAGAAGGCTAATTGAGCTTAACCGAAACTGCTATTTGGCATATGTAGATGTTGTTATTCATTTTAGTCATACTTGTAATCAATTGTAATCATTTGTAAGGCAGCGAGCCTTCCTCTAGGTTGTAGCCCTTTTATATTTGAGCAATGCGCTCTAGGCACTGTGCGTGAATGCAAGTGCATTCCCCTTCATGTAATATTATCTTACTCCTGATCAAAGTATAATAATATTGTGGGTTTAAATCCTATCGTGGTTTTTCCCTTTCCAGGTTTCCACATAAAAAAATTGGTGTTATGGTATTGTGGTTGACTAGTTTATGTTTCTGCATTTTACTTTCATTCTTATGCATCTGGTGGTTTAAGAATCAGGTTAATAACTTTGTAAATTGCAGACCACTAATTCATCCCCCCCCCCCCCCCCCCTCAGTATTCATTAATTCCAACAATTATTACACTTGTTCATTGGGACCCTTAAAAAATTATATCCAAAATACAAATGCATTCACAAATCTCATTGCCTTGAGTCTATTGTTTCTTGATTACACCAATTTATTAATTGGTTTCATGATAGATGTGATGGTAAAAAAACCTAACCATACTATAAAAATGTTTTAAATAGAATAAATATTGTGTATAATGTTAGTAATGCTAGTCCTAAACTAATTAGAGGTTGAAAAAAAATATAGATAAAGGGGGGTTGTGAAGGGTTCAAAGAGATCCTAAGTTGGAACCTCCATTACAATATATGAATGTGTAAGTAGAAAATTCTATATTATATTGAATTTTATTTATCCAAATTAAATTTCAATACCACAAGAGAAGTGTTATTTTCAAATGATATTAATGCCATAAACATTCATTAAACACCCAATGCTCTAGTACAGTTCAACAAAATGCATTAAAAATTAAAGGGAAATGTTTAGGTTAATCACATAAGAAAAATTATAGTTAATAGGTTGAAATTGATTAGAATATAATATTAAGTAAAATGCTCATTACATTTAAATATTCACAATGAAGGTCTAGCTAAATTCTCAAAAACCATGAAGTAAACTAAAAAAAATGAACTTTTACAAGTTCCCTTGGTCTCAATAATTTCTAGAATAGTTTGGAAACTAAATTTTTAACCTTCTAATCAAAAAAATAATTTACAACCCTTACAAAGAGGAATGAATTGTATTTTATATGAAGAAGTGCTTACACTTTACTAGATCTAATGGCCTAGTTCAAATTTGTCATCATCAATGGTGTAGACATAACAAATTGGCATGTAGGGCATCAAATAAATTTACAAAATCTGTGTGTTCAAGGGTGTCAAGTAGTGTGGATATCTATTGGTAGCCAAAACGCTCCACTACATTGATAGTCGCATGGGTTTCCACTTAATATCTAGTGTCAATAATATAAATCCATGTTTGGCAATGCGGAAATGGTCTTTTGCAGGTTGGAAACATCCTTTTGGTAGTTTTAGGGGTCAAATTTATAATAATTGTATTATTGTACTTTAAGAAAGGTAATTGTTACACCTATTATATTTATAGTAGCTTTTTGCATTGTAGCTAATCTTTTCTTGATTAAATCAAGAACTTTTTGAATGAAATTTGATGTAGCCAATTCAAAATATAAACAACACCATTAATGAAAGCTTGAAGAGACACAAGAATGGATCAATTTTCCTTCACTATTCTTCTTCTGCAATCTCTAGTCATTCTACCATTATAATGAAAAATAAGCCTACTTTAACAACAATCTGAAATTTTTCCTTTTTAGCAGATTTTTACAAAATCCAAAATTTACCATTTTTTTGTAATTTTCAAATCTATCCCAAAAATCATGAAATTTTCTAGATATCTAAGAAACATTATTTCGACACAAATTGCCAACTTTCTAAACTATTAAAGATCATAAGTTCAAAATTAACAAAAAAATCATCATTCGAAAATCTTGGAAAAAATAGGAAAAGCTCTTTTTGAAGCCCCAAATGAAGGAATCAAGCCCTAAAAAGTTGATCGAGTTGAGGTCCAACTGAACTAGGATTGATCAATAATCCAATCAACTCCTCATGATCCATCTCATAAAATTTCATCCCAATCAGACAACCAAATCAAAATTTATGACCCCACAAAGTCCTTGTATCAAAATTTCATTAATTCTAATTTATAATAAAGAAAATGGTATTTTCATGCATTTAAAACCATTTTTAAGAATTTATAAATCTATATGATTTTCAACAATTCTAGGTTTTTTAAAACCCTAAGTGATGATTTGAAAGGTTAGAGTAAATGGGCAACATGTGACATCTTATTGGAGAGTTGGGAAGGCAAGAAAATGATGAATCTTAATGGACTATCAAGGGTTAAAGAAAAATCATGTCCTCTAATGAACTATCAAGATTTTTAGGAAGTAAAATAAATGGAATGCAATGAACTCATACTTGAAGTACCAAATTATGGACAAGCCTAAAACTCTGGCTCTGAAAGACTTAGAAAAATATTAGGAATTAGAGCTCATGGATGCCAAAAAAAATCATGTCATAATGCTTGCTTAGAACAAATGGTTAAAACTCCAACTCTAAAAGAATACACTATTAAAATGCTTGGGAGCCAAGAGTTAGAAATTAGAAAGAACTCTTAATGGGTACCCAAATAGATATAAGGTGAAAATTATAATTTTGGCAAAGAAAAGTGACCAAGTTTCAAGAAGTTGGTGGATCAAGTGAAAGAGAAAAGGTATGACTAAACATCAAAATCTAAAACTCTATAACTCCACATATTGAGAAAAATTGAAAGGAAAAGGGTCCAAATGAGAATAAATAGCTTGGTATTGAAGCACATGAGATTCCATCATCATTTAACATTGAAGCACATTTATCTATAATCAAGTGAAGGAACAAGAGGAACCAAGGAACTCAACCAAAGAAAAAGGAAAAATAATAAAAAGGAGGTCCATGTTTTTCCAAAACAAAAATGTGGTATGTGTGCAAGGCACAAAAAATGGTGAATCTAATAGCAAATTTCCAAAAAAAATTAAATATAGGAACAAAATAATTTACCTAGAACATCCAATTTTACATTCCAAAATAAGAGGAAGAAAAAAAGCACAACCATAGAAAAAAAATCAATGTTGTAGCATAACCTTGGCATTTATAAGAAGCTAAACTATTTGCATATGGATTCATTACCTTACTTGGAGTGTGTTGAAACTTGCCACTATAGATGAAGCATTAAGCCACATAGATTGGTCTAGCCTTTTAAAACTAGCTAAACATTACCTCACCGACTCTCAAGTGTCCATATCTCTAGTGTGGTTATCATTGTCACTCCACTCAATGAATAGATCTACTACAAATGAGTGTCTATGGCTTTGATAGAGTTCCGTGAACCATCCAAAAACTGACTTCTTATGATATTCTTTCTTTTCTCAGTTTTTTTATATTTATTTTCAAGTACATTTAAGGATTCCATCTCAACATTCAATAAATGAATCTTTCATGGGTTGGGAATCATATTCAAAGCAAGGGTAGACCTTTAAAATATTCACTCAATGCTTAACTAAAACACCATTCTGAATGTTGCTCGAAATTGTATGCTGGAGTCTTTCAATTTTCAAAAGTGGGTTATTGAAAATATTACCAGCATACAGAGCAAATAGAGAGACCTGGAGTATAAGATTCATAATTTGATCAAGGATACTAATTCGGGGAAAAATAGTGCAGAGGTGGAAACTAGTGAAGCAGAGGATGAAATTGAAATGCATGACTGGTCGGAAAAAGATCTTATAAAAGGGGATTTGAAACACCTGGAAGATGTGATTAGAATTGTCAAAGATAAGACTGAGGCTGATAACAAAATCATCATCAATCGAGTTGCTAAAACTGAGAAGGCGTTGAAGAATTTTATGAATCACGGTCTTGAGGTCTTGAGGATCTCATCTCAAAATATGAATGCCTTGATGGATTACTTAGAGAGGAAACATCAGAAAAAGGATATGGTAATCATTGATGATATGCTGACCTTCAGCTCTACTCCACAAATCCCCAGGTGAAGGACCAGGCAGACGACTAGTGATTTGGAGACAAAGACGAAAGATATTCAACTGAAGCAGGAGAACAAAGATCTGAGAGAAGCCACTAAGGCCATGATGTTGTTGGTTAAGAATGTAGAGGAGTCCATAAAAAAATTTATTTGATATGTAATGTTGGTTTTTGGATGCCAGTTTGTTGTTGGCTCTGTGTTGTCCTTTTTTCCTAGCTGCTGGTTTTTCTGCTGGTTTTTTTGTAGCTTTCTATCTAGGTCTTGTCTTCTCTAGTTTCTTTCATACTTATCCTTCGTTTTGTAAGCGGGTTTTAGGTCCCTTAAAATATGTTTTTCCTTAATCAAAAACTATAACAAATAAAGAAATATTAAGGCTTATAATGTATACAATTTTATATAATGTTTTAGGATAGCTAGCACAACAATTTATTTTTATAGTTGTACAAATATGCACTCCAATAATGATATTTAAAACTAAAAATTAAGTTTTAACCACCATGTAGTCAAAGGAATAGAATGAAATTTACTCAACACAAAAAAATTGACACTTGCGAACAACCACCTCATTCAAGGAAATTGATTAAAAAAAAAGGGATCCCGAGACCAAGAAAAAATAAGGCTAGTGATAAAAAAACAAGACAAGAATATAACAAAAGAAATAATAGTAAAACACATCTAAATTGGTAATAAATAAGGTATATTCTTGGAATTCCTAGGCTTGTAACTAATGCTTCAAGAACTATCCATTCATGTGGTCCAACTCAACAAATAAGAACCTTCTGGAATTGTCAATTGTTGCAATAGAGAAACCATCACCAAAACTTGAAATTTCTTATAGTCAAGGTTAATACAAAGAAAGAAATGCACAAAGAACTAATTTTATCTTTTTGAAAAAAAACTCTCAGAAGAAAACTTTATTGAAATAAAATCAAATTTTATTACAAGCAACAATGAGCTACGGGCAACAACAAAAAAACCTCTTCTGTCAACTACTCAGCATTCCTCTACAATATTTCCTTGTAAATATAATCCAAACACACTAAAAAGAGCTTAAAAAATGTAGGATTTCACACACTTTCATCTTGATACTTTCTTTCTAGGAACCTAGGTATACTCTTTGCTTCTTTGTTTTCCTTTCTTCCAATTTTTGGACCTCCAGTCTTCTTTTTTGTTATCTTTCTCCTAGGCGTTAGATTTTCCTTGTGAACCCACAATCTTCTATTGTATTTCTTCATGGAATTTTCGTACCTAGATTCAATCATGGCAAATAAATCTAGTAAAGGTAACAAGTAGGGCATGGAATAAATTTATAAAATCAGTACACTCAAGGGCCTAAAGTAGTGTGAATGTCTATTGGTAGCCAACACCCTCCATTACATTAATGATGGCAAGGGTTTCCACTTATTTCTAGTATCAGTAATATAAAATCATTGTTTAGCAATGTGGAAATGGTCTTTTGCAGATAGGAAACATCCTTTTGGTAGTTATAGGGGTAAAAAAAATAAAAAATGCATTTTAGTGCTTTGGGAAAGGTAATTATCACACCTATTACTAATGGTACATTTTGCCTAACCTTTTCTTGATTAAATCATGAAAATTTTGAATGAAATTCATTAATTCTAGTTTTTGATAAAGAAAATGGTATTTTCATGCATTTAAAATCACTTGTAAGAAGATATAGATCTATATGATTTTCAATAATTCTAGGTGTTTCTAAATGATAATTTCAAAGGTTAGAGTAAACAAACAACCTAGAGTTGCAAAGGTAAGAAAGTGATGAATTTCAATAGACTATTAAGGGTTAGAGGAAAATCATGGTCTTTAATGAACTATCAGCATTTTTAGGAAGTAAAATAAATCAATAAACTTTTGACACTTTGTCAAGTCTTAAGGACTAGAATGAACTCCTACCTAAAGTACCAAATTATGAACAAGCCTAAAATAGAGAAAAAAATAATAGCAATTAGGGCTTATGGATGCCAAGGAAAACATGTCATAATTATTGCTTAGAAGAAAGTGGTAAAAACTCCAAGTCTAAAAGAATACACAGTTAAAATGCTTGGGAGATGAGTTAGAGGTTAAAGAGAACTCTTAATGGGTACCCAAATAGAAACAAGGCCGAAATTCTAATCTTGACAAAGAATAGTGACTAAGTGTTAGGAAGTTGGTGGATCAAGTACAAGGGAAAACGTATGGGTGAACATGAAAATCTAAAACTTGAGAACTACACATATTGAAAAAAAGATTTAAGGAAAAGGGTCATAATACTCTAAAAATATCTTGGTATTGAAGCACATGGGATTCGATCATCATTTAACATTGAATCATATTTATTTGTGAACAAGTAAAGAAAAAAGAGGAATCAAGAAACTAGACCAAAGAAAAAGAAAAATAATAAAAAGGTGTAGACACCTAAAAATGGTCAACGCTTGCGGAATCATACTTTAACATTTGCGCATTGCCTCATTTTAGGTTTTTGCATCGCATTAACATTTCTCCTATGTCACGCACTTGGTCTTTATCATTTGCGAGCATCGAGTCATTCTTCTACATTCTTCATTCGTCTCGCTCTCAAATTTGGTCTTGTCGACAACACTCTCCAGTCATGATTTTGATCGATCTTATCCTGTTGCATCAATGTGCGTGCTTATTTGTCATCATTCTGGACATCGTCAATCCTAATTAGGTTTTTGTCCTCTTATCAATCTTATCATTTTGCGATCGATTTGTCATCGATCGTTGTCATGTTCAATCTTGTCATTTTGCGATCGATTCGTCATCGATCGTGGTCATTTTTAATCTTGTCATCTTGCAATCTAGTTTGTCGTCGATCCTCGTCCTCTTGTCAATTTTGTCATTTTGGATCAATTTGTCATTGTTCCTCGTCAATTGGCACATTTATCAATCAAAATCATTTATCAACACTGATCATTTATAAATTCAAAATCATGATTGAATCGATATCAACTATCCTTTGTCAAGACCTAATTGTCATCCTTGCATTTCTAATTTATCTTCCAAGGTTTTATGATTTATTTATTTAATCTTGTTTGGCATTTTCCCTCTAGGTTAAATAATTTATTTATTTATCCTAAGTCTTCTTATCACAATTAAATGTTTATTTAATTGGCTAATTAATTCCTCCTATTTTTGTAAATTAATTAATGAATGAGAAATTATTAATTAATTTACCTAATTTGCATCAATTTTCTAATTTCCATCATTTCTAATTTTCCTATTTTCTAATTTGTCAAATTTAATTTCCACCTAATTAACTTGTCTCTAGTTCTCCCTATTTTTGTGCTTCGGTGGAAGCATGAATTTCTCATGCGTCATACTCTTGACATAGCAAGATGTCATAAGATTCTAGTTCTCTAACCATTGCATTGGCAATATGTCATAATTCATGACATAGAAGGTGTCATAACCTTCTTCTTTCCACTCATTTTTCCCATTTTGAAATCAATTGCTTCTAATATCCATTTCATGCTAATTTGATCTTTTCTCCAATTTTTCTATAAATTGGATGATTTTTCTTCAATCAAAAAAATTGGTAATTACATTGTCGAAATAATCACTTTGTCAAAACAATCACATTTCGAGTACTCTTGATCAACCATCTTGTCTACTTGCTTTCAATCATGTGTGTGCACTTGTAGGTGAGATCCACAACAAAAACTATTTGGAGAGGAAAGAAGAACAATAGAGCCGCATGAAGGAAGCATTCATATCTGCATATGGTTTGCATAGTATTTACTTTTGAGTGTTTTATCTTTATGTCTCTATTGAATGTGTTTAGGATAGATCATTACATTTACGCTTTCGTGATTGAGCTAGATTAGTTTTTATAATGTTTGTGATGATTTTCCAGATTCCTAGCTACAAAAGGAAGTCCATGTTATTACCAAAAGAAAAAAATGTATGTTTGCAAAGCACAAAAAATGGTGAATCTACTAGGGAAATGCTCCAAATAATTTTAAATTTGGGGACAAAATATCTAGAATCTCCAATTTTACAATCCAAAATAAGAGCAAAAAAGCACAAACATAGAACAAAATCAATCTTCTAGCATAACCTTAGCATTCTAAGAATCCAAAGTGTCTTTACGAGGATTCATTAGGTCTTACTTGGAGTATGTTGAAACTTACAATTGTAGACTAAGTATTAAGCCACTTAGAATGGTCTAGCCTTTTAAAACTAGCTAAATGTTATCTCATTGATACTCAAGTGTTCATATCCCTAGTAAGGTTATCATTATGATTCCACTCAATGGACAGATCTACTACAATTGAGTGTTAATAGCCTTGATAGAGTAACCTAAACCATCCAACAAATAATTCTTATGATATTCTTTTTTTTCTCATTTTTACTTTATTTTAAGCACGTTTAAGGAATTCATCTCAACATTCAAGAAATGAAGCTTTTTTGGGGTTGAGAATCATAGTCAAAGCAAGAGTGGACCTTTAGAATATTCACGCAATACTTAGCAATAACAAATAAAGAAATATTAAGGTTTATAATATGTACAATTTTATATAATATTTTAAGATAGCTAGCACAACAATCCTCTTTTATAGTGGTACAAATATGCACTCCAATTATGATATTTAAAACTAACAATTAAGTTTTCATCATCCTTTAATCAAAGGAAAAGAATGAAATTTACTCAACAAATAATTGTTTTGGCACAAGTTGCAAACAACCACATCATTCAAGGAATTTGATTAAAAAAAGGGACCCCAAGACCAAGCAAAATCAAGGGGAATGACAACAAAACAAGACAAAAATATAACAAAAAAATAGTGGTAGCACACACCTAAAATAATTATAAATAAGGTATATTCTTGGAATTCCTAGGTTTGTAAGTAATGCTTCAAGAACTACCCATTCATGTGGTGCAGCTCAACAATTGAGAACCAAACGGGAATGTCAATTGTTGCAGCAAAGAAACCACCACCAAAAACTGAAATTGCTTATAGGCAAGGTTAATATAAGGAGAGAAATTCACAAAGGACTAATTTTCAATTTTTGAAAACAACTCTCTAAACAAAACTTTATTGAAATAAAATCAAATTTCATTGGAAGCAACAATGAGCTACATGCAACAACAGCAAACCTCTTCTATCAACTACTCAACATTCCTCTACAACATTTTCTCTACAAATCTTGTCCAAATAGACTGAAAAGAGCTTGAAAAATCTAGGATTTCACACACTTCCATTTGGACACTCTATTTTGGGGAACCTAAGTACTCTCATTGCTTCTTTGCATTCCTTTCTTCCAATTTTTGCACCTCCAAACTTCTTTTTTGCTATCGTTTTCTTGGGCATTATATTTTCCTTGTATACCTACAATCTTCTACTCTTTTTTGTCATGAAATTTTTGCATCTAGAGTCAATCATGGCATATGACTCTAGTAAAGGTGACATGTAGGGCATGGAATAAATTTACAAAATAAGTGTGTTCAAGGGCCTAGAGTAGTTTGAATATTTATTAGTGGTCAAAACCTTCCATTGCATTGTTGGCAGCATGGGTTTCCACTTATTTCTAGTGTAAATAATATAAAATATATTTTTAGCAATATTGAAATGGTCTTCTGTAGGTGGGAAACATCATTTTGGTAGTTTTAAGGGTAAAATTGACAACAAATGCATTTTTGTGCTTTGGCAAAGGTAACTATCAAACCTATTATATTAATGGTACTTTTGTACGATGTAGCAAACCTTTTCTTGATTAAATCATGAAAATTTTGAATGAAATTTATTAATACTAGTTTATAATAAGAAAATAGTATTTTCATGCATTTATAACCATTTGTAAAAATTTATAATCTATATGATTTTCGACAATTCTAGGTGTTTTAAAACCATTAGTGATTATTTCAAAGGTTAGATTTAATAGTCAACCTTTGACACCTTATTGGAAAGTTGGGAAGGCAAGAAAATGATTAATTTTACTGGACTATCAATGGTTGGAGGAAAATCATGGCCTTTAATGAACTATCAACATTTTTAGGAAGTATTAATATATGTTTTTTCGGAAAAAATGAGCGGGAGCGGGAGTGCGGGAGCTAGGGTTTCGGCGGTGGCGGAGGAAGGGGAGGAATCAAATGACGATGAGGACGATGGCTTGGGAGTCTTGGCAATGTGTATCGTTGTCTGGGATGATTTGTGATGCCCCCTATGTTCCCTCTTTCTGGTGCATCAGCTTCTGGGGTCTCTCACTAAGGCGGTTGTTTGGGCTATTGCAGCTGCAGGCTTAGTGGGTCGGAGCTAGTGGGGAGTTTTTCTGGCGGATCTCTCCTCCTCTCCTATCTGCTGGGTCAGTCTTGTTAGGCCTTTTTGCTTTGCTCTGGCTTGTGTCCCTTCTTTGCACCCTTTCCCCTGTTGGGTCAGAGGATTTTGTGCTTACAGTGCTTCTTCTTTCTTTTTCCTCATCTCGAGCTGGGATTTGTGGAGCTCTTCTCATGCCCTTTGGGTGGAAATGCCTTGGTTTTGGGCCATTTCTTGGCACCCTTCTTCTCTCTTTGTGCCTGTTAAGAAGGGTTTATCTCCTCTAGAGATGGAGATATCTTTCGGGGAAGGAGTTGGATGCTCCTGTTCTGAGCTGGCTATGCTGGGCAGAGATTGTTCTGGTATTGTGCTATAGTTGGTGTGGTCTCTCCTTCTGAAGAAACTTTGTTCTCTCCCTATTGAGGTGGGGTTTGTTTCTATGTTGTTGGAGTTTGGTAACACTTTTGGTGGTCTCATTTCTTCTATGTGGGCCCTCGGTGCTTCCACGATTGGTTTTCTTTTGAGGGGTTTTTCTCTTACTACTCAGTCCCATGGTTCTCTTATTGAGGCGTTGTGCCCTCCTATGGAGGTGGAGTGGCTGCTTGGTGTTTGGGTGGTTAAGGAGTTTTTTGGTGCTTCCTCTCATGGTTTGGAGGACCTTTCTCTTGAGGCTGGTGATTTTTTGGTTGCTGGATCTTTTCTCTCAAGCTATTTTCTATCTTCTCCTATTGAGGTGGAGAGTGTGGTGGAGCTTGGTTGGATGGATGCTTTCCTAATTGGGCCTCTGTTTCAACTCAAGGTGGTTGAGGGTACCACTGCAAAACCCTTTGAAATGGTTCTAGGAGCCATTTCAAAAGCTAGTTTTAAGGTTAGGGAAGCCTTTCAAAATCCCTTTATTTCCTTGTCTTTTCTTATCTGGATGGTTGCTGATAGTTTTCAAGGGCCCGGTCCAGATTGTGGTTGTTTTTGGTTATGGGCTAGTCATGAATTTTGTTGTCTGAAGTCTTTGTCTCAGGTCAAGGGAGTCGTAAGTATCCCTATTATTTGGCTGAGGGTGCATGCTAACCCTCATCATAGTTTGAATCTTTAGCCTAGTTGGTGTAGCCAACTTGATTTATATTGATTATATCTTAAGTGTTTGGTTGGTTCTTTCTGCTGGTGTTTGTTGGTGTTTGTTGGCTTTTGTTGGCTTTTGTCGGCTCAGCTTTGTTTGGGCTGTTGGTTTTCTTGGTTTATTTTCTTTGGCAGCATTGTTCTTTGGGTTCCAGATCCTGGTAAAATCTAAGGGTTTCGAGTCCCTCCAAAACCTGTTGTAAGGGGTTTCGGGTCCCCTCAAAACCTGTTTTTCCATAATCAAAAACATTTTTAGGAAGTAAAATAAATAAATAAACTTTTGACACTTTTTCAAGTCTCAGGAAATGCAATGAATTCATACTTGAAGTACCAAATTATGGACAAACCTAAAACTCAAGATCTAAAAGAATTGGGAAAAATATTAGGAATTAAGGCTCATAGATGCCAAGTAAATCATGTCATAATTCTTGCTTAGAAGAAAGCGTTAAAAACTCTAATTTTAAAAGAATACACAATTAAAATGCTTGGGAGTCAAGTGTTAGAAGATGGAAAGACTTGTTAATGGGTGCCCAAATGGAAGTAAGGCCGAAATTCTAATTTTGACAAAGAAAAGTGACTAAGGTCAAAATTCTAATGTTGACAAAGAAAAGTGACTAAGTGTTAGAAATTGGTGGATCAAATGAAAGAGAAAAAGTATGACTAAACATGAAAATCTAAAACTAAATAGAACTACACATATTGAGAAAATTTGTTAGGAAAAAGGTCCAAATGATCTACAAATAGCTTTTTATTGAAGCACGTGGGATTCTTGGTTATAATTTAACATTGAAACACATTTATTTGTGAACAAGTGAAGGAACAAGATTAACCAAGGAACTAGACCAAAGAAAAAGCAAAAAATAAATAAAAAGGGGGTCCATGTTTTGCCAAAACAAAAATGTGGTATGTGTGCAAGACACAAAAAAATGGTACATCTCCTAGGGAAATCTTCCAAATAATTTAAAATATAGGGACAAAAGAATTTACCTAGAATCTCCAATTTTATATTTCAAAATAAGAGCAAAAAAGCATAATCATATAACAAAATCAATGTTTTAGCATAACCTTAGCTTTTCTAAGAAACCAAAGTGTCTTCATGTGGAATAATTTAATTACCTTTCTTGGAGCATGTTGAAACTTACCATTAGAAATGAATTATTAAGCCACGTAGATTGGTCTAGTCTTTTGAAACTAACTAAAAATTACCTCATTGATACTCAATTTTACATATCCCTAGTGATGTTATCATTGATATTCTAATCAATGGATAGCTCTACTACAATTGAGCATCCATAGCCTTGATAAAGTAACCCGAACCATCTAACAAATGAGTTCTAATGATATTCCTTCTTTTCTCATTTTTTATAATTCTTTTTGAGCATGTTTTAAGAGTTCATCTCAACATTCAAGAAATGAAGTTGTTTTGGGGTTGGGAATCATAGTCAAAGAAAGGGTAGACCTTTATAATGTTTACTCAATGCCTAGCTATAACAAATAAAGAAATATTAAGGCTTATAATATATACAATTTTATATAGTATTTTAGGGTAAATAGCATAACAATCCATTTTTAGAGTGGTACAAATATGCACTCCAATAATGATATTTAAAAAATTAAAGATTAAGTCTTTATCATCCTTTAATCAAAGGAATATATACAATTTTATATAGTATTTTAGGATAACGAGAACAACAATCCATTTTAATAGTGGTACAAATATGCACTCCAATAATGTTATTTAAAAGTAAAAATTAAATTTTAGTCATCATTTAATCAAAGGAATAGAATGAAATTTACTTGAAACAAATTATTTTTTTCACACTAGCAAACAACCATCTCCTTAAAGGATATTGATAATATAAGGAACTCCGAGACCAAACAAAAACAAGGGGAATAACAACAAAAAAGACAAAAAAATATAACAAAATAAATAGTAGTAAAATGCACCTAAAGTTTATATTCTTGGAATACCTAGGCCTATAAGAAATGATTTAAGAACTACCCATTCATGTGGTACAACTCAACAATTGAGAACCCTATGGGATTGTCAATCTTTGTAGTAGAGAAACCACTATACCAAAACTTGAAATTACTTACATGTAAGGTTAATAGAGGGAGAGAAATGCACAAAGAACTAATTGTCTCTTTTTGAAAAAAAAAACTCTCTAATGCAAACTTTATTGAAATAAAATCAAATTGCATTGCAAGCAACAATGAGCTAGAAACAATAACAAAAAACTTCTTCTATTAATTATTCAAAAATTCCTCTACAATATTTTCTTTGCAAATATAGTCCAAACACACTTAAAAAAGATTCAAACGTCTAGGATTTCACACACTTCCATTTGAATACTCTCTTTCTGGGCATGTAAGTACTCTCCTTGCTTCTTTGCAATCCTTTCTTTTTTTGCACCTTGAATCTTCTATTTTATTATCTTTATCTTGGGTGTTACAATTTCCTTGTAAACCCATAATATTCTATTCTTTTTTTTTCCTTTTTGAGCATTTGGGGCTAAATAAGGCTTAAATTAGGCTCAAATTTGAATTTTATACGGTCTTCAACAAGCATTAAATGCACCACTCCATGTGTAGGTTTTGTATTTTGGTCCTCCCCAAAATGGTGAATAGGAAACAAAATATGTAACATTAAACAATATCCAATAATTCATTTTTATATCTCAAATTTTTATTTCACATTTTAATGTGCAATAAGATTAAGAAGAGTGCAACAAATGCTTCTTGCTAGACCAAAAATTAAAAAATTCAACAAAAGAAAAAAAGAGGAAAACATCATTTTTTTGGTTCTACTGGATTGTCTATGCACTCGAATGCTCCTACATCAAACATCTTAAGTAAGCAAGACTGTTTCATGAGTGAGAAATCATGAAAAATTATCTAGTATTGGAATCCCAAGCTTGATAATTGTTTAAGATTCAACCCATGTTGCTTCTTCCATCTTTTTCCCCTTCCATTTTATTGAATTCCTTATATTTTGTATTTGTGTCTTCTTGACTACTCTAGACTCCATGACCTCGTCAATTTCTTCACCTCTCTTTTTATTTATTTGTTGCACCCATTGTGGTGTCTCTTGACAATCTGAAACATTATCATTTTTTCCACTTCTCTCTCCTTTATTAAAGTGGTATAAATAAACCACATTGAATATTGTTGAAATATTCCCCTAGGTGGCAACTCTATCTCATAGCGATTGGATGAAAACTTCTTGAGTACATTGTGTGGCCCAATATTTTCTATTACAACTTGTTATATTTACCTTGTGGGAATCTCTCCTTGTGTATATGAGTTAATATCAAGGCTCTCACCTCAAACTCTTTCTCTCTTCTCTTTAAATTAGCATGTTATATTTCTTGGTGCTTGCTTCCAGCTTTTCCTTTACTTCCTTGTATAATTCATATAAATACTTTACATAGTCTTTAGATAAAATACTTTTCCTTCCTAATTTTATATTGCCCCTTAATTCATGCACACCTCTTCTACTACGTCCATAGATAGTATGAAAGGGTCTCTTACTTGTGCTTCTATTGATGAAATTATTGTATGTAGTTTCAGTTTGTGCTAGCACCTCATCCCATTTTTTTTGGTTTCCCATATATCAAACACCACACCAAATTTCCAAGGTTCCTAGTAATTAATTTTATTTTTCCATTTTTTGATGGTATGTTGAGTTGAAAGTCAACTTTTTATCCAACCTCTTCCATAATGTTCTCCAAAATTCCCTACAAACTTAGAATCTCTATTTGAAATAATTATCTTGGGTAAACCATGTAACCTCACTATTTCCTTGAAAAATAAATATGCAATGTGTGTGTTGCATTAATAGATTTCTTGCATGGAATTGAATGTGTCATTTAGGTTAATCTATCTACCATAATAAATATGGAGTCGTTACCTTTTTGAGTTTTTGGTAGCCCGACAACAAAATTTATACTCACTTATTCCCACTATCTCTTTGGTGTAGGAAAAGGTTGGTATAACCTCATGTTTTGGCTTGTACCATTTACATGTTGGCATATTGAGCATCCTTGTACAATTTTCTTTACATCCTTACTCATCATTGGCCAATAGTATCCTTCACTTAGTTGTCCCAAAGTCTTATCCACTCCAAAGTGTCCACCAAGTCCTCCCACTATGTTGTTCTCTTATTAAATTTTCTCTCATTGATCCTCTTGGAGTGCATAATTGTTTCCCCTTAAATAATAACCTCACTGAATTAAGTATTTTATCCATTTGTTTCTATCCTTTTCAATTGAAAATTTACATTCTACCCATGCTTCACTAAAATCGAGATCTCTTTTGTGCATTTCCTTCATTGAGTCAAAACCCATAGCATTTACTTTCATTTCTCTCAATAACAAGCACCTCCTACTCAGTGTATCAACTTCCCAATTTGATTTTGCACTCTTATAATTAAGGGAAAAAAGTAATTTGTAAGAAATTCAACCCACTTCATATGCCTTTGATTCAACATACCTTCTTTATTAATAAATTGTAATGCATGATGGTCGATGTAGAGGACAAACTCCTTGGGTAACAAGTAATGTTTCCACTTATTGAGTGCCTACACAATAGCATAGAATTATTAACATATACTGAATACTCCATCTTTGCCTCATTGATCTTTTCACTAAAGTAGGTTATTCAATGAGGCATTATCAAATAACCTTTCCCTTTAATTATCAAATGTCTCATTTGTGTCGCAATTAACTTGGAACACTTTTTTGAAATTTGATAATGCCTAGTATGGGTTATTCAATCACCTTTTCCTTCAATATATTGAAACTCTATATGTTTTTGTGTCCACTTGAATTCTCCTATTTCCCCCTTCATTGTGTCATTAGGAGGAGCACAAATACTATTCAGATTTTTTTTATAAACTTCTTATAGAAGTTAGGAAAATTGATCAGCCTATAAGTTGTCCATATTATTCCATGTTTTATGACATATTATCCATGTTTATAATGTTAATCTAATACATCCCATACATTTCCTTTATCATATGAAGCATTAACTGTGATAAAAGATTATTAATATGCATTTGTATGTCTAGTTAATTATGTTATCCCCGATTTAGACATGTAGAAAAACTGGGGTAACCCCACAATTTTTTGGCCCATTTGTGGTTTAATTGCTCTATGTATGCATCTCGAGACAAATTTGTTATCTTATGCATGGTTGTTGTGTTGAATTTCCAAGTTATCTTCCATTTAAAGTTTTAGATGCAAATTGGGCCTATAGACCCAATTTACACCATATTGGACTCATGGTGCAAATCGGTTTCATAGACCCGATTTACACCACCTTATGTTTTTGCCTTTTCACACTTAGGTGCAAATCGGGTTTGTAAACCCGAAATGCACCTTGAAAATGATAAGTGTGAATTAGGTTTACAAACCTGACTTCCACCTATTAATGGAACTTAAGTGTTATTAATTCCCATTTAACAAGTTCGAATAGGAATCTTCTTGCTTTGGTTATGTCTTTTCTCTTTATTTTCATTTTGATTTGTCATTCCAATTTGCAACGCCTTTTTGGAACGTATTCCTCATTCGAATTTGCGGATTTCCTCTCCATTATTGGTAAGTTTCATTTTTTCTATTTTGGTTTTATCTTTTCTTTTATATGTTATTTATTTGGTTCAATAGGGTTTTGAAAACCCTAGTGTTCGCGCTATGAAACCAAGGATTGTTCGGATTTTATCAGCCAACATGTATGCTTTTTCCCATTTTTAGATGGGTGGTGTTCGGGCTAGTGAGCCCAAACCACATCATTGAATGGTGGTATTCGGGTTCATCAACCCAAACACCATCTTTTTCTTTCCCCTCTTGATGACTTTTCATATGACTTTGCACTGGAGTTCAAGCTTTGCATTTTTAACCAATCTTTGGTGGAGTTTGGGTTTACGGACGTACACCCCACCTTTCCCACTACCATTGCACACATGGTGTAAGGTGGGGCCGTAGGCCCAACATACATTTTGGGATTGTTTCTTGATGTATGGTGAACCTATAGGTTCTACATACACCTCTTTGATTTTTCTTTCCATACTTGGTGTATGGCGAGTTCATAAGCCCGACCTACACCGCTTTTCTTCATTTGCATTTCTTATTGTATGGAAGACCTATGGTTCCACCTTACACTTTCTCTTTCCCTTCTTGGAATATGGAGGACCTATAGGTCCAACCTAAACCAACTTTTCCTTATGCACTTTTTAAGTGTAGTTCAGACCTATGGGTCCGACCTATACCTGTAACAAACTTTTCCCAAGGTGTAGTTCGGACCGTCCATAGGTCCAAACTACACCTTTGAACCATAGTTATCAATAAGTGTAATTCGGGCCTATGAACCCGAATTACACCAATTGCACACACCTAAATAGGATTTGTAGGCTCGATTTACACATGTACTGCCATGATGCAATGAGGGTTCTTGTAACCCAAATGACACCAAATGCAACACATGCATGATCATGTTTGGTTCAAAATGATCAAGATAATTGATGCTTGTTTTTCTCAAGTGCTGATGATTTCTCTATGCTAAAGTATCATTCCTATACAAATGAAAAACCATCTCCAAGCAAGAAGGCCATGAAGTTCAAGAAGCAAGATTTGCATCTAGTCTTCCTACCATCATCGGTCTCATCAAATGTTGATCACATAAGGAACACCAAGATAGGTCATGTTGACTTAGAAGAGTTTCTTAAGAAAATATAGAAACCACCCTCATACTACAAGATAGAATCCACCATCGATAGTGGTATTCATCTAATTTCATCATTCCCCATGTTTTCTCAGGATCTTAAATTTTTCATGGTAGCTGCAAATCATTTTGATCCTATTAGCAAGAGCGTGAAGGACACTAGTGACAATAAGTTAATCAAACTTGATGAAGAATTGTTTGACACTATCTTAAAGTGTACTAACATTGAGAAGTACTTTGATATCACCATGAATTCAACACAAGCCTACTATGACAGAAATTCAAATAAGTGTAGGAAGAATATGAATAACAATTGGTTAAAGATCCCAAGACCTACCATTGACAGTTGGCCAAAGACCTTTCCCAGGAGTGATCTTATTAAAGAAATTAACGACTTAGTTACCCTCCTAAATAGGGTGAAATAACTTCCTACTTTAAACACCTACTATGAATGGATGTATCAGTATATCCATGCTATCAAACAGAACAAGGAGAAAATATTTTGGGGGAAGCAGATAAGTGATGACATATGTGAAAAACTCACCAAAGTGCCAACTACTCTCAATTTCTACATGACATCTTATTTGGTGTACACAACAGCTTCTATGAGGCATTTCCTAGGATTGTTTACATCAAGAGATAGGAGGAAAGTTGTTGTATTTGAGTACTTTTCCCAATTGGTACTGACGAACAATTTCAATCATTCTTGAAGAGTGAATGATGCATTCTTTGGCTATCATATGTTCATGATGAACAAAGATTTATACAAAAAAAGGGTGTTTGATCATGCATGGGAAGTAGTGAACGAGTATGGGTGCATGTTTCTACAATTCCCTACCTTCATCTATCTAAGGGTGGGACACTTCAATGGTGAACCTTTCATGCTCCCAAGATATCCAACAGATAAACTTGTTTTGATGGAATTGGCTCGTCAGATGGTAGTGGTACATGAAACACAATCTAGCTCACGCAAAATAGGTTTAAAGTTCTCCTTGACCATTGGCAGGTACTCTATCAACTCAATCTTTAAGGCCATGGCAATGGAAAAAGAGATGAGGAGAGTAACTATGAGATTTTTCAAGGCTAGGAGAGACTTTGATTATCAAGGACTGAGGAATAAATTAAAGAAAGCATATGTGCATGTACACCACATTGAAGACATTTGGATTGATTGTGGCATAGGGAATAATATCAAGAAGCTTGATTATTGTTGGCTCACAGTGGATCAAATTTAAGAATTTGATCTTGCAGACATCCCGGGTGATCTTGAAGAAGATCGTAATGTTCTAGACCTTATCTATGTTGAAAAGAAATTTTCATCAACACCCTTGCCTCTCATTCAATGGTCATGAAAGGATTCAACTTCTATCAAAGGCATATTTAGGAGTATTCTTGCGAATACTAATGTTTGGATTTCAAGCAAGGGAATCCAGTTGAAACTTTTTTCTACTGGTTTTGATGATGATATAGTTGGACCTATCGATAGGAGGTCAGAAATTAGAACAAAGAATAAATAAGATCTTGTCACTCCTCAAAAGGCTCCAAAGTTGAAATTCATAGTTGGGCGGATAACAAAGGAAAATCTCAAGGAGAACCATTCACTTGAAATGTTCACGAGACAAAGGAGTCTAAAGTACAAGATGAGCATCTGGATAATGAAAACCTGATCTAGAGCCTATCAATGTTGATCAACTTGAAGGTGAGCAAGAGGGTAATGAAGAGCATGATGAATATGAATAACTACCACAATCAATTAAGTCCCATGAATCCATACCCCAAGTATCTTTTTCTTCTTCTACTATGGTGCATGCTCCTATTTCTACCACTGAATTAAAACCTATTGTCACATGTGTCAATCCTAGTACAATTGTACATGTTTCTTCCACTAGTGCTAGTGAGTCTACCTTGGATGCCCAACATGACAATATTGAGTGTTTTCTCAACTTTCTCAAATTTATCAGAAGTGTCAACTACCATTTTGGATGATTTTGATAAGTTCATGATGGGGACAGGTCCTAGACCCAATGAGTCATCTCTAGAAAAACCTCCTATTGTTGTGACCACAACATCACCTATTGTGGTTATTACTTCTCAAGAGCAAGTAGATCCCTCTCAATTTTTAGTCATGGGTGTTTATGATTCCTTCTTGCCACCATGGTTGTTTTCTAATGACCCTAAGAGGAAGAAGCAAGTTGTTTCTCCAGATGATATTGATTTCAGTCACTTCATCTCCACCAAGCCAAATACTACCAATAAATCCAAGACTATATCAAGGGTGAAGGTGGATAAATCTAGAAACAAATATGAAAATTTTGTCATTCCCCCTTGATAAAGACATTGATTAGATCCAGGAATCAAATTATATCATCAACAAGGTCGAATTGGGCAAACAAACTCATGATTCTGTCACAGGAGATGTTCAATCAGCTTTGGATGCTCTTGTTGCTAGGTATGATGAAGATAAAATCAAGAAGGATAAGCTCAAGGCATAGATTGAATAGCTCACCATTGTTCTAATTAAGGTGACTATGTCTTTAGAG
Source organism: Cryptomeria japonica (assembly GCF_030272615.1). NCBI lineage: Eukaryota > Viridiplantae > Streptophyta > Pinopsida > Cupressales > Cupressaceae > Cryptomeria > Cryptomeria japonica. The sequence goes on along the minus strand of NC_081410.1, from coordinate 240,519,643 downwards.
GCCATTGAACCAGTGACTTCATCACTGGATCAAAAATTTATGAAGAGAGATGAGCAAGCAGCTTCACGGAGCATAGTAGTGGGCGAATGGATGGATAGAATTCTTAGCCAAGGTACACGGCTCCTGATCTTAGCTAACACCATAGGAAACAATCTTGATACCATAAAAATTAAGGTGGATAACACCATAGAACTCTTCTCCCAAGAGTTGGAAGCATAGGAAAAGGATTTTGATGCATGTTTGAAAATTGAAGATTTCAACTTAGATGATCTTGTAGAAAACAGTGTCATTCCTTCTCGAAATATGTATGTTGAGCAGCGAGAGGCACTAGAGCATCAAATGAATATTCTAGAGTGGCTTATCAAGGACATGAGGAAATCTTAAAAGGAATGGATGGACAAAAAGAAGGATATTGTTGACATGATGTCAGAAATTCCTTGTACTTTCCTTGATGAGAATCAAAAAGCACTAAATGTTGATGTGATCATCAAGGAATTTAATTTATTATTAACCGGTGAAATTAAGAAAGAGGACTTCTCTTTGGCCTCTATTGAAAAATTAGTTGATCTATAGTTCGTCTAGATTTTTTAGATTCACTTCTAAAGAAACATAAGAAATATTGTGTTGATTTAGGAGATTCTCTTACATGGGTCAATGTCATCACCAGTCATACCCAAGGACCCGATGAGGCTTACATGAAGATTATTCTACATAAATTTGAAGAATTCCAGAAATAGGATCAACGCGAAGAAAATGACACTTGGTCATTTTTTATGATTTTCCAATGGCATTTTGTATTTCCAATCAACACTTTAAGTGTCATTTTGTATATGCTCGAGTACACATTTAGGAATACACTTGTCCTAAGTCAAATAGGTCTCTACTTTTTACTTGGTCGCAAATTAGTTGTAACTTTTCCTACTTTTGTGCATCATCCTTCTCCTATATATATGAGGGATTTCATTGTAATAAGGATCTTTTTTCATCGTTTTGTTAATACATTGAAACTCTACAGAATTGAATTTAAGCTATCCAAGTCTTTGAGCTTATAGTGTATTCAAGAAAATTTAATCAAAGAAGAAAATAAGTTGCACATAATCTTTGTCTTGGGACTACTTTATTGTGTGAGGGAATGTTCTTCTGTCATTATTGTCTACATTATTTTAGATTAAATTTTGCATAGTGAAAAGTATTTGAATTAGAAAAGGTAGAGTGAAATATTGTAAACTTTATTTTATGATATCTAAATGAAAAGGTATGTATTAAGTGGATAATAAGGTGAAGTCTTTATGCTTTGTTGAGTTATCTTGTTAGAGTAGAAATTTTTATGATATACTTTGAAGACTTTGTGCTAACAATATATCAATCTTGGGTTATGGTGGTTGATAGGACTTGAGTATTTGAAGGAAACTTTGAGTTCTTTTGTTTACAAAGGGCCCGTCCCTTAAGTCATTTTCAGAAGAGAAAGTAATGGGAGGCTTTGTACATTTATGGACACTTTTATTTCAATTAGTATAGATTGTTTCTGATAAAGATAAACGAGTTTTACATGGACCCAAAACCAAAAGTTTTACAAAAGTCGGCCATTATCCAAACAAACATAAACCAACAACAAAACGGGGGAGCACCCCATAATAGGAATGAAAGCAAAAAAGACACAGAGAACAAAACAAAAGCACTCAATTAAGAGAGTGCACCAGCTCCTTGTTCTTCTAGATGGTAATCTTATTGATTTTCTCCAGCTCCTCCATAATTAATCTGGAGGTGCCCTTGTTGTTGCTCCTACTTCTGGTCTTGGAACTAGGGCCTATGGTTTTGTTGTCTCCAGCAGCCGTGTCTTCACCTCCAAGATCTTTCTCAGTTTCATTGTGAATGGATCTATACTCTGCAACCATGACATTGATCTTTTTGAGCCCCTCTATACTATTATTCATCGCCTCCTTACTTATGTCAACCAGGTTCTTGAGGTTTTTCTTTATCTCCGTCATAGACTGTTCCACCTTTTCAATTATTTGTTCATAATTGCATTTCATAACCTTGACATCTTGGGAGAGTTTCTAGGTCATAATCATGAGCTTCTCAAATTTGCTAGGCTCTAGCGAAGCTGTGAAGATATCTATTATCTCTTTAACCCCCACTTTGAGGGTATCAATTTCTCTCTCCACCCACGTCCAGCAGCTCTCTTGGCTTCTAGTAGCTTCCATCACCAAGTTCATTAGAGAATCATTCCTCTGTAACCCATTATCCTCTTCTTTAGGCATGGTCCCCTTCTTTTCCTTCAGGACATTAATTGGAATGTCCAGTTTAATTTTCTGGTCTGAAGTCTTCAGACCATAGTCCTTAGCTGCAAGCTTCTTCATTTTAGAAATGGGCTCGGCCTTAGAATTCATTTTGCTGGTAGATTTTTATTTGTTGGTCATCCATCTAGGGGGATTCTTACTGCTGAACATACCAGGGGTGACCAACATCTCACCTTCTTCCACTAGCTTATAATTAGGGTCATCTAAAGGAATAGCACCCCCACTATCCTTCAAATCCATTTTCGAGTCAGAGACATCCTGAATATTAGTATGTTGGCCAATCTTAGATAGAGAGGGCACAACTTCAAAGGTCTTAGTGTACTCCATTATGAGCATAATAAGCCCTTCATGAATAATGGGATTATTTGGATTCTCCATATGTTTTTCAAGACTATTCTCTAAAGAGTAGACCAGATAGAAAGGAATAGAAATGATTTTACCATGCCTAAAATGGTTCAAAATGGTAAAATGGTAGGAAAATATACTGGCATATCTTCCATCAAACGTAATATACCTCATGATCAACTCGGCCATGTCCGCCTAGGCAACCATAAGATCTTTCATGTTGTAGCCGCCATAAGCCATTTTGTTAACTCTTGAGCTCTCCTTGTCTTTGTCAAAAAAATTCGCCAAGTCTTCCTCCCCTCTTTTCCTGTCTCTATAGAACCTTCTACCATTCATCGCCAGACCAATAACCGTCGCCACCAGGGTTTCATCCAGCTAGTAATCAGCACCATAAGCCCTCAGAACCCCTTTCTTCCACCCATTGACAAAGGTTTCTGTGATCATAGGAGAAGGGCCATGAAGTCTTTCCAAGAAGGGGACAATTGCCCCATCAACAATTTCCTGCCACACCTCCTTGTTTTTCTTCCATTTCTCAAAAGTAGACGGTTCTTCCCTATTCTTGTCCCCACCCATAATGATCTAAGTCACTAAACAGCAGGAAATGGGCCACACTAGAGAAGTCTTCAAACAGTAGCAGGAAATGGGCCACACCAAAAAAGTCTCCGAACAGTAGCAGAAAATGGGCCACATAATTAGACAGAAAATCTAGGCACAAGGGAAGTTTCTAGATTTTCAGTTAGGAAAAATAAAAAGGAGCCATTTCCCCAACAACTCAATCAAATCATGATTAAAATTAATTGATTACCGCAAGTGGGTGGAATCATCACAAGTTAGATCGCACAAGTTTTTTGGGAATGAATCCCTACTGCTCCACCATTTAGCCGCCACGTAGCCCAATGCCATATTGGCCAGTAGATCCGTCGCTTTGTTGGCTTCCCAAAATACGTGTGAAATTTTGAATTCTTCCAACTCATTTATTATATCTCGGCAATCTTTGATCAAATTAGTAATAGTCCAGCTAGGATCTGTGCACCCATTCAGACAATTGACAGTGTTTAGTGAGTCAGACTCCAGTCAGACTTTTTTAAAGCCTTCTCTTTTAGCCATGTGTAACCCAATGTGGGAAGCGCTGGCCTCCGCAAAGTGGTTAAGATTACTGCAAGTTCAAGTTGTTTTATTGAGAAAAAGAGAAATATGTTCTAAATAGAGAATTGGATAAAAAATGTTCTGAAAAAAGATAACTAAGTTATTGTATCATCTTGGATTATTGTAAAGTTAGAAAGTTGATTTAGGATAGATAGAGATTGTAGTAGAAAGGGTGAGCCTTCCCTTTATAAATAGGAGAGATAATATCTTGCCTTTTGAGAGGTATTATATCATTACATTCGTGAAACTCACATTTTGTAAGCCTCCATGAGTTTACAAAATTTTCACCCAACAAATTGATGCTAAATAATGGTAATATATTTTGATTAATACTTATTATTAAATTTAATTATTTTTGAAGTTTTAATATTTTTTTGAGAGGTTTGAGTCGTTCATGCAGCTAGAAAGAATAAGGAACACATTGGTAGTTGACAAATGTAGTTGTTGATTGGAAGTTCGAAAAAAGTTAAAAAATAGTTTCAGTAAAATGGTCCTATTTCCCTTGTTTCTTAAGTAAATTCAAATATTCAAAATGATTTAGAAATCTTAAAAGGAGATCTAAAAATCCATTAAAGTGCTTGAGCTGATTTGCAATAGTTAAGGAGAAGCATTCACCAAAAGTTGACTAAGACAAAACTAGCAGATTGGGAGGTAGCAATTAAGGAATAGATTCTAATTCAATTTGGACTCTTCTACCTCTTGATGTCTCATAGATTTGGAATTATTGAAGTCAACTAACAAATGAAAAATCTATGATAATAATATAACATGACTCTTAAATCATTATGACATGTTTTATACACATTTTCAAACTGTATTTTAATGTTGTAAGAGTTTGAAGAGGATTAAAACTCTCTTGACTCATTTTAGTTAGACCTTTATTATTATAATTGATTAGAATAAATCATCTCCTTACTATCATTGGAGAAATAAATTTGTATTAATTTGTGTATTTTTTAATTAATCTAACACTCAAGCCTTAGCTACAAATCTGAGAACTTGTTGAGTTTAGAAAAGGAGAGAGTATCCAGTTTGTGTTGAGTCTTGTTAGTAGTTTCTTTGTTCAGTCCACAAGTTTGATATTAGCCCATGTAATATTTGATTTTCAATAAGAAGATGATTTGAACAATGAATCTTGTAAGTTTAATGTTGAATGTCGAATGTTGAATGCTAATAAATAAGATTGTAGATACTCAAGCAAAGGCCACTTGAGGAACTATGACTTCGTAATAGTTTATATCTGCAATAGTTTAGATTATTGTTTATTATGCTTTATTGTTATTGATGAATTGTTTAGGATAGATTTTGTTTCAGCATATTTAATTCCATTTGTTTTATTACCATCAACCTATAGCCATTGTTGTGTCAAATAACCTACTAGCCCACAACCACTATTGTGTAGTTAGATTTATTTCCAACATTGTTATATTTTTTATTTAGTTATTTTTTTAAGTTGAATTTTCTATACACATAAATAGAATAACCTCTAAGGCTTCATCCTTCCCTACTGAATATATGGTATTAACATCATTGAATAAGACATGACCTTAGCTGATAATTAAAAAAACCTTTGCTTGGGCACTCCAACTAGGTCAAGTGCATGATATATTGTGCACCAAATTTCTTATGTACATAGTGGAGACCAATCACAAACCATGAAAACTCCTTGCTTCAAACATGGTTTTAAGTGATGGCCATTCCAATATTACCTTAACCTTTTTTGGGTACATTCATAAGCCTTCATTTTCAGTTGTAAAAACCAAATACACCAACTCCTCTTTGATAAAGCTACGTTTCTTGGGGTTAACCAACAACTTTTGTTCATTTAAGTTTTGTAAAAAAGAACCTCACAAGTTTTAAATGTTCTTTTTTTTCTCACTAAAAACCAAGATGTTATCTAAATAAACAACTACAACCTTACAAAGGAATGGTTTCATAACTTCATTCATCAACCTCGTGAACATACTTGGAGAATTTGTGAGGCCAAATGGCATGACCAACCACTCATACAACCCCTCCTTTATCTTAAAGTCAATTTTCCATTCATCCACTTCTTTAATCCATATTTGATGGTACCAACATTTTAGATTGAATTTTGTAAAGCATATAGCCCCACTCAAATAATCCTTCAAGTCATCCATGCATGGAAATTGGAGCCTACATTTAATCATTAATTTTTAATGGATCTAGAATCTATATACATATTTAATACTCCATCCTTTTTAGGTGCCAAAATCATTGGTATTGTGCATGGACTCAAACTTTCCCTTATCAAGCCACTATCCAACAACCTTTGCACTTGTTTGTTAGCTAATTCATTCTTCTTGGAGTTATCTCTTGTTTGTTTAACTTCCCCTTGCTATCAAATTCATATAATGACTCATGCTTGTCATTGGTGCCAACCCATCAAGAATATCCTTTCATCGAAATATCACTATATTCTTGCAACATCTCCTTGATTTAATTGGGCATTTCTTGTTCTTCTTTTGCTGCCCCAACTTAATTTTGTTTATAAATAAAATCATAAATCATTTCTTTTTATTGTATTTATTTTTAAAAATAGTTTGAAATAATTATACATGCATGTGTATCATTGTCCACTTCCCTCTTCTTCTCTTTCAATGAGTTCATAACATACTTTCTATTATCTTTGGTTATCACATAAGTATTTACTTCACTATCATGTAAATATTTCCAATCATATTTCCATGATATTCCCAAAAGGATGTGGAAATCATCCATACACATCATATCACACATAACTTCATTTCTATAATTACAAATCTAATACTTGCCAAGCACTTCTCACTCACTAAAAGTTGATGCCCCTTTTGCAACCAAGTAACTTGGTATGAATTTGGATGTTTTATTTTCTTCAAGCTTAGTTTCTCAACCATCTCTTATGAAACCAAATTATTTGTGTTGCCATTGTCCATGATTAAGGTGCAGCACTTACCATTTGATTTACAAATTGTTTCGAATGAAATCCTTCATTATCTAGGTTCCTGTTAATCATTCTTTAGTTTTAAGTGTACTCTTTTCAACATAATATTCTCTCCATTATTTGGGTCTACCAATTATTTTCCTTTTCCACCTTTGTAGTAAATGTCCTTCTAGTATTAACTTTCCCAACTTTTTGTTGCACCCGAGGGCACTCAAATTCCCTATGCCCAGCTTGTCCACAATTAAAAAAATTCCTAAAATACCTCTTCCTCTTCCATATTCTTCTCTTCCTCTTGAATTTTCATCTCTTATCCTTGGTAAATATCCTCATACATGGGCCATAATTAGTTTGATACCAAATTTCTTCTTCTTCTCTTGGTGGCTTCCCTCTTCAATTATTTGCTTTTCCTCTGCCTCTTTAAGGCTTACATCTTCCTCTAAAATCAACTTGTTTTCTTGCTAACTTCTCCTCTACCTTGAGTGCATATTGGTAATCTCCCTCCACTATTATGATCATTACCATACTAATTTCATCTTGGATGAAAACTTGCAAGCCAATCGCATATATTACTACTTTATCATCATCATCTTCAACATGTCCAACTTGAATGCCAAGGCGATCGAATTTTTTAATGTACTCTTTGACACTGAAATCCTTTTGTTTCAAGTTTTATAAATTTTTTGAACAAACTGACGTGATAATCCACTGACAAAAAATTAACCTTCAATTCAGTCACCATCTTATCACACAATTTCATCTTCTCCTTACTTTTCCTTTGTCTTTCAATTTACAATTGATCCCATCGCAAGGATGCATGTCCTTTCAACCTAATGCAAGAATATTGTACCTTATTCTCATCTTTAATGGATTCCAAGTCAAAATATTTATCCATTTCCATAACCTAATCAATGATGTTTTTTGGATTCAAACTCCCATTATAGTTTGGTGGATCTATTCTTTGTTTACTAACAAATTTTAATAGTACCCATACAAATTATCCTATTTGGCATGATCCTTCCACTTCTACAACCTTTGGTGTGTCTTATTCCTCATCACTAACATCTTCAACATGAACCCCTATCCATTATGTTTTCTCTATGACTTTAAGTCATGTTATTATTCCTCTAAACATCTCCAAAATTATCATGTTCCTTCTCCCCATGGTGCTCTTTCTCTATTTCTCCCTCTATGTGTCATGCCTTCTTCTAACCCTCTATAATTGCATACCAAATCACACTCTAATACAAATTGATGTAGCTCGATAATTAAAAACCCTTTTGATCTTCAGGAAGACTAGTGATGATGGCATGTGTGGGCTTAGCAGGAGCCGAGCTAGGACATCCATGGCCTAGCCCGTGAGCAGGTGTGTTGGTTGTGCGCAGGGGGGAGGGAATATTTTGGGTCTGCAGGGAGGGGTGTCATTTGGTGCTAGTTTGTGTGGGGTTGGTAGTGACTCAATAGTGGGGGTTTGAGTGGTAGGTGTGTTGGCACGGGTGTTTACAGCTGCCTTGTGTGGTCTTTACAGGGAGAGGTGGGGTTTAACTCAGGATCTGGTCTCAATGGATTTTGAGTGGAGAGTGTAGCGGGTTTTTTCAGGGATTTGGGATTGCTCTTCCTCTTTTTCTTGTTAGGTGGGTTTTGAGGCTGGGCAAGATGGCTAGTTCTCGAGAGGAAGCCTCGGGGGCTTCTCCCAGCCTAAATTTTTTAGCAACCATAGGTTCACATTCTCCGAATCATAGTATTAAGACTTTTGATAATAATATTTTTGCTCCCAACTTGGGGGCTGTTGGTGCTGGTGTATCCAATGGATCCTGGATTTTAAAGTTTAGTGGTTGTCTTGAGAGATTCAAAGAGAGGCCAAAATTGGTAATTCCACCGAAGATGATTGTTGAGGATGTGGAATATTTTCCAAAGCATTCGCTTTACTGCAAATTTTTGGGGATGAGGGTTTATCTACGATTTCTGGAGAATTGGGCTTAGAGGATTTGGGCGCTAGAAGGGGAAATGGAGATTATGTTGTTGGCAAACAACTACTTCATGGTTACATTCAATTGCATGGAGGATTGCAATAGGATCTTTGAAGGAGGCCCGTATTTTTATAACTAGGTGGGGTTGTTCATCAAACCTTGGAATGCGGGTTTTAACCCTTTGGAGGAGCTCCTGAATAGGGTCCTAGTGTGGGTTCTTTTACCGCATTTTTGGGATGGAATGTTGTCAAGAGGATGTGTTGCAGATGCTTGCTTCATTGCTTGGGAAGTCGGTTGGATCTTTAACACAAACCTTGGGGAGAAAGGTAATGACTTTCGCTCATTTCTATGCTGAAATTAATCTTAGTAAGCCTTTGTCAGATGCTATAGATATGTGTGCGGGCTCTTATTCCTGGGTCCAACAGTTGGATTATGATATTTTACCATTTTGGTGTCATATGTGTCATGAGTATGGTCATTTGTAGCACAAGTGCCCTAGGTATAAACTGGTTGTGCATCAACCTTAATAGCCTTCTCATAACCTAGATGGGGTTGATAAAGAAAAAGATGCCATGTCTGATGAGGTGGTGGGTGCTGATGGTTTTGTCTCAGTTAAGACAAAGAACAGGAATTGGGGACAAAAGACGTCTTTGTAGGAGAGGCAGGAGGAGGATACCTTTAACAAATGTGAAGCCTTGGATGACCTTAGCCAGCAGGAGATGAATCTGGGGTTAATTACTTTGGATCAAAGTACATCGGGGATGGTCCCTGATAGTGTGAATTGGGATTCTACCTAGGTTTAGCAGGTGGTTGGGAGTCAGCAAATGGAGATGTGTCAGCTAATAGTGGCTCAGTTGAGAACCTGTGACCCATTTTTGGTGCTGAAGTGAGTTGGTTGGGGGGGACGTTTCTCTTGCAGCACAAAAATTGGAATCTATTGGGGTCAAAAGCAATAAGATCTCCTTACATCTAGGTATTCATCAGAAAGACATTAAAAAAGGAGCAACCAAGAAGATTTTGAACGTTGGAAAAAAGAAGGACTTGGATAAGATCAAATTGATGTGGGAGATTTTGGTTGTCAGGGTCAGTAAAGACTCTGGATTCTCATTTTTCCAATCCCCCAAAATGATTATGCTATCATGGAATGTGAGGGGTTTGAACAATGGCCCTAGAAAAAATGTTGTTCGGGAGTTGATAAGGAGTCATTCTCTTGATGTCCTTTTCTTGCAGGAAACGAAATTATATGTGGCAAGTATGTTGGGTCTGGCACCGAAGCTATGGGGGAGAGGTGAGTGTTAGTGTATTGGGGCATTTGGCTCCTCTGAAGGGGTGGCTTGTCTTTGGAACCCCTTAAGGATTCATCATATATGGTGGGTTGCTTCCAGATCTTCTTTAGATGGGGTTGCTTCTAGTCTTGAGACAGGGGAATATATCTTTTTTACTAACATTTATGCCCCCACTAATCTTAAGGGCAAGCAAAATTTGTGCTCTCATATTTCTTTTATGCGAGGGTTGTTCCCTTTTCATCTGTGGATTATGGCAGGTGATTTCAATGCCATCTTAGAGTTGAGTGAGAAGAAGGGTGGTATTATGTGATTGGAACCTTCTTCCTTCCTTCTTCGGGATAGTATATCAACCTTGCACCTTGTTGACATTAAGCCTGGTAATGGTTTATTCACTTGGAACAATAGGAGGGTAGGGGAGTATTGGATTGAAGAGAGGTTGGATAGCTTTCTGGTTTCTAGTTTTTGGGTTGGTGGGGGCTGGTCCACATGCTCTAAGATTTTAGATTGGAGAGGTTCAGACCACTGGCCCATAAAGTTGGTGTCTTCTTTTGCTTGATTCACTCAAACTCCTTCATTCAAATTCCAGCTTATGTGGTTACGGGATCCTTCTTTGCAGGATCATGTTGCGGGGTGGTGGAGGAAAGGGAGGCTAGCCTTTGGCATTGCTATGTACACGTTTGCCAAGCAACTACAATTTGTTAAGTTTCAACTTAAACGGTGGAATCATCAGTGTTTCGAGAATATTTTTCATGCTAAGATAGTTGCTCAATTAGAGTTTAATAGCATTACCAGAGAAATAAGAGACCGTGGTTTGTCAGAAGCCTTGCTTAGGGAGGAAGACAAGGCAGTCGAGGCTTTAGAGGAGTGGGAGCTTAGGGAGGAAATCTACTAGAAACAAAGACCTCATATTGGTTGGCTTCAATTGGGGGATAAGAATACTACGTTCTTCTTCAATTCAATGAAAGAAAGAAGACATGGCAATTCCATTCCTATTTTGGTTAATGATAGAGGTGAGTAGTGTTTATCCTTGTAGGAGATTTCTAGGGAGCCTTTGCAGTATTTCCAGTCCTTTTTAGTGAGGATACTCAGGGGGAATCAGAAGAGGAGACTCAGGTTCTTGCTTGTATTCCTTCTCTAGTTACTAGGGAGATGAATGAGCAGCTTATGGGTCCTATTTTGTTGGAATAACTTGAGAGGATTTTTTTTCACATGAAGAAGGGGAAAGCTCCTCGACTGGATGGGTTTCCGATTGAGTTCTATCAAAATTTTTGGGATATTATCAAATTGGACTTATTGGAGGTGGTCCAAGAGTCCCAGAGGAATAAGCAAATGCTTCGGGTTTTAAATGCGAATTTCATTGCGCTCGTCCCCAAGTGTGATGGGGCTGATCGGTTCGGCCAGTTCCGTCCTATCTCTCTTTGTAATGTGATTTATAAGATCATTTCTAAGTTGATAGCGGAAAGGTTGAATAATTGGCTCAGGGGTGTCATTTCTAAGGAGCAAAGTGGGTTCGTGGAGGGTCACCAAATATTAGATTGTGTGATCATTTCTATTGAGACCATTCATTATATGGCAGCCTCCACAGAAAAAGCAATGTTTATCAAGCTAGATATGGCAAAGGTTTATGATGGAGTCTATTGGTCCTTTCTCCAGAAGATTCTTAGGGATTTTGGCTTTGCTGATGAATGGATCCAATGGGTAATGAGTTGTGTTTCATCTACCTCTTTCTCTGTGCTAATTAATGGTGATCATATTGATTTGTTTGGTGCTTCTAGGGGTCTTCGTTAGGGGGACCCTCTCTCCTTGTACTTATTCATTCTTTTGGTTGAGGGTCTGGGGAGGTTGATTAAGTATAATGTGGGTCTGGGTATTATTCAAGGTTGGATTTGGGGTAATGACATGCCTCCTCAGTCCCATTTGCATTTTGTAGATGACACGACCTTGATGGGACTAGCTCGGATCAAAGAAGCTATAAATCTGCGTAGAGTCTTGGATGTTTATCTTGTTGCTTCGAGCCAGTTGATCAATGAGGATAAATCTTCCATCCTCTTCTTCAACACACCTAGAACTATTCAGAGGAGGATTGCTCATATCTTGAGATTCCAGGTCAGTTCTCTTCCCTTGACTTACCTGGGTATTCCTATCTCTACTGACAATCCTCCAAGGGACTTGTGGCAGGGTATCCTAGACAAATTTCGCATGAAGGTTGAACATTGGACACATAGATGGTTATACTTTTTTGGGCAAGTTCAACTACTCCAATCGATGGTTCAGGCTCTTCCAATTTATCGGTGTATGCTCTAAGTGGCCCCAAAGTGGTTTGTGAAGGGATTGGATTCTCTGGAAAGGCAATTCTTATGGTCAGGCAACCTGTCCTCCTATAAATGGTGTCTTGCCAAATGGGACTTGGTGTGTAGCCTGAAACAGTCAGGTGGGCTTGGCTTAAGGCAGTCTACTTTATTTGGGGAGGCTTTGGCGGCTAAATTGTACTAGAGGTGGTGTGTTGAAGAGGATCGAGGCTGGGCTAGGATTTTGTCTTACAAGTATATGCAGAGGATCCCAAAGGATGAAATCCCAAGATATCTACTTGCGGGAAAAGGCTCAATGATTTGGAGTACTCTCAAGAAAGAGGTTGCACTTATAAAGGAAGGACTTTTTTGGATATGTAAGAGGGGGGAAGAGGTTCTTTTCTGGTTTGACTCTTGGGATGGATACCCCCCATCATTGATCAGTTTCCTAACCTTGGGAATATTTTCCAGAGGTTCTTAGAGGCGGGGTGGTCTAGAGTGAGCGACTTTAAGGTTGTTTATAGGTGTGCACAATTGGAGATGGAGTGGTGGAAGGTTCCTAATGAATGGTCAGTTGTTGGTATGGATGAAGATTGTGCTGAGTTGCATGGCATTTTGAAGAGTAGACATTGTAGTTCCCTTAAGGATGGGGATAGACTTGCTTGGTCCCCGAATCCTAAGGGCATTTTTATTGTGGCCAGTGGGTACCAAAAGCTGTTGTCTCATAGATTGGAGGGGAGGGAGGTGCAGTGGTGGAAATATTTGTGGAATAATTTCTCTTGGTCAAAGTGTAACTATTTTTCTTGGACTTTGGCTTTAAATAGATGTCTAAACTGGGACAATATTCGCAAGTGTGGTTTCCTTGGACCTTCCATCTGTGTTTTAAGTGGTAATGGGGAGGAGGATTCTTCACACCTGTTCTTCAGATGCCCTTTCTTGCTGCTAATCTGGCATTACTGGTGGGGGGTGGAAACACCCTTGTGTTCACGCGAATTCTTTGGTGGAGTTTTGAAGCAGTTTGGGCAGGCCTCATATTTTTTCCTCTTTTCTCCAGACTGTCTGGTACATTTGGCCCATTTTCATACTTTGGAAGATCTTGCTAGAGAGGAATAGAAGGATCTTTAGGGAGGTCAAACTGTTAGTTAACAAGTGTGGAATAGAATCATTGGAATGATCTGGGGGATGGTGGAAGCTAAATGTGAGGTTAATTTTCCTCTCGATAGAGAGGTTGATATTGTGAGTAGTTTGGGTTTGCAACAGATGTCTCTCATCTTAGCTTGTGTTAGGAAAGGTAGACGTGCTATGAAGAAGGTTCAATGGGTGGGAAGTTGGATGCCCCCTCAGGATGAGTCTGTCAAGATTAACACCGATGGTTCCTCTAGGGGTAATCTGGGTTCTGCTGGGATTGGTGGTGTTGGTAGGGATCATATGGGAGATGTGGTTTTCTTCTTTTCAATACATAAAGGGCAGCAGTCTAATAATTTTATGGATGGATTAGAAATTTTCTATTCCCTGGAGCGTGCTTTTGAGTTGGGGTGGCGTAAGGTTATCTACAAATTGGATTCGCAAATTATTGTTAACCTGTCGATTGAGCAGAAGGTGAGTGGGATTAATTGGAAGCTAGTAGGGATTGTTCACCAGATTTTACAAATTAGTGTTATGATGGAGAAGGTGTCTTTCATCCACATTCCTCATGAATGGAATAGAGTAGCTGATTGTTTGGCTAAGTGGGCCTCAGAACATGGTGATGATTGGAAAGTTGAGGGTTGGGAGCATCTATCCCCGGATTACTGTCAGGACTTGCATAAGATCTTTGCTGAGGATATGGATAGTTATGAAGCCGGTTGATCTTTGGTTGGGCTTGTGGTTCTCTTCTGGAGCTTTGAAGCTCTGGTTTTCTTATGTAATTCTGGATTCTGATTATCAATAAAGTCTTTACCCCTTTATTCAAAAAAAAATTAAGAACCCTTTGGGATTGTCAATTATTGCATCAAATAAACCGCCACCAAAACTTGATATTTCTTATAGGCAAGGTTAATATAAGGAGAGAAATGCACAAAGAACAAGTTTCCTCTTTTTGAAAAAAACTATATAAATCAGACTATATTGAAATAAAACTCAAATTCATTACAAGCAAAACCAAAAAATCTCTTCTATAAACTATTAAATATTCCTCTACAATATTTTATTTGCAAATTTTATCCAAACACATACCAAAAAGCTACAAAAATATAGGATTTCACACACTTCCATATATATACTCTTACTGTGTGCCTAGGTATTGCCCTTGCTTCCTTGCATTTCTTTCTTTCAATTTTTTCACCTTTGGTCTTCTTTTTTCAATCTTTCTCTATGTAATGCATTTTATCTATAAACCCACAATCTTCTATTCTATTCTTTCCTTCTAAGCATTTAGGGCCAACTAAGGCTCAAAATAAGCTTAAATTTCAATTCAAAATTATCTTTAATAAGCATTAAATGCACCACTCCATGCCTGGGCATAGGACTTTGGCCCTCCCCAAAATGGTGAACAAGAAACAAAATATGTAATGTTAAATAATGTCTAGTAATTTATTTTTTCCTCTCAAATTTTAATTCACACTTTAACGTGTAAGAGGAGTAAGAAGAGTGCAAGAAATCCCACCTACAAGACCAAAAATGAAATAACACAACCAAATAAATAATTAAGTCAAACATCATATTATTGGTTGTGCAGGATTGCCCGTCCACTTGGATGGCCTTGCATCAGGAACTTCCTCTCTTATTAGGGTTTGTAGTGTGCAAGTGTTATCCTTGAAGATATCACTATTTGAAATTATTCTAACCATAATATTTATAATGTTTCATGTTCTCTCTTCCTCTCGTGATTTTTAGGTTGTTCTAGGAATTATAATACACATATTATTATAATGTTTCATGCTCTCTCTTCCTCTCATGGTTTTTAGGTTGTCCTAGGAATTACATACTTATTATTATAATAATGTGTTTTTAGGTTGTCCTAGGAATTATATTTAAGTATCTAAGTTAGCCTAGGTGGTAAAAAAAAAAAAAAAGAAACAAACAAAGAAATTCACTCAAATTTGAAATATATATAATTTCCAAAATGACCTCCAAATTTTATGATAAAGTGTTGCCTTCATGGTTTCAAGATCATGCTCTAATATTTCTTATAATGAAATAACTTGCACAAGAATAATATAATATAAAATATATTGAAAATACTTGATAATAATATGTCATTTTGAGGGGAAACCTACTAATCCTATAGTGCTCCTCCCTAACTCATCCTTTATGAGAGGATGTGATAAACATTTTAAGATTTGTACATTTTATGATAGTCTCTTTGACATTAGTGGATTCATCATGATTTATGGGGATGAAGTTATGTCTTGGACTATTATGATGATCAGACTTATGTGTAGTGATCTTAATGCACACATTATTCATGTATGGATTATATTTCTTATGAGGATATGATGGCATCTTATTAGTGCTAACCCCACTTCATGATTGTAATGGATGAGATGATGCTTTGTTGATTGTGACTGTCTTACTACTATATTTGTGATAGAGACTGATGCTCTGTAAAAAGGATTAGAAAATATGTTTGATGGCAACACACACAAGAGCACAAGAAACAAACGTTAGTGTTAGCAACAAAAGATTATCCTAAACAGGCATATCAAGAGAGATATTAAGCATGAAATAGAAAGCATATAAACATAGAATAAAATAGTTAATCAAGATGCTCATAGTTGCTCCTCCCTTGTTCCTCTCCTCTCCAAGTCCCAAATGAGTGTAGCTCTCAGCTTTTAGCACTAGCCATGGATGCCATATGGAGATTCAAGATGGTTGAATATGATAAGCAAATGTTATGCAAGTGTAGATAGTGATGCTATGAGAAAGCTCTATGCTAATGCCAGTATAACAACAATACTCTAATGCTTCTCTTTTTTTTTGCTTGAGGAGAAGGGTTCTATTTATAGAAGAAATGGGGAAATGAAGGGTTAAGATTGAATGGTTTAATCAAGGGCCAAGTTTGAAAGTTGGGGATCCATGTGCACAATTGGCACCAATAAAATGGTGACAAGTGTCAACATAGGATTGGGTTGAGAGAAGAGGTTGGAGGCATTAAAGGCCTAAGAAGACCTCATGGTTATCTAAAGGCTAAGGGTCAAGTCCAAATTAAGATTACCCACTGGATTAAGAGTTAATCCAAGGATAAACCTTTGTGCAAATGTTTAAGAGATAATCATGGTCAAAGAATTAATGGCCTGATGAGACCTTTGGGTTGGGTAGAGGTTGAGTCAAAACAAATGTTTTAACCATGTGGGAGGGTTTGAGGTAACCATTAATGGTTATTGGAGACTTTGGGGATTAAGTGGTTGAAGGTTGAAAGCCTTCAATGGTTATCAAAGACTTTGAGCCATTTAGTGGTTGAAGGTTGAAAGCCTTTAATGGTTACCAAAGACTTTGAGGGTTTGAGAAGTGACTTCCCTTTTGCTTAGGAATGTGACAAAGTTTAGAGAAGGGGTTAGGTTATTTAGAAGTGATTAGAAAATTCTATAAGGGGTTTAGGCATGCAAGTGGATTTTGTAGGAAAATGCAAGTGGGAGAAATTTTGGTATTTTCAATTAAAATAAAATCATTTATTTCAATTAAATGGTGTAATTTGCATTTGGATAAATATTCAAATAAATATTAATTTATTTAAATGAGAAAAAGGAAGATAAAGCATTAAAATGCTTGAAGACTTTGAGGGAAACCATTAAAGGCTTGAAGACTTTAAGGAAAACCATTAAAGTCTTAAGAAGACTATAGAAGGAAGCCATCAAGTTTGAAGACTTTAAAGCCATCAAGTTTGAATACTTTAAGGGAAACCATTAAAGGTTTCAAGTGGGTGAGGATAAATAGGATTTTAAATAAATAATTTATTTAAAATAGTTGTGCAACTTGCTTTTGTAGGAAAATACAAGTGGGTGGAGGATAAAAGTGATTTAAATAAATTATTTATTTAAAATAATTGTGCAACTTGCTTTTGTAGGAAAATACAAGTGGGTAGAGGATAAAGGTGATTTAAATAAATGTTAATTTATTTAAATGTGAGAGGTGGGATTTTGGGGGATTTAAATAAATATTAATTTATTTAAATGTGAGAGAAGATTTAATTAAACAAATATGATTTATTTATTTAATTAATGGTCTGAATTTGGTTAAGTGAATTAAATCAAATAAATTGAATAATTTATTTAATTAATAGGAGAAGAGGGTTAAGATGAATTAATTAAATATTAATTTAATTAATTCATTAATTGATGGTTAAATAATCAAATAAATACTAAGTATTCATTTAATTAAGTGGACAGATTTATGTGACTACAGAGACAATGTCATATCACTCATTGTGAGCATGATATGGCGTGATTCTCTCTCATTTGCTTGATCATTTATGATATAATATTGTATATGTTGTATCATGGTTATTAGTGATTACAGGATTTGTAGGTACTAGACATTGACTCCACTTGGCCTCACAGGTCTGAGCGTATCTTTATCTCAATGGTAAGTCGAAGAAGGCATGAGTTCCCTCTACACACTCTAGGCTTAAGTTGTCATCCTTGTCACCTAGTGTCATGGCTTGAGTCATTGGTTAGAGTCTTGTACTATGATGTTCGTCCCATTGTCGGGTTGCCTTGAGGTGTTGTGAGTTTTTGATTATGTGATTAATTAATATTTAATTTGTATAGTTTATTAATATTAAATTAAATTAATTTATGGTATAGTTTAGATATTTAATTATTATTGGTAATTTATTATTGAGGTTTAATATTTATTAATATTGTTTGATTATTGTGTATTTAGCTTCAATTTATTGGTTTAATATTATTTAATATTTAATGTTTATTGGATATTTATTTATTATTTATTTGTTTATTTTATATGGTTTATGATTTTATATTTAATTGTGATATTTATTTTCTATTGACTTTGGTTTACTTGATTATTGGGCTTTTGTATTTTATTTTTCCCATGAGGCTATTTTATTTAATGGTTTTGATCTATTATTCTCTTTTTACTATTTGGGTTCATTAATAAATATATTCCTTACCTACCTTGTTACTCTATTGGTTAATTCGTGGGGGTAAGTAAATAATATTATTTTATATTATTTACCTCATATTTATGCATAGTAGATAGAGAATATAGTTTCTCTGACTATTTTGATTGGCTATTTTAGTTATGGGCTTTTCATGTGCATTGTCGGGGTTGGCTTCTCTGTGAATTTTGAATATTGATGGAGATTTTGATTTCAATTGGAAGCTTTGTTGGATTGTTGAAGCTTGAGGATTTTTTTTTGCTCTTCATCAAATTTCTCTTGCCATCACTCTATTTTCCAAGTTGGGGCTATGCCTTCATTCATGCATTTTGATTTTAAAAGGAATTTTCTCTATGTTTGTATAATATTTATTGCAAGGGGGAAAGAAAAATGCTTATGGATTTATTGCAAAGCTTGTGGGTTGAAAAATGTATTTATATATGTGTGTGTTCTTTGTAAAATTGATTTTTGTAATATTGTCATGAAATGCATATGGGAAGTCTTTGAGAGTTGTATTCTCCATCATCAACCCTGTAGAATTGATTGGATCATGTTAATCATAGCATTTGTAATGAATTTCTACTTCTTTATATCATTTGGTTGTGTTGTGTGTGTTATGAGTAATGTCAATGTATGACTGTGTATATGAGATTTCAAGTAATGATGTTTAATTGCTCTTGTATGGTCTTGTTGCATTATTTGTGATTTTTTTTGCTCTATTTTAGCTTTATGCACCTTCTAGAGTGATTATGAGCCCTTTTGTGAGTCTATGTTCAATTCTAGACAGGATCGTGACTTTATTTCTTTTGTTTCTTGAGTTTTTGGTCTTTGTCTTCTGTGTGCCATAGAATGAGTCATATGCGCTAAAATATGTGTCCTGTGCACTAAAATATGTGTCCTATGTGCTATTTTGGGTACTATATGCACCACTATATGTGTTATATGCGTCGTTTTGCTCAGTTTTCTTTTTCTTTTTTAACTTTTTCTTGGATGCATTGCAGAACGCCTTGTACGCACTGCAAAATACTTTGGATGCACTACTCTTTCCCATGGATGCGCTAAACTACCTTGATAGTAGTAATTTTTATGGTTTTAGCTTTCTGGGTTAGTTTTTCTTGGTTTTCCCTTCTACCAGAGGCATCTGATGACTTCTTTGAGATCCTTGGAGTGGGTTATGCTTTAGTTCTAGCTATTTTATTATTGTTTTGCCTCCAGCAAGAGGGATCATGTCTTGTCATTAAGGATTGTGCGTATATTATGTTATAGCTCCAACAAGTGGGAGAATACCTTGTAGTTGAGGATGATTTCTGTAAGCTCTAGTGTGATGGTTGTGCTCCGCTATTGAGGTTTTGATATTATTTGTGGCTAAGTAGATAGACTTATGTCTTACCCTTGTTCAGTGTTTTGTTATTTATGATTGAGGTTCTTGAATTACATGTTGGCTTTATGGCCTTGGTTATGCTTCAAACTTGTATCAGTATGTTGATGTTATTTTTTGATTCTCTTTGTATGAGCCTCCTTGTGATATGGTTATTTGTGTTTCACCCTAAGGTCTTGGTCCATGGTTAGGGAGAGTAGGCTCTTTTGTGTGTGGATTGTGGTCATGAGCAATAGGCTTCTAAGAGGTTTGTTGCAAGGATGCCTAGGGTCTATACCTATCAAGGAACCACATGGGGAGTTTACCATTAATTTGCAAGTGATAACCTTAATAATCTGATTAGTGGGTTTTGTAATTAGGATTTACTCAATCAAGATAATAATTTGATTTGGGCCCCAATGCTTAGTCCTAGGTAGGATGTTTTAGGATGAGCTTGGGAAGACCGTAGAAATGGTAAGCCAAACTCCCTTGGTTTCTCATAGATTGAGATGACTCCACATGTCTATCAAGGTGTGGCTTGGCCCCTTCTATGTAAGAATAGCATGTGATGACACTTGTTCCCTACATGTGTTCATTATCCTTATGTCTTGATTGTTGGTATACTTCTGGGAGTTTATTGTATTTAGATTTAGCCTTGTGATGTGATTTGGTGTGCTCTTTATGTGGTTGTTTTTCTATGATTGTGAGTTTCTTTCCCTTTGGTTATTAGGTGTCATCCTAGGTCTAGAGTGTTAGTTGGATCCTTGTGTTATCTCCTACCACGAGGGGTGGTTCCTTATTGGATCCACATGGTCGATTGGTTTGATGCTTTTTCCATTGGGATATCCTTCCTTGGTTGCTAGCGTTCATGGATGTGGATTCGTAATTTCGTATTCGTACGAATGGATTCTTGGAGCCTATTTTATATAAGTGAGATTGTAATTAAGTATTTTGTATCATGAAAAAGATGTAAATTGTAAAAGAAGCCATGTATCTTTTATCTTGTACCTTGTGAACATATGTAATAGGACTCGTAGTAGAATGAGATCATGATAAGTTGTAATAGATTATGATTGTTGTAAACGGGTATTCATTGTGTATGTAATTATAAATTGGAAAGGAATTAAATGATTAAGTAATGTGATTGGGTTATCTTGTGTGTGTCTATAGATAGTAGTGGAAATTTTAAATGATTTGTGTATGTATATGAGTGAAAGTCCTAAATTGAAAAGATGTTATTCTTTATTATTGGTCATCTTTAGAATATGAATACAAATGAGTAGCTTGTAGGTTATATGGTTACTCTTAAAGGAAATGGACTATATTTGCATTACGTGATACTTTATGTGGAAGGAAGATATTATTAGGAATATTTGATTTGGTGCCTTAAAATGAATTCAAGAGTTAATGGGGATATGTAGGGTTTGCATTCAATAGTTCGTAATTCTCATATTGGAAAAGGAAGAAATTGATTAGGAACTAAATGTATTGGATGTTATTGGTATAGTGATTATGGATGTGTTTATGTATTATTGTTAGTTAATAAATGGCATTGAGGTACCCTAGGGAATGGTAGTTGTAGAAATGTTATTTATTTATACTTGTGTATTATGTTGTTAAGGATATGATTATGTTTAAGCTGATTTTGTATTCATTTAATGTTATGATTAATGCATATGAGTTCTTGTAGCTTAATATGTTGCATTAGTAGATGTTTTAAAAAACAATTATCTCTATTTGTTAGTTAGATTAGTTATTTCTCTAGGGTATTTTGGTGAGTATTACAAATCCACATCAAGAGGGATACCTCCAATAGTCTTCAATAAGAACTCAATACTTAATATGGTGATAATAACTAACATATACCTCCTATATATGCCCTATTATGCCCTGGATACCACCTAGGCTAACTTAGATACTTAGATATGACTCGTAGGATGACCTAAATACGTATATATGATTATAATAATAATTATGTAACTTATTTCAAAGTTAAGGTAGCCACAAGTCGACTACTCATAACAAAATACATAATATAGGGTTAGGGGCATAACATTCCTTTTGTAAAGAGGGGGTCAATGCATTAATCTAAATATCTACAAACTTCAATGGATTCTAATCAGTGTTGTAAGGAATGACTAAGTTAGGAAAATAGAATTCACAAATTTGATCCTGCATCTCAAGGGTAGCTTTGAGATAGTTAGATAGAAATGACGTTGGTGTGATTAAGGAAATAGGAAGATCACTTATTGATTATCCAAACTAGAAACATAAATTTCTTCTCTTTGAATAAAGCATAAACTCTAGCAGGAAGTCTACAACTCATGAGTTGAGTTGTCATATTAACTATCTTCTCAAATATAACCATCAATTTCTTAATTTTTTATTTATTTTCTTCAATTTTATTTTTTATTTTTTTATCTGATGTCTTTTCTTTCATTTTCCCATTCTTATTTTATTCAAGCAATTTCTTCCATTTTATTTCATAGTGCCAATCCAAGAGTTAATGTTTTTGGAATTGGGTGTTCCATAGGAGGGTCACTCTTTTCATCAAGGACTATTACTTTGTTATGTATTTATATAATGGCCAATTGTGTCAACTAATTTAGTCATATTCCTTAATGTTGATGAACCTACAATTGACTTTCCAAGTCCTTAACCCTACTCTCCAATCCTGACTCTTTTTGTTGAAATTGTTTCAATTTCTCTTCCAATTCCTTAATTATTTGGAGAGTTTATTGTAACTCATTGTTTTCTTCTCCTCCTCTTAAAAATAAATCTTTCTCACCCTCCATTTGAATGTCTTCCTAATACTCAATATAAGAACCTAGTTCCTTTTATTTCTCTATGTTTTGGGGCTTAGATTTGTCTTTTTCTTTGTTGTGTATATGTCTTCCTCAAACTCTAGTTCTAGACTTGATTCTATATACAAATTTTGCACATGCATTGTGTCTGTTTATTTACTTCTTTCTCATTCTTTAATTTCTCACTTGTTTTATGTTCTTTTTGCATGGTTTCTACCTACTCATTTGTTTCTTGTTCCCTAACCCTAAATAAGTCTTCCCTTTTGAAATTAGGTTCAACTTCAAAAACATCCTTTTGTTTAAGCATATATCCTCTCGTGGATCATTTTTCCCTTAGGTGGTGCAAGTGTTATCTCTACTACTTATTCCTTGTTAGTTTCTTTTTATTTAAGTGGGGAGGGGTAAATTTTCTTTTGTGTGATTTAAAGAGAGAGGGTTTTTCTTGGAAATAGGACTTTTTGATTTTGATGTTGTGGGTTGCTTTCCATAATCTACAGGTTGATCCTCTTATGCTTTGTATCTATCTTTTCATAAGGGATATGGGTAAGTGAGGCTATTGATGGAGAGGAAGTCACATTTTCCTCAATCTCTTCCTCTAGTGGTGGCTCATTTTATTTGGGTGGTTCATTAGTTGGAAGTGGTTCATTTTATTCTCATGCCCATTTTTCCTCATTTGGCTCAAGCCTCGAGGGTATACAATTAATTTTATACATGCACAAATGCCTTCCCTAGAAATATTTGGAACCTAATTAGTTAAACTTATTTTTATCCACAAAACTACTAGACAATGGTGAGAGAAGGGTTATTGATTCAATTTTCTTCTACACTCAATAAACATTCTCTTGAGCATGTTATACAAATAATTTGGAACATTCAACTATCTTCTATGTTGCAAATGACTCAATAATTTGAAATGTGCTATGTAAATAAAGGGCTATATACTATCACATGTCAAATACTTAATAGCATGCACAATGATGAACACCAATAACTAGGATGGAGATAGGAATTTAGTACCTTATGACGTCAAGTCAAATGATTATCCTCGTCTTATTAATTTGTCTTGAGCTACCACTATGTTCGTTAACTAAAAATTCTTCTCTTTTTGAGGGTGACCTAAAAACCTTTGCGATTTTGGCTTTCAAAGCATCAACTCTCAACCCCTTGACTATGGCTTTACTATCTCAATTTCAGCTAAGTGAAAATTTTAAAAATAGCCCCCACAATTTTTGTCCAAATTGTGGCCCATAAACTCTAATATTTCTTTTAATTAAGAGTGATTAATTCATCTCTGACATCAACTTTTAGATTAGTTTTATTTTTTGTCATTTTAGTGTATTGTTAGACCCTAGACCTGACTCTACACTTGGTTTGTCTCTAAAGTGCAAAACGGATTTGTGAACCTGAAATGCACATTTTAGTGTGAATCGGGTCCACGAACCTGATTGCACCTCATTTGTTACCCATGACTTGAGCTTTAATTTTTACAATTTTGAGTTTTGTTAGGTCTTTATTTCCCCTTTGAATCCATTTGTTAATCTCTTTCATTTCATTTCTACCTCATTATTCGGAATGGAAAGAAAATTTTATCATTTTTTCTTCACTATCATCTATTCTCAAGTCATTTTTCACCCAAGTATGTTTCTCATCCATTCTTTTATATTTTTTGCTTTGTTTTAATTTTTTGTTTAAGTCTAGGGTTTTAGTTTTTACCTAAATTTGATCTTGTAGCCACAAATTTTTCTTCTTTTTTGTGCCTTGTATTTATTATTATGTTTTTTAGTATGCCATGATTCAATTTCATGGCCTTGAATCACACCACAACATTTTTTTGTTGTGATGTGGTTCAAGTCCATGAACTCGAACCATATTTCTTCCTTGTTTTATCCTTGTTGTTATGTTGTGTGTTTAGGCTTTATAGGCCCACATGACATGACACACCATCCCTTTTATATCATGTGGTGCAAGTCAATAAACCCTCACCACAGTCATTTTTCCTTTGCATTGACTTTGGTGGTGTCATTCAGGCCAATGGACCTGAACTACATTGGCATTTGGTGTAGTTGGGTTCATTGATCCAAACTACACTGAAAACCATTGTCACTATTATTTGGTGTTAGTCAGACCCATAGACCCAAACAACACCATTGTCTTTGTTGTTTGGTGTTAGTTGGGCCTGTGGACCCAAATGCATAGTTATAATATGCAAGTCAAAGTTTTACATCAAATCAAGTATGATGTAGACCGGGTCCATAGACATAAACTACACTCCAAATCATTTCTTTAGGTGTAATTCATGCCTATGGACTAACTCACATAAACCTTGTTTTAGTACTTCCAAGATGAAAATCAACCCTATTTACATAATTCATTTACCTATTCACTTTGAGGTGTAAATCGGGTGTATAGACCCGATTCGCATCTAGATAGTGAATATGTCCAAGTTTGCCAATGTGCAAATCGGGTTCATAAACCCAATTTGCACCCAATACTTATAATTTTTCTAAGTATAAAAATTGTTCCAGTGTTGAAGATTTATCAATTTTGAAGGTTTTTTTCCATGATGATGCTTTCATCTAATTGTAGAGGACCTTTTTGAACTCTGGTGTAGTTAAAACTATTTATAGATGTCAGAACCATCTCTAGGAAAGAAGACAATAAAATTCAAGAAACAAGATCCTCATCCAATCTTTCCACCATTTATAGTGGCATATAATATTATAAATATCAGGGACACAAAAATAGGCCATGTGGGTATTGATGAGTTTCTGAGGTGAGTTGAGGATTCTCATCATTACTATTTAATGGAACTCACAATTAATAGTAGTATTCATTCAGTTGCAACTTTCCCTATGAAAGCTCAAAATCCAGAGTTTGTACTTGCAATGGCAAATCATTTTGATCTTGAGAGTTGAAGTGTGAAGGATGCAGATAGTAAGAAGGTAATTATGTTGAATAAGGATTTATTTGATTCTTTGTTCAAGTGTTCTAGTATAGGGGAATATGTGGATATAAATATAAAGTTTGTTGAGGCCTATTAGGAGAAGCACTTGGAGAAATGCAAGAGCAATATCAATGATAAATGGTTGAAGACTCGTAGGCCTACAATTTCTAGATGGCCCAAGACTTTTCCTCAAAGTGACTCCAAGGAGGAAGTGGATGACTTGATTACTCTTCTCAGTAGAGTAAAAGGGCTTCTCACTTCCAATACATACTATAAGTGGTTGTATCAATATATTCATATCATTAGACATAACAACAAGAATATCTTTTGGGGTAAGCAGATCAGTGACACCTTATGTGAGAAGCTCACTAAAGTACCTGCCACTTTGAAGTTATACATGACTTCCTACTTAGTGTATGTTGCTTCCACTATGAGGAATTTTGCAGGTTTATCTTTAGAAGGAGATAGAAGACATGTCTTAGTTTAGAAACACTATTCTCAATTAATTCTTAAAGAAATTTTACATCATTTTAGAAGAGTTAGTGGTACCTTCTTTGGTTCATCTATGTGAATGTTTGATAAGAAACTTGAGAAGAATAGGGTTTCTGATGAAGCTTGAGAAGTTGTCAATCAATATGGATGTATGTTCTTACAATTTCCTACCTTCACCTATCTAAGGATAGGATGCTATTATGATCATCCTTTCATGCTCCTAAGGTATCCACCTAATAAATAAAAAATTGATGGAGTTGGAAAGGCAAATGGTGGTGGTTCGAGAAACAATCGGGTTCTCATAAAATAGGTTTTAAATTTTCATTTTCTATTGAGAGATACTCTATCAACTCAGTTTTCAAAGCAAGAGCTATGGAAGATGAGATGAGGAGAGTGACGATGAGGTACTTCAAGTCCAGGAATGATTTTGATTATAGAAGTATGAAGAACAATCTGAAAAAGAACTACACTCATGTTCAAAGAGTTGAAGATATATAGGTTGACTATCGAACTGAAGAAGATATCATGAGACTTGACTATTGTCGCCTCACCAAGGATAAAGTAATCAATCTCAACCTAGCAGATATTCTTGATGACTTGGTTGATAATGGAAATATCCTAGAAATAGTTTATGAAAGCAGATTGATAGCCAACACTCATATCCCTTTCATCCGATGGTCACAAAAAGGTGATTTCTTTAAGAGCTACATTTCAAAGGATTCTTGAAAATACCAATATTTGGCTAACACAGAAAGGAATCCAATTGAAGCCATTTACCACTGGATCAGAGGATGATACTGTTGGGATTGTTGGAAAGAGATTAGAACTAATAACAAAGAGTAGAAAAGATCTTGTTGCTTCTCCTAAAGCTCCCAAGTACAAGTTCACTATAGGAACGAGTAAAGGGAAGGAACAAGAAAAGTCTTCTACTTTAGGTTGTCAACAAGAGAAAGAACTAGAAGAAGGGGAGTGTGAGGATGAACCTATTGATGTGGACCAACTTGAGGAGGAATAATAGTGTCAAGAAGAGCAAGAAGAAGAAGATCTACTATAGATTTCCGGAGGCACTAAACCTAGAGATATAAAAGGACATGTTCCATAGGTATCAAGTCTTGTTTCAATTGCTACATATTCATAGGTTCATGTTTCTAAATCAATACCATTTAGGTATGCTATTTCATATGTGTTAGGTTCTCCTAGTGTGACCATTATTATTGTCTCTTCTTCAACTACTAATAAAGTTGTCCTAGATACTCCTCAAGATAACTTTAAAAATGTGTTCTCCACTTTCACAAATTTATTTGAAGTATTTATATCCATGTTTAAGGACTTTGAGAAGTTTGTGTTAGATATGGGGCCCTTGCCTAATGTGTCAACTACTAAAACTCCATCTTCTATTATGACTTCCACTCCCCCAATTGTAACCACTGTTGTTGAAGGCCAAGTAACTTCTTCCCAATCATTGGCTATTGTGTGTGTGAAAAGTGGATAAGTTTGTAAGCTGTAAGATACAACACTTCAATTAAGTAATTACATGTATGGTTAGATAGATATAAGCATGAATAATAAAACCATCACAAATCGACCAATTTCCTTCTAAAAGATGCAAGTATAGACTTCCTCTCAGATTTGTATAAGCAATACCAGTGACTAGACTACACCAAGATGAAGGATTTAATCGATATGAGCACAATATTAAGCTAAATGGATGTAATATTGTGTTATATGAATGAATAGTAAGCTAAATTAATTCAAGTAATCATAATTGAACTAAATATGCAAAAAGCTAAACTAAGATGCAATAATCTCAAAAAGCAAGCACAATATCTTCAATGACTCCAGAGCAAAAAATGTATAATAACAATAAATCTCCAAGGTGTTTTGAATGAGAGATGAAGGCTAAATTTATAGAGAATCAAAAGAGAGACCAATGGTCAAGATCAATTAGCAATGAGCGGTTGAGATTATTCAAGAAAAAGAACAATTTAGGATAATTGAAATAATTGAGAAATCAGATTTAGTTACCCTTGAGATAGATTCCAATTATAGCTTGATTGAAATGCATTCAGATTATAAGTTCAAGTTTGCATTGGAGATAAATTTCAATTAAATCCAGGCACTTGAGATAAAAATAGGTGATTCCATGCGATTTCTTTGATTTATTCAAGAAAAGAATCTTTTCAATGTAACTGAACTTCTTTTCTCAAAAGCTTTGAGTTCCAATTTTAGAGAAGATTAATAAATCATTTAATTGCTTTTTTGATTTCAAGGTATCTTAATTTAGAAGAAGAAATAATATCTCAAGTTTGATTTTTCTCTAATTCAATTCTTTTATTTTATTTTCAATTTAACTCTTGCTTTACATATTGATTCCTCTTTTGTAATAAATTAATTTCTTTTTAATGATTAAATGGAAAATTTATTAATTAATTAAATATGCTATGATATTTAATAAATTAAATATGATAATTGATCAAAATGATTTTCTTGGAATGATTTAATTAATTAAATAAATATTTAAGTAATATAGAATAATTCACTTGCCATGTGACATTTAATGATTAGAGAATTAATTAATTGTGTTCTCAAAGTTGATTTAATTGCCTTTGGTTAGGACCTTGGTGATGTTGTCAAGATTAGGGGCCCATGGTTTAGGTGACCATTTTTAGGGTATTACATTTGCCCCTCTTTGAATTAATGTGCGAGCAGCGCATTGGTTCAAAGAATAGTTGATGTCTAGGAGATACCAGTTTTGAACTTGATTGATCACAAACCAGATGAAGAGCGAGGTGTTTAGCTTGATTTGAAGTGATGAAACAAAACAAAGTTGATTAAAGCGATACCGATCTTGAACTTGATTGAACTAGGACCGATGAAGAGCAAAGATACCAAACTTGAACTTGATTGATCAAGAAGCAGATTTTACTGATCTAGAAGTTGATTGAACTAGAAACAGTGAGCGAAGATAAAATCGATCTTGAACTTGATAGATCAAGACACGATGAGCAAAGATAGACTGTCCAGCTCGATTTGATGCGATGAAACTAAACACCTACTTAGATTGAGCGTGCGATCAAAGATACTCTTTAAACTCATGATTGAGTTTAAACGAATAATCAACTTGATGAAAAGCAATGAAACTAATTAACGTTAAGAGACTGATTCAGATGAAGACAATATCAACTTGATTTGAAGCGATGAAATTGATATGCCCCTAGCAATTGATTTGATTCACATGATCAAGAGATCTCAACTTGATATGAAGCGATGAAGCTGAGATGCCCTAGCGATAGGGATTTGTTTGATTTTCCTTAGTTAAAAAGATTTTGCTCGAATTTTGATGAAGATTTCAAAATTTTCTAGACATTGAAGATGTGAGGTCATGAGTACGAAATTGAAAGATAGTGAGGGTACACGATTTTAGGCAATTTTTTGTGATGATAATTATTTTAGCACGAAGAAAGATTCAAAGGAATATTTGAAGATTTAGCGTTCATTAATGAGAAATTGAGCGTAAATTGAACAAAGAATGAGCATTTTATGAAAGTGCTAAGTGGTTCAAGTTATGCAAAATTGATTAGGAGGATGATCTCGAATTTTGATTTTGATCCCAAAAATGGAATCAAGATGGGTGAATTAGCTTAGGGTACGGTTTTCATGTCCATCGCAACAAGTTGAAAAATTAGGGTTTTGGCTATATAAGGGGTCCAAGTGTCATTTTCAATTCATTTTAACCTCTCCAAGTTTGAAATTTGAAAAGCCTTCTACAAAGAAAAAGGGTCATTCTGATCCAGGAGCATCGATTCAAGCACCACAGACAACATAATCGACCGTGGAACTACGAGCCAGCGGCAAGCGATTAATCTTAAGCCTTTGTATTTCATCAATTTTGAATTTTTGTTGAGTTTTTTTCTTTTTATTGTCATCTAAAATTGGTCAATATTGTTTTATCGTGCGAGAAGACACTGTCTTTCATACGAAAACTGTCCTCATGTGGTTTATCCTATTAGGGTATATGTTTTGTCGTGTAAAGTCATCCCATGTATCATACGAAAGTTTGCTTGATAGCCCATATTATCGTGCAAGTTTATGAAATTTGTTGTATGAGAGTCTTTTATCATGCGGTATGAATTCCTGACTCATATGAGTTTTTGCTTATATTGTGAAATGTCGTATGGAAAACAATGAGCATTTTTAAGGTTTAAAACATGAATTTTTCATTAGGCATTTAGTGTATTTGGATTTGCGTGATGTTTAACATGTTTTGTAGTGTAATTTGGATGACTTGTTGATGCTCTATTATTTGATATTTGCAGGTTCAATTTCCACATATCTTATTTTGGTGTGTCTATCCTCCTACGATGAGGCTAGTCCATGAGTTGTCAGATGTAGATAGAGCACATATTGATGTGTGCGGCTTTACTCACCTTTTAGATATGCCTGATATCTGTGTAACTCATAGGATGCTTACTACACTTGTTGAGTGGTTCTATTCTGAGCATAACACCTTTCATCTACTAGTTGGAGAGATGACTATTACGCCAGAGGATGTTTACGGGATTTTGAGGATTTTGTTTTCTGAGGATAAGGTTGACTATGATTCTGCTCAGTGTCCTAGTATCTTAGCCTTCATACGCATATTTCATGATGAGGACATTCTTGAGTGGGCTATCACTTAGGATAATATGATGACTAGGTGCAGTGAGAAGTTTCCCTTGGCATGTGTATTGGCAGGTTTCATTGGTTGTTTCATTATGCTAGACAGGGGACAATAGGAGTTTCTATGTGAGTGGGCCAAGATGTTGGAGAGACTATTGACTAAGCCTGAGAGATTAGGGTGGGGATATTGCCTATTAGCCCACATGTATCATGAGATACACAAGATTATGTATAGGGATGGGAAGTGTTGACGTGCGTTTTCACACACCCACCAACAGTCAGGTAGTTTATGCAAACACTCACCACCTCTCTTGAAAAGTAATGGGTTTGGAAGAACTCACTACCCCAAGGTCTTTGTAGTCAGGTCTCGACAGTGATGGATAACTCAATGGCTGATGTGGTTATACCTGTAAAGGGGCCTGATGGTTAGAACTAAATCTCACTGGTTTACGAACAATTACACTTCCTTTTTTTTTGTATTTTATGATTTAAGACTCTCTGGGGAAATAAAATGTGAAGCGTAAGGGAAACAAGAAAATAAAAATAAAGATCAATACAATGACAACTCAATAAACTATTCAATTAGTTCCCTGCAATTTGAGCAATTATCAGACATTATCCAAGTTAGCATTCAACAACGGACTTCCATAAAACCTGCAAAATCATCAATTTCACAAATCTGTGGACATAAAATCATCAACAATATGGCTTATCACAGTAATTCTCATACACCACTGACGTGCGCAATATGGTTCATATCATAACAGACAAAAAGATTACCATGTTGCTAACTCAAAATAATAGACGTTACCAATTACACAGAACAATTTGGTAGAATATAGATGTAAATTAGGCAATCTACAAGTTGCTTTTCATATTAATCTCCATGAATGTATAGCAAAAATAACTCAAACTTCTTAACAAACTGCAAAAATGTCTAAAAATCTCTAAGTGGGCCACAAATCATCAATTTGGGACCCTTACAAATGAATTCAACTTCTCAATTTATAGAAGTTTTTCACCCTATTATTTAGGAAATAACTCTATCCTAAATTAAGAACTAAAATTGGGAGTCACAGTTAACTTGCAAGTTTCTGCATGGACACTCCACTTAACAATTACGAAACGGACACTGCATGAGCACTACGAAGACCATGCTAGGTGAGCCATGTCTTCGTAACCATGTAGGATTTCTTTCAAAATTGGGACTTGAGTAGGAGGAGCAGTTTTAAAAATCAATAAAAAACTTTGCTATCTTTAGCAATTGTGTACCTAGCTTTTTATTTCTTGGTAAATGCCTTATAATTTTCAATTATACATGCAACTGCTTGAACTGGCGGATTGGCTACATGCTTAATTCTAAATTTATACTTCTTCAAATTCTCCTCTGCATGTACTCCTTGTTCCTCTAACTCCTTACAATATCTCACGCCTCCTAACACTAAGTAATCAACGGTGTGTATCTATCCATAAGGGCAGCATCGAACTGGGCAGCAGGTCCTAAGTTTTGTGACTCATATGCATCCCATTGATTCAAAACTTGTTGTTGGTCCATTATTCCAGTATTAGCTATTCTGAGGCCAAAGGCCCTAGTATATTCGTTACAAAATCCTCATATGACAAAATCTCTCTAAGAAGAGGGTCTCGAATATTAGTCATCTCCTTGACATACTGTTGATACATCTCTACTTTCAACTCCAAAATGTATATGTAGGATTGTATATTTTCACAACTATTCCCTCCTAAGAGGTCTTCTTGTACTATCAGCTCTTCTCCTAACCTTAGTACCCTTTTCAAAATTTGGAGTTGTTTATTAAAGGTGTTCTCCTTCCGCTCCCATTATGTGGAACGGGTTGCCAAGGCTCGAGCTGCCTGTACTGCTTTATGGTATATTTCCATTGTGTCCTGTAGAAGCAACCTAATTTTGGCTGCATTTGTTTGAGTCCAAGACTTAGCGGCCGTAGCTACTCCTCTCACCTCTAATAGTGCCTTTACATCTCCTTCTGGCAAAGATGAGGTTGAAGGTAGGTCATCTGTCCTACAGGAGTCCAAAGGTTTGCACATTTCTACCAAGAGATGTTTGTACTACCCAAGCTGCACTTTAAGTTCTACATTTGAACTATGCTCTTTTTCCACGTGCCATCTGACAATGCTTGTGGCTAGTTCCAAGGTATCTAACTCTCCCCACTTGGTCTGCTTACCTAGGTTTACCTGTGATACTTGCTATTTGGGGGAAACTTGTCCCTCGGCCTACGATGGAACCGCCACATCTGCAATCACTTCACCAGAACTATTTTTTGATAGGTGGTGAACCATCTTCAACTTCTTATTCTTTGGTGGTTCCTCAGTGATTTCTTGTTGTAGAGTAACCTTGGGAAGCTCTACTTTTCTCTTTTTCTTCTCAAAGGTAAACACTAACCATTATGGTATATCTTCAGCTTTGTTACCTTGATGTGATACAATCTCAGCAATTATAAAATGCACCTCTACCTGCTTCTCCACCTACTCCTCTGCTTTAGCTCCCATTTGGCCAAGAACCTAGAATGACGAAATTTGGCGGGCTAAGTTATCTTGGAGAGCTTGTTGTTTGTGTAACTCTCCTAGCTTACCACTAACTTCCTCATTGAATGCCATTTCTTCATTCCCTAGCTCCATCTCTACTTGCCCAGCTTCTATATCCTTAAGCAAGTCTTCTTGGTCTTGAGGAGTTAGAATCAACCTTTCATTGAGGATATCCTCTGCTTCACCTCCTTCTTGCTCACTACCTAGAGGTTGTTGTTGGTGGAGATCCTCTTCCTCCTGGTTAGAGTCAGACTCGACGTTTCTAATTTTCACTTTCTCAATAGTGGATGTAAAACCTTGCACACCGGGATTCCCTATGGATACATTAACAAATGGTGGTGCAGGAGCAGCGGTGCCCGAAGGACTTCTTGTACCTGTGGAGGGTGGTTGAGAAGGTACCTCCTTGGTGGCTTCTAGGTTCTCTTCTTATTCTTGAGTATCTTCTCCTCTAGTGTGGCCTATAGAATTCCTTGGTGGGATAACTCTAGTAAGTGGAACGATGCCTAGCCCATCGGTCACCCCTAGGTCTGTAGCCTTCTTTAGTAATTTAGACTCCTTAATCTTTTCTTGGAGTTTCTTTACTACATTCTCAGTGCTTTCCTGAGGCTTGTCCTCCTCACCTAGGTCAATGGAGGTATTCTATCTTGAATCCGACCTTGTTTTTTGAGCATACTCTTTATGGCCTCTTGACTGTGGCACCCCTGAGGTGGATTCCTTTTGTTTTATTTTTGATGCACTAGGTCTGACCCTCTGGCTTAACCATTGCTTAGTCCTACTGATGACTACTTGGGAGACCTTCTCCATATCTGTATCCTTGCTTGCAAACCATTTCACTGGGGAGAGGGGCCTCTTGTCTATCCCTGATTCTTTATAAATTGGGCTGAGTAACTCTCCATCATCCCTCAGGTCTTGAGGGAGGTTATTCTCGATACTAAAGTCTTTAACCTGTGGCACGGACAACCTATTATAATTCTTCTCCCTGACTTCAAAATTGTCCTGCAAGTTGGCCCAAAAGTCTTCCAAGCTGGGCCTATGCCCCTCATATGCCTTAGGCATAGCTTTCTTAAGTTTCCCGTAGGGATCATAAAATTCCCTAGTATGATTATATTCTTTCAAGTTCAAATCCTAAAGCTCTTGCTCAGCCAATTTTGCCACTTGTATTTTAGAACAGGCGAAGTACCCAATGGACACTGAGAAGTCAATACATGTTTTATGTTTAGAAGATAGCAATGATTGGAGACCAACAAGTTGTCTTACATACTCCAGCAGGATTACCCTATCGTTGTAATAACGAGGCAACAACATTGGATTCCCTGTGAATCCACTAACTCTGATATAAGTGGAACGTGAGTTTTGGATGAACCAACATGCCCACTCCTGGATAATAGCCATGGCTTATGGGCTTATTCGATATCCTGCATCTCCAGTCAACTTAATGATTATAAGGAAGATGAAGGCATCATTAACCCTTTTGAAGTGTGTCTTTGCATTTGTTAGAGTGAGCTGGGAATAATATTCCCATATCTTTTTATGTCCCTCCTTCTCTCCCAACTGCCCTTCTACCTATAGGCCTCGAAATTTTCCGGCTTTGGCAACTACACAAATGACCTAGGATGTGAAAAAGAACTTTTGGGTGTGCTGCACCTCTTTCATTTGCTTACAAATGTTGTCCGAAAGGATTTGCAGCCAATCAAAGTATTGCTTTCCTATTAATATGGTACTCATAAATTGGAACATCCAAGGGTGGAAATGCTTGCAGTCAGGCTTGCCGAAGGCCCTGCTAAGCATGATAATCAAGTCCCTCTGAGGTTCTTTGAAGTCTGCCCTCAGGATCTCTGTAACCTTGAGCCCTGTTTTCCTCTCCTCTTCCAACCAGTTGGTATTCATGTGTCTTTTTCTGGCGGACACTTTCGCGTTCCATGTTTTCAAGGCCTCTTCTTTTGTTAATAAGAATACCTCTTCCCTAGTTGGGATTTCGAAGGTGAACCCCAACATATCCAATGATAAGACAATAACAGTCTTTCCTTGTGCATCCATACACTTTCTTGTCTCTGGATTGTAGAATGGAGCGCTGGTCATTATAAACTCTGGTGCTTGAAGCGACTGTGGGAATACAGTAGCTTCCACAAGACCCGACCTCTTTATTCTTCGGTGGAGAGCATCTAGGTTAGGTTTATCTAATTGGGTTGCAATATCCCCAATCTCTATGTGTCCCACTTCGGTGTCTGTGACCAATCTAATTTGATCGTCCAGCTTCGAAACATGAACCTGTCCTTGATATTGGTACTTCATGGTGGCTGGAAGTCTATCAATTTCTTTACCTCTCTTATTGGCAGATGAGTCCATCTAACCACTATAACCTGCGGGAAAAACACAAATTTTAGTCCTCAATAATTCTTGATCCACTTTGAGACTTCGGGGTCCCAAGGTCCCGGGGTAAGCAAAAAGGAAAAGGGCCCAGAACTCCAGGGTTCCGGGGTGGGATGGAAGGCAAAAAAAAACCCAGAACATGGAACCCGGAACTCCGGGGTTCCGGGGTGGATTGGAACATGGAACCTGGAACTCAAGGGTTTTGGGGTTTCAGGGTGGAAAGCTAGGGCACGCGCTTAAAAAGAACAAAAAGAACAAAAACACAAAAAGACATCAAACCAAGAAAAAACACAAGGAGAGAAAACTAAATCACCAACCTGGTGAATCAAAAATCAAACAGATGCCAAGAAAGAGAGCTCGAGAGTCCGGAGGTTCGCGACTTGGAGCTAGGGAGGAGAAACTCTGAATGCACAAATGAACTCAAAAAGTTCGATATCTCCTATATATAGCCTCCCAAAATCCTTCCATACAAAAACCATAAACACGACCCCGGGACTCCGGGGTTCAGGGGTTGACAGAGAGGAAAACCAAAAGGGACCTCGGGACTCTAGGATTCCGGAGTTTCGAGTTCGACACCAAAAAGAACCTCGGGACTCCGGGATTCCGGAGTTCCGAGGTACAAACAAAAAAAACCACCTCGGGACTCTGGAACTCCGGAGTTCCGAGGTTGAAAGACCCAAGACCTCGGGACTCCGGGGCTCCGGAGTTCCTACGCCGAAATAGCAAGGAACCTCGGGACTCCAGGATTCTGAAGTTCTGAGGTAAAACCCAAAAGGGACCTCGGGACTCCAGGATTCTGGAGTTCCGAGGTCAACACCAAAAAGAACCTCGGGACTCTGGGATTCTGGAGTTTTGAGGTACAAACAAAAAAGAAGAAAGAAACTAAAAAAAGGGGGTCCATATTTTGACTCAAGGAAACCAAATGGGGAAACAGATATGCTAAGCATAACAAATGGCGACTATCTGGGAAAAATGACTATAGGCAATTTAGAATTTCAGAATCTCTGGTTAACCCGATACGTAAGGCTATTATCACTCAAAAGGATGTATAAGAATTTTAAGATGAATAAGTGATTTGAACAAACAACCAAGATGAGAAATAGACATGATCAAATCTTAAGTGTGTGCATATGATTTATTACTCCATCATTTCAATAATGTAGATAGGCAGAGGAAACTAGGCGCAAGTTACATAGGTGAAGTCTTTAATCGTGTTTCGTGCAAGGTTATCTTGGGCATAGCTCTGCTGCCAGCCAGGCATCTATAGCCCTGACAGAGATACCTCTAGTTTCCATCAAGCAGTGCTCCACTGCCAGGCAAGCGTCCATAGCCCCGATGGAGGTTACTTGAAACACCCATTTGAGTTGCTTAAGAAGATCTTTTATCTTATTATTATTTTATTTTTCTTCTATCTTTTTTTTTTATAGAGATTTATAGGATATAGAGAATGACTTCTTTCTTCAATAATCTCTCAAGCAACTTCCAAACATTGAAGTTTAATGATTGGGTTGGAAGCCACGGTGGATAACATGAAACGCCTTGACTTCGGATTTTTCACTTGATACCCAGTTTCCCTGCTATCTCACAAAAACCTTTCTAATGTACCTTAATGTGTCGTTAGTGCTGAGTTCATCATGGTAGCTTTTTCCAAATTGAAAGTCAAAAACTCGTATCATATTTAAACGATTATATACCACTTTGAATGAGTAAAGACAGAGGTTTTGAACTTAACCAAATGACAATGAAAATATAAATAGCAGAGAGTCGAAGTCTCTCAGAACTTGGCAAGATGTTATACAAAGGATACCTACTTCCCTTCAGAATCTTCAAGAACAGAATACATATACCCCGACTCAACAAACAAAAGAACAAACAAGCAAGGAAAATCAAAGAGAAAAACAACTAACTACTATATACAACAGGTCAAGCTTTATTAAGGATTTAATCAAATTAGTGCTTGAGGAACTGACCATTGACAGGCAATGGTACCAGTTCTCCAGTCAACGAGCTCAACCTAAAAGTGTTCTCACCTAGAATTTCAGCGATTTGGTAAGGACCCAACCACAACCTTTCAAACTTGTGATGGTCACCTTTCTTTTCCTTGGCCTTGTCCCATAACAAGATTAGGTCAGAGATCCGAAAAGCTTTCACCTTGGCTATTTTATCAAACCATTGCTTAACAACGGCTTGGTGGTTGGCAAAGTGTTGTAGTGCATTAATTCTTTTTTCATCAAGTCTTAACAAGTTTAAGAGGCAAACCTCTACCTGATCCTCAATGTCAAGTTATTTCATTAATTGGAGGACTGGTATTTGCAAGTTAATTGGGAAGACAGGGGTCTGGCCATAGACAAGGTAGCATGGAGAAGTTCCCAGGGTGGCTTTTATTCTCATTCAATTAGCCCACAAGGAATATCTCAGTTGATTATGCCAATCCCTGGGGTTTTTCTCGAGTAGCTTCTTGATGACATCTAGGATGTTCTTGTTTGTGGATTTAGCTACCCCATTACCTTGCGGGTAATAGTTGGATGAAAATTTCAATATCACTTTATATTGGTATGACCATTGCATCAACTATGCGGAAGTAAAAGTAGGACCATTATCACATACCAAAGCGAATGGCATACCAAACCTAGTGACAATATGCTCTTCAATAAATTTCAAGACTACCTCGGTAATAGCATTGCGGTAGGCTATGGCTTTCATCCACCAGGTACAATAATTTGTTGCTGTAAGATTAAACTTATGTCCTGTAGATGAATTAGGGTTAATAACTCCTACAAAATCCAGGGCCCATTGAGAAAAAGGTCTTACCTCAAACACTGATTGGAGAGGCATAGCAGGATTTCTTTCTCTGGAAACTACAGTTTGACACGTATGGCAATGTTGGACATGTTCATGAGTATCCTTAAATATGCTAGGCCAATAATGTCCAACCTTCAAAATTTGATGTGCAATGGCATCAGCTGACCCATGACTTGTACCATATTTCCCGTGAAATTCTTCAATCATATTATGAGCTTCTTGATGATCAAGGCACCGAAGGTAAATACCCTCATAATTTGTTCTGTAGAGTGCCAAATCCTTGATCATATAATTAGCACTCTTGAGCCTTAATGCTCATCTTTGCATAGTTGTCAATCCCTTAGGACACCTATTACTCAATAATACAAATACCAAATCTGTGTACCAAGGGTCCTGAGTAAATGACTTCAATGTATATTGTTGGCACTGGATTTAAGGGATGTTGGTCGCCATGGCCTGAGATAATCCTTGGCCTCAGACTAATTTCATTGGATGCATCTCTAAGTCAAATTCTTGTAATATTTCCATCCATTTCCCTCGTCATTCTCCAAGTTCAGACTACATGAGTAGTGACTTTACTACTTGGTCAGGAACGATCACATAGACTTTACTCCTTAGGATGTAATGTCTAAACTTCTTGACCGCTCTTACTAATGCAAAGGCCTATTTTCAACAGTAGAATATCTGACCTCAATGCTTTTGAAAGGAGAACTCATAAATGTAATAGGCTTCTCGTCTCCTGCTTGCCTCTGCGTCAAAATGGCTGCTCCTGAGTGTAATGAAGCAAAAGAATATATGTAAAATAGCAATGTGTAATATGGGCTAGTTAGTATAGGGGCTTCAGTGATGGATTTCTTGATCTAGGCGAAAGCCTCTTTTGCTTTAGTTGTCCACTTGACCTTAGCATCCTTCTTCATCATTTCATTCAAAGGCTTGACTATTTCTGCAAACCCAGTAATGAATTTTCTCACAAAATTGATCTTTCAGAAGAAAGATCTCATCTCTTTTTTACTACTGGGCATTTGTATTTTTAATAATGCTTCTACCCGATCTGGGTCTATAGAGATGCCCCTCTTAGAAATTACGTGGCCAAGTAACTTTCCTTTAGCCACTCCAAACACACATTTCTTGGGATTAAGGGAAATCCCATATTTCCTACACCTCTCCAACACCTTTATGAGGTGGTCTGGGTGATCTTCCCTGATCTTAGAAAATATCGTCAAATCATCCATATAAATAATAATGCATTTTCCAATCAGTTCTTTGAATGTTGTGTCCATCGCTCACTGGAAGGTTGCCCCAGCATTAATCAATCCAAATGGCATTCTTTTATATGCATATGTTCCCCACTTCATTGTAAATATTGTCTTCATATGATCTTCATAATTTACCAACACCTGGTTATATCCTGAATAACCGTCTAAAACTGACATCATTTGTGAACCATTCACAATTTGTAATACTTCATCCAAAGAAGGGAGTGGGTAATTATCTTTCTTAGAAGCTTTGTTAAGATTGCAAAAATCCATGCAAAGTCTTATTTCTCCATTCTTTTTCCATACTGGTACCAAATTAGCAACCCAAGTAGAATGTCGTACTGGAAAAATTATCTTAGCGGAAAGTAACTTTTGCACTTCCTTGAAGATCAAAGGTTCTATCAATGCATTGACCGGATGTTGTTTTTGCCTGAACGGTTTTATGTTAGGCTTTAGGGGAATCACATGGGTGATAATCATTGTATTGAATGTCTTTAAATCTTCATACCCCCATGCTATTACATCAATGAATTCTTTTAAGATCTATATCAGCTTTTCTCTTTCGCCTTGAGTGCAAATCTTCCCAATATAAACAATTTTCTCTTGTCCTTTAGGACCAATATTATGAGGCTCGTATTTTCTAGCATCCGAGTCGATTGTTAATCTCTCTTTTACTCTCAGGTCTGAAACGAAAAGTCTCTCCAAGGTGAACATCCCTTTAAGAATAACATTGGTTGGCAAATCCAAAATATCCATGTTACCTTCGTTATTGAAATCATTCGATTTATCTTCCTCATCAATAATTTGATCTTCAAAAGCCCCCGAATTGGCGAGAAAAGATAAAATATGGGCATCATCCAAGAAAACTTGGAAATGTTTGATATTATCAGGCACCACAGGTGCAGAGATTAATTCCACCGAAAACTTCTTTAAAGGGGATTGGCTTATTGGTTCTAATGTACTAGCAGCTACAGCCAGCGCATCGGGTATTTCATTTACTTTCCTTGGTACCATTTGAATGTCAAAAGCCTCAAAATCTTCAATCAGATCCCACACTCTATTCCAATATGCTGCTAACCTCTTGTCATGGCACATGTATTGGCTTGGCACTTATTTAACCACCAACTCTGAATCTCCTTGCACCTTTAAACACTTTACTCCTTTCTTATGAGCGAAAAGTAATCCTCTAATTAAAGCTTCATACCCCATTACGTTATTAGTACAAGGGAATTGAAGTCGGTAAGAAGCTAAAAGGGTTTTCCCTTTTGGTTTGGTTAACTCTATGCTTGCTCTGCTGCCTTGTTTGGATCTTGACCCATCAAACTTTAAAAACCATATTTCATATTTTGGTTTCTTCGTATTTTTCACCTTTGGGTCAACGTTGAGGTTAATGCTTAGAGAGGATTGTTGCTCCTCAAGCTCAAGACTTTGTGACAATTGAGTTTGTTCAATCCTTGGTT
This sequence comes from Cryptomeria japonica, assembly GCF_030272615.1. Lineage (NCBI taxonomy): Eukaryota > Viridiplantae > Streptophyta > Pinopsida > Cupressales > Cupressaceae > Cryptomeria > Cryptomeria japonica. Next base: position 240,478,564 of record NC_081410.1, on the reverse strand, counting down.
GTATGAGCACTTCCATTGTATTCGAAACAACCTCCTATTCGGATTGAGGTTTAAATTTGGATTGTGTTTCTTCCTTCTTAAGCTATAGAGGAACATCTCTGTCTTCATTTTTAACAACCTTAACCGCAAGAACTTCGTGGTTGCATTCTTTAGGTAAGGTAATCTTGTCTATGGGCTTGATTGTCTGAGACTCTAATTCAACATCTTGAACTTCCCCCATATTGTTGGTATGATCATCTTCTTCGAATGGAACCGGATTCATCAACTTTGTGATCTCATTCTGACATGGGATACATGAAACTTTTGAGTTTTCCTCATGGTGTATCTGACACCACTTCGATAGTAGCAACTCTTGTATCTTCATAGTATTCGCTAATAAGCACATTCCTTGTTGTACTGTTGTAACGAACTCGTTCACCTGCCCTCTATATGCGGTCTTGTCCGTTTGAGATGGTTGAAGTGGGGTTGGTGCAGAAAAAGTAAGAATCTCATTGACTCTGTAAACCCTTGGGCTTACCTCAACAAATGCCACTTCATTAAGAGGACCATAATCCGTGACCAATTTCTTCAATTTAGGCTCACTATCAATTTGGATCTGGTTGCTCACCCCTTTCCAAGGAAGCCATAAATACGTAAAACAAGTTGAGAAATATCCTCCTAATGTCTTGGACCAATCTCTACTGAGAAGCATCCCATATATTTCTGGAATATCCACCACTTGAATGTCAATATAACGAGATATTCGAGGATCAGCGCCTAGCTGGATATATACATCTTTCAATTCTCCAATGACACTAACCTCTATTTTGTCTAATTGTACTACCTTACTATTTGCACGTACTAGTTGAAGTCCAAGTTGTTGGCATACAGAGTAAGGCATCACGTTTCCTAAAGCTCCCGAGTCCACCAAACAGTTATGTAAATTCTTCCCACATATCTTCAAACTTAGTAAAAATGGTGGATTTTCTATTGCATCATTACTAACGTTAGCATTAACTTCATTAAAATCCATCATCTTAACCTCATTACTCTGTGATTCTAACATTTCCAACTTCCTAAGGAGAGCCTTCTTCTATTCGGGGCAATATCTCAATACATCCATTAAGGACATAGTAGTGGCAGTCCTTTCCATCTCTTTAATAACATCAAATGATCCTTTCAGAACATAATCTTGCCCCTGAACTTGCTTAGGGTGTGTTCCTTGGAAAGCTTGAGGTGGATGAGGATTATTGCTCGCATTAGTGTCCGGAGGTACAAACCCGCCCATCGGGGGAGGTGGCTCTGTTAACGGAGCCTTGCCTTGACTTCTAAGATTATAGTTGTTCCTAGTCTAAAAAGCCTAAGCATCGTATACGCATGGTTCACCATCAGCTTCAGCCTGAAACTCTTTACATAGGAAAGTATCAACCAACATGGCAGTATTAACCTTATCTCGCTCATCATTGGAACAATCTTTGGGCTGAGAGTCAGCTTGAGCAATTCATATGATTTTCTAGAATTGTGCACAATTAACCTCAGAATGGGAAGCTGTGTCATGCAACCTGCACCAATTTGTTAGTAAATTCATATCAGCAAGGTTAACACTTTGTGTGTGGTTTGGGTTATCCCGTGCCTCCGGGTGGTCATGGTTCACCCCACCATTATTCGGACCCATATTCCACTGCCTATTATAAGGCTTATTATTGTACCTTTGATTTTGGTTCTAGTTATTGTAGTTTCGTTGATTATTATAGGATTGAGATTGATTATACCCTCCTGGTGGATTCATCTTTAGCTAGCTCAAGTCTGAAGTAACCTGCGAGATCAGTTTCTTCAAGGCCTCTACTTCAACAGATATATGGGATCCTTGATTCTCAGGTGTTGTAGTTGGAAGTTGGTTTGTTGAATGCATATTGTCAAATTGTTGATTTCCGGCTTGCAGCTGACCAACGTACTGCGTTTGAGTGGGAATGTTATTGGTACCATTTTGCCAAGTCGATGCTTGAGCTGCGAATTGTTGACTTGGCTGAGGTTGGGGTGCATAAATTGGCACGGAGTTCATTGTTGGGGCACCTATAGGTAGAGACGAGGGTACACCTAGGAGTTGATTGTAATTTCCTTGATTCACCCTTGTGGGTAAATTATATCCGATTCCTCCTGGGGTTTGATTCAACTCCTGGTTCATGCTAATTGCTAATGTGAAAACTTTTGCTAAGGTATCCCTTTGATCTTGAGGAACACTCTTTTTAATGAACATAGCAGTTCAAGGGTCAATAGCTCTCAGATATGAGTCAATGGCTACATTAGGTGCTATCTGGTAAGGGGCTTTTAGCCTCTTGAATGCCCTTTGGAAGTTAGTATTAAAAGTCGTTAATGGCTCATTTGGAAATTTCTTAAGAGAAGCAAACTGATGGTATAATGACCCGGGGTCTACATACACTTGAAATTGATCAATGAAGGCCTTCTCCAAAAGATCCCAACCTGTGATGGAGTTTGTAGGTAGGGTTAAGTACCAATTGTATTTATTCTTCCCAAGTGAATATGGGAAGAGTCTACATACTAAATCTTGGTGCTCAATATGATTACGAACAACTGCATCTTTGAATGCTTCAATATGTTAATCAGTCGTTCATCCGCCTAGATAGTAAAATTTGTAGCAAAATTTATCAAGGTTTCTAGGTAGGTCATGTATACCCCCTGGTATGGTTCTTAGCGGTGTAGTGTCTTGGTTGAAGTAAGCCATCGAAGGTAATAATGGTGAGCGTTGAGTTACAAAAGGTGCAACGATAGGCTGAGGACTAGAGATCAGTTGGTCTCTTGCATTGGGTATGGATAAATGTACTGGTGAGGATGTTGAGGGTTGTTTCTTAGATTTCTCCTTTTTCCTCCTAGTGGCAGGTCCTGATTCAACTAAGTCAGATGGTGAAGAACCACTCCTCAAAACTCGGTGGAATCTCTCAGGAGAAAAAGATGATATACGATCCAGCTTAGTACCATAATTACCTGGAAATACCAAATGTGGTTTACCTATGAGTGGTTTAGTCTAGGGGCCCTCCTTCTAGCACCAATTTCTATTGAAGTGCATTTTAAAACCCCCACCAACAATCAGGTAGTTTATGCAAACACTCATCACCTCTCCTGAAAAGTAATAGCTTCGGAAGAACTCACTACCCCAAGGTCTCTGTAGTCGGGTCTCGACGATGATGGATAACTCAATGGCTGATGTGGTTAAACCTGTAAAGGGGCCTGATGGTTAGAACTAAATCTCGGTGGTTTACGAACAATTGCACTTCCTTTTTTTTTGTATTTTATGATTTAAGACTCTCTGGGGAAATAAAATGCAAAGCATAAGGGAAACAAGAAAATAACAATAAAGATCAATACAATGACAACTCAATAAACTATTCAATTAGTTCCCTGCAATTTGAGAAATTATCAAACATTATCCAAGTTAGCATTCAACAACGGACTTCCATAAAACCTGCAAAATCATCAATTTCACAAATCTGTGGACATAGAATCATCAACAATATGGCCTATCATAGTAATTCTCATACACCACTGACGTGCGTAATATGGTTCATATCATAATAGACAAAAAGATTACCACATTGCTAACTCAAAATAATAGACGTTACCAATTACACAGAACAATTTGGTAGAATATAGATGTAAATTAGGCAATCTACAAGCTACTTTTCATATTAATCTCCATGAATGTATAGCAAAAATTACTGAAACTTCTTTAAAATCTGCAAAAATCTCTAAGTGGGCCACAAATCATCAAGTGGGCCACAAATCATCAATTTGGGACCCTTACAAATGAATTCGACTTCTCAATTTATAGAAATTTTTCACCCTATTATTTAGGAAATAACTTTATCCTAAATTAAGAACTAAAATTGGGAGTCGCAATTAACTTGCAAGTTTTTGCCTGGACACTCCACTTAACAACTACGAAACGGACGCTGCATGAGCACTACGAAGACCATGCTAGGTGAGCCACATTTTCGTAACCATGTGGGATTTCTTTCAAAATTGGGACTTGAGTAGGAGGAGCAGTTTTAAAAATCAAGAAAAAGCTTTGCTATCTTTAGCAATTGTGTACCTGGCTTTTTATTTCTTGGTAGATGCCTTATAATTTTCAAATATACATGCAATTGCTTGAACTGACGGATTGGCTACATGCTTGATTCTAAATTTATACTTCTTCAAAGTCTCCTCTGCATGTACTCCTTGTTCCTCTAACTCCCTTACCGTATCCGACACCTCCTAACACTGAGTGATCAGCTGTGTGTATCTATCCATAAGGGCAACATCGAACTGGGCAGCAGGTCCTAAGTTTTGTGCCTCATATGCATCCCATTGATTCAAAACTTGTTGTTGGTCCATTATTCCAGTATCATCTATTATGAGGCCCAAAGGCCCTAGTATATTCGTTACAAAATCCTCATATGACAAAATCTCTCTAAGAAGAGGATCTCGAATATTAGTCATCTCCTTGACATACTGTTGATACATCTCTACTTTCAACTCCAAAATGTATATGTAGGATTGTAGATTTTCACAACTATCCCCTTCTAAGAGGTCTTCTTGTACTATCAGCTCTTCTCCTAACCTTAGTACCCTTTTCAAAATTTGGAGTTGTTTATTAAAGGTGTTCTCCTTCCGCTCCCATTGTGTGGAACGGGTTGCCAAGGCTCTAGCTGCCTGTACCACTTTACGGTATATTTCCATTGTGTCCTGTAGAAACAACCTAATTTTGGCTGCATTCGTTTGAGTCCAAGACTTAGCGGCCATAGCTACTCGTCTCACCTCTAATAGTGCCTTTACATCTCCTTCTGGAAAAGATGAGGTTGAAGGTAGGTCATCTGTCCTACAAAAGACCAAAGGTTTGCACATTTCTACCAAGAGATGTTTGTACTGCCCAATCTACGCTTTAAGTTCTACATTTGAACTATGCTCTTTTTCCACGCGCCCTCTGACAATGCTTGTGGCTAGTTCCAGGGTATCTAACTCTGCCCACTTGGTTGCTTACCTAGGTTTACCTGTGATACTTGGTATTTGGAGGAAACTTGTCCCTCGACCTGCGATGGAATGGCCACATCTACAATCACTTCACTGGAACTAGTTTTCGATAGGTGGTGAATCGTCTTCAACTTCTTAATCTTTGGTGGTTCCTCAGTGATTGCTTGTTGTAGAGTAACTTTGGGAAGCTTTGCTTTCCTCTTTTTCTTCTCAAAGGTAAACTCTAACCATTTTGGTATATCTTCAACTTTGTTACCTTGATGTGATACAATCTCAGCAGTTATAACATTTGGCCAGGAACCTAGAATGACAAAATTTGGCAGGCTAAGTTAGCTTGGAGAGATTGTTGTTTGTGTAACTCTCCTAGCTTACCACTAACTTCCTCATTGAATGCCATTTCTTCATTCCCTAGCTCCATCTCTACTTGCCCAATTTCTATATCCTTAAGCAAGTCTTCTTGGTCTTGAGGAGTTAGAATCAACCTTTCAGTGAGGATATCCTCTGCTTCACCTCCTTCTTGCTCACTACCTAGAGGTTGTTGTTAGTCGAGATCCTCTTCCTCCTGGTTAGAGTCAGACTCGACATTTCTAATTTTCACTTTCTCAGTAGTGGATGTAAAACCTTGCACTCTGGGATACCCTATGGATACATTAACAAATGGTGGTGCGGGAGCAGTGGTGCCCGAAGGACTTCTTGTACCTATGGAGGGTGGCTGAGAAGGTACCTCCTTGGTGGCTTCTAGGTTCTCTTCCTGTTCTTGAGTATCTTCTCCTCCAGTGTGGCCTATAGTAATCCTTGGTGGGAGAACTCTAGCAAGTGGAATGATGCCTATCCCATCGGTCACCCCTAGGTCTACAACCTTCTTTCGTAATTCAGACTCCATCTTTTCTTGGAGTTTCTTTAGCACGTCCTCAGTGCTTTCCAGAGGCTTTTCCTCCTCACATGTGTTAGTGGAGGTATTATGTCTTGAAGTCGACCTTATTTTTCGATTATACTCTTTTTGGCCTCTTGACTGTGGCGCCCCTGAGGTGGATTCCTTTTGTTTTGTTTTTGATGCACTGGGTCTGACCCTCTGACTTAACCATTGCTTAGTCCTATTGATGACTACTTGGGAGACCTTCTCCATTTTTGTATCCTCACTTGCAGACCATTTCACTGGGGAAAGGGGCCTCTTGTCTATCCCTAATTCTTTATAAATTGGGTCGAGTAACTCTCCATCATCCCTCAGGTCTTTAGGGAGGTTAGTCTCGATACTAAAGTCTTTAACCTACAGCATGGAAAACCTATTATAATTCTTCTCCCTAACTTCAGAACTGTCCTGCAAGTTGGCCCAAAAGTCTTCCAAGTTGGGCCTATGCCCCTCATATGCCTTAGGCATAGCTTTCTTAAGTTTCCCATAGGGATCATAAAATTTCCTAGTATGATTATATTCTTTCAGGTTCAAATCCTGAAGCTCTTGCTCGGCCAATTTCGCCACTTGTATTTTAGAACAAGCAAAGTACCCAATGGACACCGAGAAGTTAATACTTGTTTTATGTTTAGAAGATAGCAGTGATTGGAGACCAAGTAGTCGTCTTACATACTCCAGTAGGATTACCCTATCATTGCAATAACGAGTCAGCAGCATTGGATTCCCTATGAATCCACTAACTCTAATGTAAGTGGAACGTGGGTTTTGGATGAACCAACATGCCCACTCCCAGATAATAGCCATGGCTTCTGGGCTTATCCGATATCCTGCGTCTCCAGTCAACTTAATGATTATAAGGAAGATAAAGGCATCATTAACCCTTTTGAAGTGTGTCTTTGCATTTGTTAGAGTGAGCTGGGAATAATATTCCCATATCTTTTTATGTCCCTCCTTCTCTCCTAACTGCCCTTCTACCTAAAGGCCTGGAAATTTTTCAGCTCTGGCAGCTACCCAAATGACATAGGATGTGAAAAAGAACTTTTGGGTGTGCTGCACCTCTTTCATTTGCTTACAAATGTTGTCCAAAAGGATTTGCGGCCAATCAAAGTATTGCTTTCCTATCAATATGGTACTCATAAATTGGAACATCCAAGGGTGGAAATGCTTGTAGTCAGGCTTGCCGAAGGCCCTGCTGAGCATGATAATCAAGTCCCTCTGAGGTTTTTTGAAGTCTGCCCTCAGGATCTCTATAGCCTTGAGCCCTGTTTTCCTCTCCTCTTCCAACCAGTTGGTATGCATGTGTCTTTTGTTGGTAGACACTTTCTCATTCCATGTTTTCAAGGCCTCTTCTTCTGTTAATAAGAATACCTCTTCCGTAGTTGGGATTCCGAAGATGAACCCCAACATATCCGGTGATAAGTCAATAACAGTCTTTCCTTGTGCATCCATACACTTTCTTGTCTCTGGATTGTAGAATGGAGCGATGGTCATTATAAACTCTGGTGCTTGAAGCGACTGCGGGAATATGGTAGCTTCGACAAGACCCGACCTCTTCATTCTTTGGTGGAGAGCATCTAGGTTAGGTTTATCTAATTGGGTTGCAATATCCCTAATCTCTATGTGTCCCACTTCAATGTCCGTGACCCATCTAATTTGATCATCCAGCTTCGAAACATGAACCTGTCCTTGATATTGGTACTTCATGGTGGCTGGAAGTCTGTCAATTTCTTTACCTCTCTTATTGGCGGATGAATCCATCTAACCATTGTAACCTGCGGGCAAAACACAAATTTTAGTCCTCAATATTAAACATATTCTTGATCCACTTCAAGACTTCGGGGTCCCGGGGTAAGCCAAAAGGAAAAGGGCTCATAACTCCGAGGGTCCGGGGTTCCGGGCTCCAGATTTGGGATGATCCAGAACTTTGAGGATCCGAGGTGGGATGGAAGGCAAAAAAAAACCCGGAACATGGAACTCAGAACTCCGGGGTTCCAGGGTGGATTGGAACATGGAACCTGGAACTCAGGGGTTCCGAGGTGGAAAGCTAGGGCATGCACTTAAAAAGAACAAAAACACGGAAAGACATCAAACTAAGAAAAAACACAAGGAGCGAAAACTAATTCACCAACCTGGTGAATTGAAAATCAAACGGATGCCAAGAAAGAGAGCTCGGGAGTTTGGAGGTTCACGACTTGGAGCTAGGGAGGAGAAACTCTGAATGCACAAATAAACTCAAAAAGTTCAATATCTCCTATATATATCCTCCCAAAATCCTTCCGTATGAAAACCATAAACATGAGCCCAGGACTCTGGGGTTCTGGGGTTGCGGGGTCGACAAAGAGGAAAACCAAAAGGGACCTCCGGACTCTAGGATTCCGGAGTTCCGAGGTCGACACCAAAAAGAACCTCGAGACTCTGGGATTTCGGAGTTCCGAGGTACAAACAAAAAAAACCACCTCGGGACTCCGAAACTTCGGAGTTCCGAGGTTGAAAGACCCAAGACCTCAGGACTCCAGGGCTCCGGAGTTCCAAGGTCGGAACAGCAAGGAACCTCAGGATTCCGGGATTCCAGAGTTCCGAGGTAAAACCCAAAAGGGACCTACAGGCAAGGAGGCTAAGGATGAGGCTCCTGCATAGGCATAGGTACAAGGACAGGCACAGGGATGGAGAGTGGCAGGGCTTAGGTAGGCAGGTGGTGATCCTCATGCTAGCAGCAACAGAGTACCAGCTGGGGGAGACAACAGCAGAGAGGGGAGGGTGGATCCCTTAGAGGTATTGGTGTGGGGGCTAGTGGTGCCAAGGCAGCGGAGGGTGGAGGAGAGGAGGAGCGAGCAGCTTCTAGACAGGTGCGACAGCAGAGGGATGAGCAGGGTGGAGATGGAGGTGGAGATGGAGGTGGAGCCTGTGAGAGAGCAGAGGGTAGTGGACCCACTACAGTTGATGAGAGCCAGATTAAGAGATTTGCAGGCATAGCTGACAATGGCATAGACTCGGCTTGCAGAGCGAGACTGATAGCTTACTAAGGTCCAAGAAAAGAGAGATCGACAGTTGGTGGAGGTCAGAGCTGAGCGCGATCGTCAACTCGTTGAGGTTAGAGAAAAGCGAGATTCTCTTCAATGGGAGGTTTTGCATCAAACTAGTAGAGCAGCTTATTACGTTGTAACCTATAGCATAGTAGTTCCAGTAGCACAGCAGGTTGTCCCATATTCTTAGTATATGGCTTGATCTGAGGGAGCTCGGGCACCTAGGTAGGATGTCGAGTAGTAGGCAACACCTCCTCCATCTGGCGATGAGGGAGAGGCAGAGAGCTAGATTTTTTTATAGCTCCTAGATTTTTTTATATACCCCATTTTTTGTAGCCCATACGATTCTTCCTCCGATGAGAGATTGTATATGACAGTTGATATCATTTGTACTATGAGACTTATGATATATATACGAGATCTTGATTTGATTTCATCGTACTTGTGTTGATTGATTATCAGATGTTTTTCTATATGCTTTATTCTATATGTATGCATATTTGTTCAGTATGGATGTATGTAATGCAGATGAATATGGATGTTTATTTTTTGTTTCTTTTCATATGCAAATAAATGATGAAAATGAGTAACTAGTAATGCAAATATTTATTTTTCTATGCAATAATATGAATGTAAATGAATGTGTATAATGAAATGTATGGATCTATATAAGATGCTTATGTATGTAGCTAACATCTCAATATAGAAGTACTCAATCGGAGAAATGCTGAAAAAGAGACCACTTAGCTTAGAAATGATATACTTCAAACTCTCATTCAGAAGATAAAGAGATCATTCTTACCATGCAGAAATCACTCAAAATGCATAAAATGTAGAATAAATGCAACCTAAACCTAGTCACTAGATTTGGAATGCTTAATTTTCATCACTCAGCGTTTACAAACATAGCAGGCATAATATAGTCCCTTTCTTTTCATGTGCAATATTAATTATCTTGTCCACAATGACCCTTTTTCGTTCATATCCTTGGACATATTACGCATGCATCCGGATTACACATTTAAATAAATTCCCTCAAAACAGACAAAGAAATGATGCCAACCTCCCTATAGCATACAAATAAGTGGAGTTGAGGTATGTGTGGCGATTTCACCTTAATGTGAAGGCACTTATCATAGACACCCAACTGATTAGATGTTTCCAGATCATCAGAATCATTCCTACAAGAAGAAAACAAAGAAAATATTATACCCCCAATCCTTGCTCCTCTTAGATAAGATAGACTTCCTTGAGTTACTCAGAGGGAATAATAATCAAAAACCAATATAAAAGATAGCACACATAAAATTTCATGCATATCTCAAACTGTTTAGTGATTGTTTTCAGTAGTGTTGTTTTGCTTGTGTACTTAGTGATAAAACTCTACAATAGTTAGGAGACAGGTGACTGACTTAGATTGGACGATAAAATATCACTGATGGAAAGATGACTTGGTTGATATTGCTTAGGACACGTAAAATGCTCAATCGATTACTCTAAGACTGGGACATTGATCATTTTCAATTCATGAGAGTTTCAAAAGAACCAAGATGTCACAAAAGCGACTAAAAGATATGTACAAGAGAAATCAAAGATGCAGAAAAGCGAGAAATGCCAACGTTGCATTGATAGATGGAGCGCTTGAGTATAAGAGGCGCCTGTTTGCCAAGTTTTCACCTACTTGGCAAAGATTTTTTTTCTTTTTTTCTTTTTTTTTAGGACATTTTAGGATTTTTTTCAGAACTTTTTAGTTGTACAGGTTGTTGGAACAGAGAATACTGAGTGAAGAATTTTTTCAAGTGGATGGTGTTGATTGGTTCATGAAGTTGTTCTCCTTTCGATGTTGAGAATTGATAGGCACCAAAGCCAAAGACTGCAGTAACGATGTAGGGACCCAACCAGTTGGGTTCAAACTTCTCTTTGTTATCTCGAAACTATTGATTTTTTAGGTTTTGCTCTCAGAGCAAGGTCACCAACTTGAAATTGTCGTTGTCGGACCTTCTTGTTATATCCTTTAGATATTCTCTTTTGATACACTCTCAAATGATTAAACGCCACCTGCCGACATTCATCCAACAACTCGAGTTCTTGCAATCTAGATATTTTGTAGTCTTCATTAGTAGCAAGACCTTGCAAAGAAACTCTTAGAGATTGTATTTCCACCTCAATAGGTAATACTTCTTTGGATCCATACACCGAAGAAAAAGGTGTAGCCCTAGTAGGTGTTCTAATACTTATTCTATAAGCCCATAGTGCAGGATTGAGCTTCAGATGCCAATCCCTTCCAGATTTATTTACTGTTCTGTGTAAGATAGTCAGCAGATTTTTGTTAGATGCTTCATCTTGTCCATTACCTTGAGGGTAATATATAGATGACTAGTGTTGTTTGATCTTGAATTTTTCAGAGAGCTTGTCTAGATCTTTATTCTTGAATTGCCCTCCATTGTCAGTCACAATGGATGAAGGTATACCATACCTGCAGATAATATGATTAAGGATGAACAGAGCTACTTGTTTACCAGTTGCTTTGATGAGTGGAACCGCTTCTACCCACTTAGTGAAGTACTTAGTGGCAATTATAATAAACTTGTGTTCGTTAGATGATGTAGGATATATTTGGCCAATGAGATCAAACACCCATTGTTGAAAAGGCCAATGTGTAATGAAGGGTATGAGATCCCTTGTTGGAGCATGTATAAGATTCTCATGTAGCTGACACTTCTCACGGGTTTTAGCAAATGTTATAGCATCTTTCTCCATATCTGGCCAGTAGTAGCCAGCCATTAGTAGTTTCCAAGCTAAAGTTAGACCGTTTGAATGAGATCCTCAAATACCTTCATGGACTTCAAATAATACATGTTGGGACTCTTTAGTTTCTAGACACCTAAGCAAAGTATTATCCAAAACCTGCCTAAATAGATCATTAGTGATGATGACATACCATGAAGCATTTCGGGTTAGGTTCCTTTTCTCATTACAGGTAATATTAGCAAGAATGATTTGGTCACGCACATAAGAATAAATGTGGCTGTAGCAAGATGAGCCATGTTTGATAATAGAACAAACCATCTGGGACTCAAGAGAATCATAGGCGGGGTAATGTAACTCTTCCACCAAGAATTCAAAGAAAAAATTAGATTCTTGTAACTCTGGTATAGATGCCAAGGTGGCCATAGCATTTGCTACTCTGTTTGTTGATCTGGGAATCTAGTGAAATGATACAAAAGTAAAATATTTCTTGAGATCATCAACCATTCTCTTATAAGGCATTAGTTTTTCATCTCAAGTATGATATGTATCATTGATTTAATTGATGATTAGCTAAGAATCTCCATAGATGTGTAATTCAATAACCTTCCATTCAATAGCCAACTTCATCTCGTTTACCAAAGCTTCATACTCTGCAATGTTTTTTGTGCAAGGAAAGAGAATCTTGTAAGCCTTCAAGATTGAATATTTTTGAGGAGTAATAACAAGTATTCTAGTGTCAGAACCATGTTGAGTGAAAGACCCATCAAAGAACATCTTCCATGATTGTTGAGTAAGGTGCATGATGGATTCATCCAGAAATTCTATATGCAAAGGTTGAGTGTCTTCAAGTGGAGCATCGACAAGTTGATCTACAATGACCTTTCCTTTGATGGCTTTGTGTTCTACGTATTCAATATCAAACTCTATAAGAACCATGATCCATTTAGCCAATCTTCCTATAAGTGTTGCTTTGCTGAGAAGATATTTAAGTGGATCGATCTTAGCCACTAGCTTGATGGAATGTGCTAACATGTAGTGTCTCAATTTTTATGATGCAAAGACTAATTCCAAACATGCTTTTTCTATTATAGTATAGTTTATTTCATAAGACACCAAAGTTCTCCTGATAAAATATATAGCTCTTTCCTTTTTATTCTCATCCTGTTGTGCCGGAAGTGCCCCCAGTGATGATTCGATAGCTGATATGTATAGAATCAATGGTTTACCTTGAATCGGTGGCATCAATATTGGTGGATTAGATAGGTATTCCTTGATTTGTTGAAGGTGTTGTTCACATTCCTGATCCCAGTTGTATGTTACTTCATTCCTTAATACTTTTGTGAAGGGTTGAGCTTTGTCTGCTAGCTGAGAAATAAAGCTTCTTATTGACTAGGGACGTCCTTGTAAACTTTTCATTTGACTAATATTCTTTGGAGGTGGCATTTCCATTATAACTTGGACCTTCTCAGGATCAACCTCAATTCTTTTCTTTAAAATAATGTAACCAAGTAATTTCCCTGATGTTACTCCAAATGCACACTTTTTAGGATTTATCCAGAGCTTGAATTTTTCCATTCTATCTAGTATGAGGCCTAGCTCTTGAATATGTGTGGATCTCTTAATGGTCTTTACTAAGGTGTCATCAACATAATTAAATAGTAGTTACTACTCTTTGGTAAGTTTCTCTTGCATTCTTTAGCCCAAATGGCACAACGTTCCAACAAAAGGTTCCCCATGCACAGGTGAAAGTTGTCTTTTCTTGATCCCCAGGAGCTATTTTGATCTGATTATAACTGGAGAATCCATCCATTAATGAGTACATCTCATATCCAGTAGTCATATCGACTATCATATCAATATTAGGCAATGGAAAATCATCCTTCGGACAAGCTTTGTTGAGATCTCTAAAGTCTATGCAAACCCTGATAGATTTGTTTGCCTTTGATATAGGTACTATGTTTGAAATCCATTATGCATAATCCATACCTCTGATAAATCTAGCTTTTAGCAATTTTTCTAGCTCAGCTTTGACTAGCAGTGCCACGTGGGTGCATCTTACAAAGTTTTTAGTTGACTGGTTTAACTCCTGGTGTAATAGAAAGATGGTGCATGATGAGATTAGGATCTAGGTCTGGCATATCGGAGTATGTCCATGCAAAGTTGATCTTCTTTTCTAAAAAGAGATTCATGGAATATTTAAACTCTTCTGATGATAGTGATTGAGTTAAGTGGATGATATGTGGTGTCTCCTGACTCCCAATATTTACTAGCTGAGTTGGTTCAATCAATATATAAGACCTTTCCTAGAAGTGACTTGGCAGTATATCAAGTATCTCACCTTCAGGTGCCTCAGAGAGGTTTTCACCTTTAGGTACATCCTTCATTTTCTCTATTTTTTATTTTGACACTGCCACAATGTGGTTTTTGCCATCAGATCTTTTCTTTTTCTTTTTTTGATTTTTGCGACTAAGATACTTGATATCTGTTTTAGTCATGTTCTCACTTTGTTCACTAGTGGAAGAGTCCATTGGTTCAATTGCATTAAGGTAGTAGGCTAACGTGTAGTCATTGGCAAAGATAGGTACATTCATAGGTTGGTTTTGGAGACTACAGTCAATTAGTTCAGGATGTACCAAGGATAAAGTTTGAACAAGTTCGAGGGAGTTCACAGTATTATCATCATAACTTTGGACCGACAAGTCAAGTTCCAAAAGACTACCTTGTGTAAATGTCTCGAGATCGGGAAAAGTTACAACATGATCATTGAAGTGCATGTTAATATTTAGTTGACCAAATCCAATAGACCTACTTGTAGCACCATTTTCTACACCAAACTCGACTACATATCATGGTCCAATAGCAATAGCATCAGTAGATAGATTCCCAACATGTATGACGGAGGAGTTAGAGTTTGATGTCGAATAGGTATTTTCATAAATAAAACTATTGTCGAAGTCATCAGAGTCATAGGATGAAGTTTGTGAGTTTCTACAAGTGATTGAGTAAAAGTCTGTATAGTGTCAATACCTATATCTTTGATGTTGCAAGTTCCTTCGTGGTTTATTTCGTTTATCACTTGTATCTAACACACTTATTGACATAGCCTTGATGGTTTTGTGAATCTCTATCATCTACTCCATTCAGCTTCCTCTGGACTAATGACTAGTTTTGCTTCTGTAGCTTCCAATTCTTCTTGTGTAGTCCCATACCTGATTTGTTTTGTCCTATTAGAGGGAGATATAGTAAGTGAAGAATTTTCTTGTGTTCTTCCTTCTTTTAGCTTTTGTTCATAGTTTTCTTGTCTTTTTAGTATGATTTCTTCTATCTCCTTTTGCAGCTTTAAGTGCATTAGCTTTTGTGTGTAATCTGTGAGATCATTAGATTCTTCTAGAGTTTCTATACTACATGTATCTAAGGGATGATCTAGACCCCATTCATACTCGTTCGATTCAGTTTCTGAATCATCTATTTGTTGTCTATCACTATATGTGACTAAAATTTTCAGTGGTGCAAACAATTCTCTGATTCTTTGTACCTCCCCTCTCATATCCTCTAGGACTTCTGCTCCTTGTAGTGTTGTAGCTGATACCATTGGAACTTGAGTACCGGTTGTTTCCTCTCTCTTGATTGTTAGTTCTTCTTGTTCTCTTTCATACTCTTCTTGATTCTGTTGAGTGTTTATTTCATGTCATGTTGAAGGTAGTATCTTTTTCCTCTACTTAGACTGATGATGGGAAGTATGTTTCTGGTCTGATGCCTTTCCTGGATTGTATCCCAGTTCAGCTTTATCATTTGTAGACTTAGTTTGTATCTAAATAGGTTCAACAATACCTTCTTGATGTTTTCCTAGAGGACCAGTACCTAAATATCCCATGCGTTGAATTATTTTATATCCTAGACCATATTGTGTCGAGGAAATCTCACAATGACGTACTTCTTTGTTTTCACTATCTTCTCTGAAAAGCCATTTGAGAACAACATCCTCTTCTATTTCATCTGCAAGGGAAGTAGAGGATTGTACAAAGAGACCATCATATATGACATTTGGAGTTGAAGTTTGTGGCTTCATAGCCTCTAATGGTTTTCTTGACTGTCTTGGTGATGGAGGAAGAGAGATTAGTGAAAGTATTGGTTCTATATTATATCCATCCATGCCAGTATTTGTGATTTTCAATTTCCTTTCTAAATCCTTCATCAAGGTTTCTGAACTTTTAGCCATAGAGGTTGCTCTACCATGAGGCACAAAGGTATCAACACTCTTTGTCAATGCATTACAGGGAGAGTTTGTATCAGCAAGAATATCGACTTTAATTTTGTTATAAGGAAATTTTAAGTATTGATGATATGTAGATGGAACTACCTTCATTTCGTGAATCCATGGCCTTCCCAGTAAGATGTTATATGAAAGAGGGAGATCAAGCACCTAAAAAATAACATCTCTTTCTACAGGTCCTAACCTAATCGGTAATAGTACCAGACCTTTAGAGGTTCTTTCTTCTTCATCATAGGTTTTGATTGTTATTTTCTTGGTCAGATAAATGACATTTTTTTAGAAAATCCCAGTTGCGTAAGTAGATTATAGGTACAAATATTCAACCTTGCGCCTCCATCTATCAAAACAAAGTTAACTCGATGTTTATGGATCATAGCTTCAATATGCAATGGCTGGTTATGTGGGTGATTCAGTGGGTTGTCATCTTCTTCAGAGAAAGTGAGATAATGAGGCGAAGTCAGGTGACCCACCATAGATTGAAACTAATCAATATCTAAATCCTTTGGGACATTAGTGGTGAGCAAGGCTTTGTCCAGGATCTCTTTATGAGCAGAAGAGATTTTAAGCAATTTGAAGATGGAGATTGGAGAATTCATTCTTTTCAATTGTTCAACAATGTTATAACCAGGAGAGAATGATGAAGCCAGTTGTTTAGATTTAGCCATGGTTGTATATTTTTGTCTGTTTGAAGAAGTTGGTAGGTTTGACGTTGTTTGAGCAGGAGTTGAGGAACTAGCTCCTTGGAGAGTGACTTTCTTTTGAGCGCGGGTCATAGCATTTGCATTTTGTGATTCATTTTGTTTATCTTTGATTATGATCATATTGTAATATTCAGGTTGGAAAGAATCAATCATGTTGATCGCATTGTCATTGTTGGTATAGGTGTAATTGACTTTGGCACCTCCTTTTGACTTTGAGGAATCACCTTGTTCGTAAACGAGTAGGGATCTTTAAAAGCTTTGTGGTCAGCATTAGTCATGTGATTTCCAACAACAATTTTACCAGCATCGATAAGGTCTTGAATCCCATGTTTGAGTTTCATGCAGTTGTTTGTATTAAGACCTTTGTTTCAATGGTATTCACAGTATTCGTTCTCTCTCCACCATTTTGGTTTAACTTCCGAATCATATGGCCTAGAATTGTCTAATAAGGTTATCAGATCATTTTACAATAAAGTTTTGAAAGTGGATTCATATGATTCTTCTAGAGGAGTGAAGTCGTGTTTAGGTTTCGAAAGCCAAGGTTTCTCTTTAAACCACTCTTTTACTTTCTTCGAAGGATTTTCTGTTGCAGTTTCAGCTGCTTTGAGTGCTTGTGTGCCACTATATAGGTTAAATATCATGGATTTTGATTTTTCTTTAACAATGTCTACCACTCCATCATTAACAACGTTTCTGTTGTTGTCTTTGCCATATTTCCAATATTTGTTCTTTTCTTTGGAACTAGAACCTTGTTGTGTTTCTTTCCAAAGTGACATATCTTTTTTCTTTATAAGCACATCTTCCATTCTAAGGGCACTATCTACCATTTTGTTGAATGAAGGGTATACTTGCAATACTGTATTTCAATTCAGGGATCAAGTTGTTGACGAAGATATACATCTTCTCATAATCTAAAATAGGCTGTGAATATCTAGAGAACATCTTTCTCCAACGTTGGAGGAAAGTGAGAAATGGCTCTCCTATTTTATGTTTGGTATTGCAAAGCTCAATCATAATGACTAGATGACGAATGTTATAGGAGTATTGTTGTAGAAACAATTGGATTAATTCTTCAAAAGTTTTGATTCCCATAGGTAGGATTGAGAACCATTCCATAGCTTGCCCTCCTAAACTTCTCGGGAAAAGGCGCATGAGATATGTTTGTTCGTACATGAACTCCATACATAAAGCACAAAATTCTTTGACATGGTCTTGTGGATCTGAGTTGCCATCATATTTGTCAAATTTTGAAATCTCCACTCATGAAGGAAATGGAGGCATGTAAAGGTTTTTATCAAATGGAAATGGGCATATCGTGTCTAGAGAATATTGTTTTGATGATTTATCCTTGTTTTTTAGTTTTGTGATCTCAATTTGTAACGCTTGTGATTGTTTGTTTACCATTGCTAAGGGTTTCTCTTCCTCTTTAGTGATGAGGGCCTCAACGTTATAACCAGTAGGAATTTTAGCACCTTGCTTTGCTAGTTCTTAGAAAATAGTCTTCTTTTTCTCTAGCCATGATAACCTTCATCATTTTTCAGAAATCTTTATCCTTTTGACATTTATGAATATCAATTTCGATAGGTTCAGAGACTTCAGATTTGCCTGATGAGGAATCACTGTCAGTAGCATAGATACTAAGATCATCATAAGCATTGTGTTTAGCAGCTTATCTTTCTTGTTTTGTTTCAGATATGGTGGGAGATAAGGGTTGATCAAAAACTAGTATATCTGATGATGAAGGTTTATTAGTGATAGGGTCCTCTACGTAAAATGGATTATCCTGATATGAAAAGGATGGTCCTTTGCCTCTGTCAACTTTCTTACGAGAACTTCTAGTTTGAGTAGTCATTTTTATTGACTAATGTGACCTAGAGTTGTTTGTGATGCAAAATTCAAGATCAAATTTGGAGCTAGTTGTTCGTTTAACGTATTGTTTGAGAGAAGCAACTAAGATTTAGTCTGGTTTCAGGAAAGATCTATCCTGTGTAAGACATGATCTAAGCTACCTAGTTTGATTTGAGAGAAGTGACAAAGACTCAGTCTGGTTTCAGGAATGATCTATCATGTGTAAGACATTATCTAAGTAACGTAAGTTTGATAAATGGTTGATTGAACTAGCTGAAAGATGATAGACAAAATCGTGCAACACAATGACAGAAGTACACTGTTTAGATTTGTTTATGCTCAGGATGATGATAACCAGTTTTATGCTTGTTGTAGACTATTTTTAGGCAATTTTGACTATTCTAGACTGACAAAATTAAGGATTCATACGATAGGGTTGACAAGACCAGACGACAGTTTGATAGCTTCAGGACGATGAAAACTGTATTTTGTACGAGTTGTTGCCTAGGTTCGTGCGACAGGTGGGTAGACCTCAGATGACAAACTGATGGATATGAAGATTTTTTTGTATGACACAAAATAGAGGCTTAGATGACACTTCCCTAACCAGGACGACAATTTATCAGATTTCGTACGACACAAAATAGAGGTTTAGATGATACTTCCCTAACCAAGATGAGAATTTATCAGATTTCGTACGACACAAAATAGAGGCTTAGACGACAAACTGTCAGGATTGATGAAACCTCATATGACAAACAGTAGGCAAGAAGATGATATTTTAGAAGACTTGTACGATAGTTTACTGGATAAAGACAAGATTCTGAAAGACAGAGTTTTTAATGACTGACGATGACCAGTTTTGGAATGGACTGAGTTTTTGATAGCTGATGTAGACTATTTTTTTTTATACGGACAGAGTTTTGACCACTGAGTTGTTTATTGTTTTCTCCAGTTTTGGTATTCTAGTTTAAGTTTCAGGGATGAAAACACATTAAACACGCACTAAGTATAATGACTTCAATCACAGCATGCTAACCCTATGGAAATTGGTGAGAGAAGAAAACCTTTGATTGCAGACTCAGGTACACACCCAATAACTAATCAGAATATGGTCGTTGTGTCTCACGCAATGGATTCTCAACACCGTATTAGTCGACTCCAAATGTTAATGGGGGCACGAAATGGCAAGTATCTTGCGAGAGTTACTATCTCTCTTGCGCAAAGATTATCCCCACTTTTGGAGGTGAACTGGGTAGCCTCTATCTTATAGTTCTAAGTTAAGAATTCCATTCGAAATTTCCCCTTGAAGTCATGCAAGCATAATTGAGGCCTATAGCCCGACAAGGTACCGAAACAAGTTGTAGTCACGTAAACGTGATTGAAACCGTGAGGCCCTAAAAAATGTTCGATATGAGAGATCTCAAAGAGAAAACTCAAATAATCCCATCCTCTGAGACTTTAATCACCAGAGACCTATTTATTATAGTGAGTTAGAATGACCAGGTCTGGCTATACTCACTCGGGTCATTCTCACAAGGTGATTACTTTTTCCCACTGTGACAAGCCCGCTAAAGGTACACAAATCTCAAATCTAGAAAAAGCCTCAAGGGTTTGGATTTCTGATTGTCTATGCAGATAAGAGCATACTCTCCTACCTCTCAAATTTTTCTTAAAACACAAAAGATAGATTTGTTCATTAACTAGATATCAATTTAGGTGCCTAAAAATGAATTTAAAGAATACACAATGTTTACTTGAATCTCCTCAGGCAACCTGCAAAGATAACAAATTAGTAGTCATATTGGCTTTGTTTGACAAGCATATTCTTTGACAAGCATTCTAAAAAACACTTATTAGGTTGTGTAAATTCCTCAGACAAACAGACAACAAGCCAGGGTCAGCATTAGTATGATCAAAATCCAATAAAGAACCTAAAGAATGGAGTCTGCTTTTAAAAAAAATACAAAATACCGTACGACAATTCTCATCGAGTCGTACGAGATCGTACGATACCTGCAGTTTGTCATTCGAGCATGTGGGAAATCTCATATGATATTTCACAGTAATTGTACAGACCAAAATCCAAAAAATGTAAATCTGAAAAATAAGAAAAAAAGTTAGTCTTCAAGGTCGAAAGATGTAGTCTTCTGCCCCACGGTGGGCACCAGAAATGTGTGTGTGAAAAGTGGATAGGTCTGTAAGCTGTAAGCTCAAATTAGTAAACTAGAGGAAGGAAAAACAACCATGAAAAACTTTTTGGTAATGATTCCGGATATCCTTACCTCTGTGACTAAGAATTTAGAGGAAATTACCAAGTTCCTTGATGGCTCCAGCACTTCCAAACCTATTGTGGACCTAGATATTGATGAGGATGCAGGAAGGGATAGTGGAAAGTGCTCCTAGTGGTGCGGCAAAAAGAACAAGGGCAAGTATGAAAAAAGTTGCTTTGGCCTCTTCCAAGGATATCTCTATGCTCAAGGATAATATTAAAGATTTGCAAGGGATTAGCGAAAATTTGGCTAATGCTCTTAAAAACATTAAGTAATTTGTTTTTTGTCTTTTTTCTGTTATGGTTGGATGTTGCTGGTTTTGTTGGGCTTTATGTTGATTTTTGCTCAGAATTGTGCTGGTTTTTTGGCAGAATGTCTTTTCTTGTTTCTTAATGCTATTATCTTTTAAGGATCTTTTGCAAAGGGTTTCGAGATCCCTTCAAAACTTGTTTTTCCCGTAATCCAAAACACTTCAATTAAGTCATTACATGTATGGTTAGACAAATATAAGCATGAATAATAAAACCATCACAAATCGACCAATTTCCTTCTAAAAGATGCGAGTATAGACTTGCTCTCAGATTTGCATAAGAAATACCAGTGACTAAACTACACCAAGACGAAGGATTTAATCTATATGAGCACATTATTAAGTTAAATGGATGCAAGATTATGCTAGATGAATGAATAGTAAGCTAAATGAATTCAAGTAATCATAATTGAACTAAATATGCAAAAAGCTAAACTAAGATGCAATACTCTCAAAAAGAAAGCACAATATCTTCAATGACTCCAGAGCAAAAACTGTATAATAACAATAAATCTCCAAGGTGTTTTGAATGAGAGATGAAGGCTAAATTTATAGAGAATCAAAAGAGAGACCAACGGTCAAGATCAATTAGCAACGAGTGGTTGAGATTATTCAAGAAAAAGCACAATTTAGGATAATTGAAATAATTGAGAAATCATATTCAGTTAAGCTTGAGATAGATTCCAATTATAGCTTGATTGAAATGCATTTAGATTATGAGTTCGAGTTTGCATTGGAGATAAATTTCAATTAATTCCATGCACTTGAGATAAAAATAGGTGATTCCATGCGATTTCTTTGATTTATTCAAGAAAAGAGCATTTTCAATGCAACTGAACTTGTTTTCTCAAAAGCTTTGAGTTCCAATTTTAGAGATGATTAATAAATCATTTAATTGCTTTTCTGATTTCAAGTTATCTCAATTTAGAAGAAGAAATAATATCTCAAGTTTGATTTCTCTCCAATTCAATTCTTTTATTTTATTTTCAATTTAACTATTGCTTTGCATATTGATTCCTCTTTTGTAATAAATTAATTTTTTTTATGATTAAATGGCAAATTTATTAATTAATTAAATATGCTAGGATATTTTATAAATTAAATAGGATAATTGATCAAAATGATTTTCTTGGAATGATTTAATTAATTAAATAAATATTTAATTAATATAGAATAACTCCCTTGCCATGTGACATTTAATGATTAGAGAATTAATTAATTGTGTGCTCAAATTTGATTTAATTGCCTTTGGTTAGGACCTTGGTGATGTTGTCGAGATTAGGAGCCCATGGTTTAGGTGACCATTTTTAGGATATTACAGCTACAAGTGTTGATGATGATTCCATTTTGCCACCCTAGTTGCTTTCTAACACTCCCAAGAGGAGGAAGCAAGTTATTTCACCTAATGATTTTGATTTCAATCAACTATTTCCCATTGTATATGGTGAAAATGGATGATGAAAAATAATAATATTGAAAGACTCACAAAGATCCAACCACAAAACCCTAGCCTAACAATGAAAAGGATCCACTATACACAAATGAAGATACCTAAGATCGTGCAAATAAACAAAATAGAACAAAGTATACCGTTCATACGTCAAGTAGGGTTTCAATCTACATTTCTTCCTATCTCCATTGATCTTATTTGATATATTTTCTCTCAAATTTTATGTGTGCACAAGAGCTCAACAAAGAATGAAAATGTGGTTGATAGCTTGATCTCAAGAAGGCTTAATTGCATAGGAGATTTTGACAATTAGGGTTGATAACGAAGCAGAGTATCCTCTTATATAGAAGGCACCATAAAAAATGGAGGGATAAGATTAAGAGGTGTAAATATAAATGGTCGACTAGGATTAAAGGGTAGGTAGAGGAAATAATTAAATGATAAAGGGGGTAGGTAAGAGAAGAATTAAGAGATGAGTGACATGTGTCAAGGATAGAAAAGGTTAATGAATTAATTAAATAAATAAAGATCTATTTAATTAATAGAGAAAGTGGGATCAATTAAATAAATAAAAGTATTTATTTAATTTAGGAAAAGGACAATTTAAATAAATAAAAGTATTTATTTAAATTAGAAAAAAGCTAGAAGAAGCTAAATGAGTTAAATAAATAAATTAATATTTATTTAATTAATAGAAGACTTAGGATAAAATAATTAAATAAATAAATATTTATTTAATTAGATAGGACAATTTTAGGTGTCTACACCCTTTAAAAAAATAACATAAAGTCTCAAGGGTTAAGGTAGATAGTTCTAAGACCAAGTATATAGAAGTTGAAGAGCCTCCTCCTGACAAAAATATCAACGGGTTGAGCTTGGGAAGAAAACCCATGAAGGTACAGTGGAAGAAGCTTAGTCATCTTTTGATGCTCTCATTGTAAGATACAATAAAGAGAAGGTCAGGAAAGATAAGCTTAAGGAAAAAGTGGAGCAACTCACCACTGTGTTAATTAAGATCACAAAATCTTTAGAGGTGATTGTTGTCACAAAAGTGTGCACCCTTGACAAACTCTCAAACTCATCAACCCTATGACACATTGAAATAGCCTCCAAGTATGGGACCTTTCATTGTTGAGGGTGAAACTCTAGAGAAGGTCGACTTCCTTTCTAATGTGATGCAAGTGTTGGTCTAACCCAACACCGATAAATCCTAATTTACTAATTTTGAGGGGAAAAGGGAAAGAAGGAATGCATGAAAGGGGAAACAGGTTTGCACCTAGATTGAAATTGATCATCCCTGCCTATAACTGCACAAAACACACATAAAAGTACCCTACTCCAAAGGTGGTTCAACACAATCACTTACACTAATAAAACAAATGAAGATATATTCAGACAAGAACGTAAGTACATTACACAATTTGTTTGAACTGAAACGAGGTAAGACAAGTAAATTCTATTAGTGCAAGGCAAAGCAATTTTTACAAATCACATAAAAACATGTATTCTAAGATAGAAAAGAAAGAAGATCCTTGTAAAAAGGTTACAAAATTGCCTTTATAGGTCAGGCATAACTCAGATTAAGTTACAGTTAGAAACCCTAACCCCTCTGAGTTAAGTTACAAAATATCAGAAGGGAAAGATGTTACTACTTATCAAGTTGCCATTAGTTTTATGTTCAAAGTTATTCTATATACTCTCTACCGAAATATTCAATCGGTATGCACAGTCTAGTCGGTTTAGAAGAAAGTAGTCAAGAGCCCAATATGCACTGAGCTGTCTACCGAGTATCATTCCATGTCTACCAAGCAGTAAAGATGACACACCAAGTTGGTATACACCGAGTGAAACGTGTTACCAGATTCATTGAACCTAGACATACATATGGAAACGTGTTACAAGATCGAGGTACATAGAACCGTTATCACATTGAAAATTGCACTTAAAGATTGTGTATGATTTTGAGGTCATCTAACCAATGAAATATTTTGCATGGTTATTCATTCGATAAAACATGTTTGTAAGATCGAAGCAATGAATGGATCACCGTCATAAGAGATCTATTTATACAACATGGATTAAGATCAGAAACATACATGTAGCATGACAGAAAGAAAGATATAGAAATATATGAAGCAAGACATGTGAAAGCACTAAGTGTTATGACTGTTACAAAGACACAGAGGTCACCAAGAAGGATTTCAGAGAACAGTAAAAGAACAAAGTAAACAAAAGGGTTTACCGAGTTACTATATGGTTTACCGAGGTATGCTATAAGCAAGGTAATCTTATTCTGAGCACATACTGCTATAACATTCCAGATGTAAAGTTGCAGATATTTGTAATGATTTTATTGTAATATTTTGAAGTTGTAAGAGAAACCTTTAACAGGTAAAAGACTCTAATCAAGTCTATAAATTGTAAAGCCTCTAACTAGGTGCATCATTTAGATTAAGTGTTGTAAAGTCCTTTAGCAAGGTAGATCTAACAGATCTTGATACTCCTAACAGGGTAAGCTATCAAAAATAGCTAAACATGTAGCTCTAACCAAGCAGCCTTTATTATTGTAGTAGTGAAGTTGTGGGTGCCATCCCCACTGCATTTTTTCTCTCTAACCAAGAGTTTCTGAGTAACCAAAATATATGTGTTATGGAGTGAATCATGTATGATTGTTATCTATTTGTTTTAGCTTTATATTATGTTACTGCACTATTCAATTTATGCATAACAGTAAAGTTATTGTTGAAGAAAAGTTTTGAAGTACTGATTCACCCCTCCCCTCTCAGTACATTAGCTTTCCATATTGGGCCTAACAAAAGATCAAATCAAAAGATTCATCTGATAGCATAAATAAAAGTCTGAAAATATCTTCCCCTAATACGAAGAAACAAAATCCCTACAGATAAGAGGCAATCTTTGCATATGAATGCACTAGGATGACATTGGCAAGCCAAGAAAGTCTCCATTCTATATTTAAGAGTCGCAATGTCGTCCAAAATCATCCTCAAGGTCACTTTTGGAGTTAGGGCAAATAAATTCGGCAATTGGAATGAAATTCGATTGGGTTTGGGGTGCCAACCAAGGAAAAACTTGGATTCAACCGCTTGGTTAACAACTACCCTACATAAATAATTTAAATCCCAACCTGCCCTACAAGATTGAATTTTGATCATTCGGTCATGGAGGAAGCACAAAGATGGATGCACATGATGATGCTACATGGCCCTTTAAAGGACTCAGTAATTTTAAAACATGGTCATTGATCAACCCCCTTTAAGTGAAAATCCACGACCACGGGTGTACCACGTGGCAGGTCAGGTTCACTTTGTCTATCGCTGCTTCATAGCGCATGAAACTTTAGCACTTCTCATTTCTGTGAAATGGTGAAGGTCATCACCATTTCACAAGTTGAAATCTCTTTTGTAAAACCATCATTACGAAAACAACGATGTCATTTTCCTTCACCATGGTTGTTATCACCATTTCGCGGATTGAAATGTTTCATTGGCTTTAATCATCATGGAATGGTGATAACCCTTTATGTTACCACATCTATTTCACAGGGAGGGCCCTGCCTTTCCATTTTATCTTTGCAAAACCATGAAGACTTCAATCTTAACATTATTTGCCTTTGGCCCTCCTATCGCTATTTCATCGAGGGGACCCCACCATGGGCCTTCCTCTTGACAAAATGGCAAAAGTCATTATACTTAATCGTCGAAGAGCCCCTTTTTCACCAATTCACGGGGGGAACAAAAAGAGAAGTCCCCCACTCCACAAAATAATGAAAGTATTGAAGCTTGTGAGCCGATAAAGGGAAAATAGGAGGAACGAGCCCCACTGTGACTTAAGACCCTTCAATCGATGACCATTAACTGATTTGACCAGCCGACCTAGTCAACATAAAATTAGATTTTTAGGGCCCAAAAGGATAGAAAGCCAAAATGCCTTAGGGTTTAGGGTTTAAGGGCTCTTTTTGAGATTTTGGCACAGTTTAAACAATGTTTTCTTAGCCAACTGGGTTTTCTCATATCGGTAAATTTCAAGGCTAAGGTTGACATTGTTGGCATTACTGATATTGACAAAACCAGTTAATCCAGTGAACTGGTATATTAGCTGAGATTTGTCATTGATGACTAACATTGACCAGTGGAGTGGTGTATCTCAGTAGAAAAGGTGATGGTTGGCAAACAACATGGAAGCACTATCAGAGATAGATGATCAAGGTTCAATCGGTTCAAGGGAGGACAAAATAAGCCAATCGGTTTGTCATTCAAGAAGATCGGTGTTAAGGTCAGATCTTGAAGTTGGCTATTCTGATGATGATGTAGTCACAAAAGGTGACTCAAGCAACAAGGTTTGAGGTCCTATGCAAACCAGAACCTCATTGGTAGACAGGAAAAGAGGCTTGATAGAAGTACTGCAAACCAGTAGCAAAGGATGAACTGATAGTAAAGAGAGCAGTGGTATACCGGTAGGTCAGTGAAGCAAAAGGAAGGTAGGTGGTCACCGTAAATCTAGGAGCGGTGATCGGTAACAAAGTTGTGATGGTAAAAGGTGATTTGTTTAGTTTGTGATAACGCCAAACTAAAGGTTAGTGAATTCAACCTCATTCATCATGTAGTTAAGCCATGTTTTTTGTAGATTTTCTAGTTCACATTTAAAAGACAGAACATGACCTAGAGATTGGTGATATTATGAGTTGCAGAGGTAGATAAGGATGAGTCGCTGGCGAGATTGATGGAGAGTGTGCAAAGAGTGCGGGATGATTTGGAAAGATTTGAATTTCAAATCTACCAAGTGTTAGGTGTAAACTGATTAAGGAATCAGTGGGTATGTGTTGGCAAAATATGGTATAAAGGTTTTTGGCGAGAACCAAAAAGATTGATCGAAAAAAATTTACAATTTGCAAATCCTGTGAGAGGTGATCCAACTTGCAGAGTGAAGAGTGAAGAAGTGCTAAGTGATTTAGCAGAGCAGAGTGTGTGTGTGAAGTAGACTGACAGAGTGCAAAGCTGAGGGTATGAGTAGAGAACCAGTGTAGTGCAGAGCAGACACAACTGGTGCAGACAGAGTATGAGATTCATTGTGATCTGATCAAGATATCAGTAACTATTCTAGCAGATCAACTTCTTGTTTCTTTCTAACCATTGTAACTCAAAATCCCTTAACCAAGTGGACTCTAATAGGTCTTGTTGTCTAAATCCCTTAATCAGGTGTCATCTTGATTGATGATTTAAGTCCTTTAATCAAGCTACCTTTAACAGGGTAAAGGCTTTAAAAGACCTAGATTCAAATCCCTTAACCAGGTGGCACTTAACAATGTCTCTATAAATATCTCAATAGGGATGGCTCCTCACAGGATGTGCTTCAGAAAAGTACAAATTTTGTGAGCATCAACTCACACCATGGTTTTCTCCCATTTGGGTTTCCATGAGATAATTCTTGGTGTTATTGTGTATCTTTTCATGCATGCATGTTTTCCTACAATAATTGTTTGTATTGATGAATATTAAGTTAGTGCAGGCTTGAGTAAAAGGGTTTTAATTCTATAAAATAGGTAGGTGACTAATTCAACACCCCCCCCCCCTCACAGTCACTGGTAGGGACCAACAGACATGAATTTAGTCAACATTGTTGGTGACTCAGAGAGCTAACAAGCCTACTTGGCAAATAAGACCAGAGGCCTTAAGTAGATTCAAAAGGCATAGAGTCAATATGTGAAAAATAGGAAGATTTCTCCCCCTACAACCTGTAAGACATCAAAATTTTCTTCCATTCTAGAAGAGAATGGCTTGTGCACGTGCACTTATTAGGAAAACTAGGACAATATTTACAATAAGCCTGAAAACATCTCATATACAAGCCTTGAGGTGGATTAAGTTCACCTTAATAGGGAGGTCTTCACCATTTAGCCTAGCCAAATTGGAATAATTTTCCTCCTTGCATCCTATAATAACATAAGGACCACTCCAAATTACATCAAACTTTGAGTGTCTTCTTGGTTTTTCTCTATCAACACCCCATTTTAGGACTAGGTCTCCAACCTTGAAAGTCCTAAAAGTAGCCTTCTTCTCAAAATATCTCTTCACTTGTCCCTGATGGACACTTAGTGTCTACATGGCCCTTTCTTTGATCTCTTCTAGCTCTGTGAGCTCCACATACCTAATTGACATGACATCATTTTCTAGGAGCTCCAGCTAGTGTGCTAAATCAAGAGAAGGTAACTCAAGAGATAAGGGAAGCCTTGCTTCCATATACCAACATGAAGGGTGAGTGACCTAATTCTCTTTTCGGAGTAATCCTATCAACCCATAGGGATGTTCCCAACCTTAGGTGCCAAGACCTTTGATTATCATCAAGAATCCTTTTGATGATCCTAATGAGATTCTTGTTTGAAGACTCAACTAGGTCATTGCCTTGTGGGTAGTAGTGTGATGATGTCTTCAATAATACATCATGTTGGATTGTCCATAAACTAATTTAAGCTCCAATAATACCTTGTGCATCATCTTATATGATTGTGGAAGGCACTTCAAATATAGTTACAATCCCTTCTAGGAATTGTGTCACTGAACTTTTGGTTGCATCCTGTAAAGCAACTGCCTCTGTCCACCTTGTGAAATAATATGTGGTAGCCAAAATCCACTTGTGGCCTAAACTTGACAATAGATTAATGGGACCAATGAAATCAAGGCCCCATTGTGCAAAAGGTTGATTAGCTGAAATAGGATGAAGAGGGAGAGCAACTATTTTTTGCTTGCCTTCAAAGATTGCACACTCTTTAGACTATCTAACCCACCTATGGGCATCACTAAATAAAGATGGTTAATGATAGTCTATCATCGTAATCTTCATGGATGTAGTTCTCACTAAGAAATGGCCACCTAAGGGCCCATTATGAAACTCTTCTAACAGTCTGTTGGTATGATCACCGCTTATGCACCTTAGCAAGACATCGTTTAGGTTTCTTTTAAACAAGATACCATCTACCAAGACATAGGGGATGGACTAAAGTCTGATATGCCTCCTCTTTGTTTTTTCAAAGTGAGGATAACTACCATCCCTTAGGAAGATGGTCATATCCTCACACCAATTGGTTTGTGCATGTCCTTGACAGTTGATTTGTTTTTCTTCCTGAAGTGAGAGGGAGACCTCTGGATCTTTTCCAAAAGTTGAAATAAATTGCTCACACAGGCCCATGCCTCTTACTAGCTTGGTTATTTTAATATTAAGGTCATATTCCATAACCTTTATGATCCATCCATCTCTCTTTTTGCCTATATCCTTGTTCAGAAGGAACCCCTTCACGTTGGCATGTGGAACTAGGAGCTGAATATGGTTATTAGAGAGCATATGTCTAAACTTTTTCAACACTCTCACAACTGTGATGACCTGCTTCTCAACATAACTATACTTGAGTTCACAATCTTTCGGGCCTTCACTAAAAAAAGCTATGGGCTACTCTAGCCCATCCGAATTTACTTGTGTTAGGACAATAGATATACTTGCTTATTCTCCCAAATTGTAGAGGATGAGTCTTTCTCATAATTAGGATTGACCAAGGTAGGAGACTGAGTAATGGCTTGTTTGATCTAATTAAAGCCTTCCTTACCTTCCTTGGTCCATTTGAAGATCATATCCTTTTTTAGTATGGTTGTGAGAGGTTTAACCATGGTGGCCAAGTTTGGGATAAATCTTCTTACAAATTTTATCCTTTCAAGGAAGCTTTGCAAGCCTTTCTTGTGGCTTGGGAGTGGAAGAGACAAAATAGCTTCCACCCTCTCTGGATCAATGGCTAGACTATCCTTGGATACAATATGTCCTAACAGCTTGCTCTATGTTATGACAAATACACACTTGTTGGGGTTCAAGGACACACCATATTCTTTGCACTTCCTAAATACTTGCTCAAGGTGAGCAAAATGGTTAGTTGTATGTTTGGAGTATACAGTGATATTATCAAGATATACAAACACAAATTCTGCAAATACTCCCTTAAAGGCCATATCCCTGGCTCTTTGAAAAGTGACACCTACATTCATTAGTCCAAAAGGCATCTCACAATAGGCACAAGTGCCCCATTTAGTAGTGAATGCAGTCTTAAATTGGTCTAATTCTTAGGCTAGGATTTGGTTATATCTCAAGTATCCATCCACGAATGAGAATCTTTCAGAGCCACTAACTTTGGCTAAAATTTGTTCCATGGAAGGAAGGGGATAATTATCTTTAAGGGAGGCTCTATTGAGGTCCCTAAAGTCTACACACAATCTGATTTCTCCATTCTTCTTCCTAACTGGAACAAGATTGGCTACACAAGAAGAATGCTTAATTGGAAAAATAATGTTGGATTCTATAAGCTTGGATAGTTCTTTCCTTAGCAAGGGTTTAACCTTGGGTTTTATAGGTCTTTGCTTTTGACTAAAATTCTTAGCATTAGGATCAAGCTCTATGTAATGTTGAGCTAAGCTAGGGTTAAACCCTTTTAGATCCTCGTATGTAAAAGCAAAAACATCATTGTATTCTTGACAAAGGTTAACAAAAATGCTTTGATTTATTTGGGAACATACCTTTCCTAAATTGAGAGCTTTTTTGTTTTGCCATGGATATTGATTTGTAGTCTCCTTTCCTTGCGGCCAAGTTCATAGTTCTACCTTTCATTTGATCATCAGAGTTGAAGATCACTTCCAAGGTGATCAATCTCTTGGGAAGCTTGTTTGAATTGAGTTGCATAATTTGATCTTCATATTGATCTTGCTGTTGGGCTTGCTTGTTGAGTGAGAACTCTGCCTCATCTTGTAAAAAAATCATAATTTGTTGATATGAGTCAAAGACCTGCCAATTTACTTGGTTATCAAGTACTACAAGCCTCACCACAAGTCTGATTTGATGTTCTTTCTCTACTACAACATGAGATGGAATGTCATGCTGAGCACCAACTGCTGCTAATATGTCAACATGTTTACTTTGATATCTAGGGACACTAGAAATATTGAAGGCCTCAAATCCTTTGATTAGGTCTCATACTCTATGCTTATATGACTTGAGAAGGTTGTTCTTCGTGATGCTCTAAGCTCTAATATGATTCACAACCAACTCACTGTCTCCATACAACTTTAAGGATTTGATCCATCTTCTTTGTGTCATTTGGAGACCCAAAATCAAAGCTTCATCCTTAGCTACATTATTAGTGCAACCAAAATAAAGTTTGAAAGAAAAATAATATTTCTCCCCTTTAGGAAACTAGTAGTACACCAGCTCCTGCACCATTTTTGTTCCTTGATGCATCAAAGAACATATCCCATAATCCTTGCATGTCATTCCTTTCCTTTGAAAGATTGGGAATAGGGGCATTTTCCTCATGAATACAATATGTACCAAGGCTAGTATCATTGACCTCATCAACTGGGTCAAACTGAAATGCATTTTCTAACTCATCAAGTAGGCAATCATGGACTTCCTCCAATTGAGTTGTAGGCTCTCTTACTAAAATTTCTTCTCTCTCCTCATGGAGGGTGCAATTCATATTAATAGGACTCAGGGTATAGGGTTCAACATGGCCTAAAGCAATAGGTTTTGCCTTGATGGAAACCTTTGTACCATACCTTATTCTAAATAACATGTGAGACCAATCAAAGGATAGGTAACCACCTATCTTACCAGTTAATTCCCTAGATAAGCAAATGGAAAAATAGGTCGAGAGGTCAATGATTGAGATATCTTGCAACACACTGCAACTCGGGCAAGCATGCAAGGTTAAATTTAGGTCCTTAATGACCCCCATAGTCTAAACTGATGTGCATCAAGTTGCACAACTCCTCTTGATATAGGCTCATATTTGATGCCTAGGTGGTTAGCTACTCCCTTATGCATAACTAAACTACTAGCTCCACTATCTATCATACAATTATGGACAAGATTATTTCCTATAATCAGAGAAAGATAGAAGGGATGAGGCTTATTAATTTTCTTTGAATTCTCTACCTCTAAAGGTTGCACTAAACTTGTAGGTAGGAGTTGAAGAGCTGCAACCTTTTGTAGTCACCTTTGCAATATTGATATCCTTTAAAGCTTCCTAGAGTACGTCTCTCTGAGATGGGATATAAAGAGCATCCCACATACAGACGTTAAGGCTAGCTTTCTTCATTTGCTCCACTATGCTAAACGGAACCATAGCCTTAGTGGGAGCCCTTGTAGTAGCTATATCTTCTTTTGACTTTGTAGGAGCCTTAAGTGGTTCTCCCTTCTTGACATTTTGTGTAAAATATTGCTCTTTATTTGGAGCAGCCACCTTATTGAATGTCTTTGGATTTGGAGATTGCATGGCAACTCGAGAAGCTTGCGCTGTTGTGGTATTTGTATTAGGATCTATGGCCCTTTTCTTAGATCTTGTATTGTTGGGCACAAAGTCACTCTTAATATGATTTATACCATAAAAATCAACCTCCTTCCAATTCATAAAAGAAGAATCCCCTTGCATATGGTTTGGAAAATCACCAAATTGTTGATGTCTTGACGTGGTTGGCTCACCTTGTGCTATCAAGGCCTGAGACAACTCACCATTTTGACATGAGATATGATTATGCAACTGATTGCACTGATTACACCAATCTTGTTCCTGGGAAGGATTGTTTTGGGTCGGAAACAATGCCTTTGAAGTACTTCCAGCCATGAGATTTAAATCAGGGGTTTGGCATTCCTCCATTGACTTTGTCCTTGAAAGTTAGACCTCTACTGATAGTTTTGATTTTGTGGCTAATAAGGCTTGCTAGCCTGAGATAGTTGTCTCTTTATTGTAACCAATTTTTTACTGAACCCCTGCATCATGGTCTTGATTTCGGATCTAATATCTTGAATCTTTGAAAATTGAGGAATTTGTGTAGGTGTGAGCTTTTGACTTATCGACGTCATTGGTATAGGTTCCAAAGCAGGTTATTGTGCAGGAATCTCTGGGAACAAGGGCATTGGAGGCCTAGGAGATAACTTACCAACCTATATTAAGCAATTTTTTTCCCTTATGGTAGTATCATAAGCTCCTAGAAGATTATCTCCTCCCATTGCCTAAATCATTACAACAATGTCATTATTTAAACCCCTAAGAAAATACAAGAAAGCATGATTTGAAGAGGGCTTCACCAAGACTAGGATTCTATCTTAGGTCTTTTAGAATCTATAACTAAAATCTCCCATCAACTCATGGTGTGCTCTCTTAATGGTTGTTAGTTTCTCAACCAGTGACAAATGGTCACTTTTATCTTCAAAGTTCTTGCACAACTTTTCTCCTAATTCGTCTTAGTTATGAATGGAGCCAGAGGCTAAACCCCTATACGATTGTAAGAATTTTCCTTTAAATAATGAAGAAAAAAACCTCATTGCAACATTGTCCTCTGTCACATCAAACACCACACAAATGCTTGCAACATCTTGGATGTGTTCATCAGGGGTGACTGAAGTTTTCCCAGTAAAGAATGGTATGGATTTTAGGGCCACTATTGGGATATCATTCTTTTGGGCCAAAACCAAAGGACTACCACCATTAAAGGTGACAAATGTATGCACTCTAGGGATTTCCAGAGAAAAAAGTGGCCCATTAATATGAATGGCAAGTCCTTTAGGCTTTAACAACCTTGTAATAGGAGGGGTAGAATGGGATCTTAGTAGGAGGGGTAGAATGGGATCTTAGGGGTGTAAATGTTTTTGCTTGAGCTCCCCTAACAGGCGACAAGGAATTCCTACCCTCTTTTCTCCTATAATTTGAATAAGGAAGTTGGATAAATTGGAAATTACCTATTGAAGATGATTTGGTTTGTCTTGCTGGCATAAAAGTTGCAACTGGTCATCACCAAGAGTTTGAATTTGTTCCTCAGAGTTTCCAAGTGCTTTGATTGACTGCCTCCAAATGCTGGATTGCTAAAAGCGACATTGAATCCTTAGCATATGTGTTGAAATATGTGTCTCTCGAGCGTGCCATAAATTATTGTCACAAAAGTGTGCACCCTTGATGAACTCTCAAGCTCATCAACCCTATGACACATTGAAATAGGATCCAAGTGTGGGACCTTGCATTGTTGAGGTTGAATCTCTAGAGAAGGTCGACTTCCTTTCCAATTTGATGCAAGTGTTGGTCTAACCCAACACTGATAAATCCAAATTTATTGATTTTGAGGGGAAAAGGGGAATAAGGAATGCACGAAAGGGTAAAGAGGTTTGCACTTAGATTGAAATTGATCCCTCCTACCTATAACCGCACAAAACATAAATAAAACTACCCTAAGTATACACTAGTTTCTACCTAAATCAACTCCCTATTTGCATGAGTGAAGGTTGGAATTCTTATAAGATAGCAAGAGGAACTAAGAATAGTTCACAGATGATATCCAGAGATGGTTCAACACAATCACTTACACTAAGAAAATAAATGAAGATGTATTCAAACAAGAAGGTAAAGACATTACACAATTTGTTTGAACTGATACAAGGTAAGAAGAGTAAATTCTATTAATGCAAGAAAAAACAATTTTTACAAATCATAGAAAAACATGTATTCTAAGATAGAAAAGAAAGAAGATCCCTATAAACAGGTTACAAAATTGCCTTTATAGGTCAAGCATAACTCATATTGAGTTATAGTTAAAAACCCTAACCCCTTCAGATTAAGTTACAAACTATCAAAAGGGAAATACCAAATCAAAAGATTGATCTAATAGTGTGAATAATAGTCTGAAAACATCTTACCCTACTAGGAAGAAATAAAATCCATGCAGATAAGAGGCAATCTCTACGTATGAATGTGTTGGGATGGCATTTGCAGGCCAAGAAAGTCTTCATTTTGCATTAAAGAGTCATAGGTGGCATCCAAAATCTTCCTCAAGGTCAATTATGGAGTTAAAGAAAAGAAATTCGGTAGTTGGAATGAAATCCA
This sequence comes from Cryptomeria japonica, assembly GCF_030272615.1. Taxonomy (NCBI): domain Eukaryota; kingdom Viridiplantae; phylum Streptophyta; class Pinopsida; order Cupressales; family Cupressaceae; genus Cryptomeria; species Cryptomeria japonica. The sequence continues at coordinate 240,443,096 of NC_081410.1, read as the reverse complement.
ATCGGGTTTGGGGTGTCAATCAAGGCAAAACCTAGATTCAACTGCTTGGTTGGCAACTACCCTACATAAATAATTTAAATCCTCACCTGCCCTACAAGATTGAATTTTGGCCCTTGATCATGGAGGACGCGCGAAGATGGACGCACGTGATGATGCCACATGGCCCTTTAAAGGACTCGGTGAAATTTTAAAACATGGTTGTTGATTGGCCCCCTTTAAGTGAAAATCCATGGTCGTAGATGTACCATGTGGTGAGATAGGTCCACTTTGTCTATCATTGCGTCATAGTGCATAAAACTTTAGCAATTTGCATTTCTGTGAAATGGCGAAGGCAATCACCATTTCTTGAGTTGAAATCTCTTTTGTAAAACCATCGTTACAAAACAACGATGTCATTTTCCTTCACCGCGACTGTTATCGCTGCCATTTCACGGGTTGAAATGTTTCATTGGCTTTAAGTGCCACAAAATGGTGATAACCCTTTATGTTACCGCATCTATTTCATGACTTTGAAGGGAGGGCCCCACCTTTCCATTTTGTCTTTGTGAAATCGTGAAGACTTTGATCTTAGCATTATCTACCTTCAACCCTCCTATCGCTATTTCACTAAGGGGGCCCCACCATGGGCCTTCCTCTTGGTGAATTGGTAAAAGACGTTTATACTTAGCCACTAAAGAGCCTATTTTTCGCCAATTCACAGGGAGAACAAGAAGAGAAGTCCCCAGCTCTGTGAAACAACAAAAGGGTTGAAGCTTGTGAGCTGGTAAAGGGAAAATAGGGAGAACCAGCCCTACCATGACTTAAGACTGTTCAACTGGTGACCATTAAGTGATCTGACTAGCCGACTTGATCAACATAAAATTAAATTTTTAGAGACCGAAAGGATAGAAAGCCAAAATGCCTAAGGGTTTAGGGTTTCAAGGATCTTTTTGAGATTTTAGCAGGGTTTAAACAATGTTTTCTTAGCCAACTGGGTTTTCTTACATCGGTAATTTTCAAGGCTAAGGTTGACCTGAATTTAGTCAATAATGATTGAGCCAGTGACTTCATCAATTGATTGGAAAGTCATTAATCAAGTTGAGTGAGTTACCTCACGAGGTAGATAAATAGGTGAATGGATGGACATAATGCTTAGTCAAGGAACCCACCTTTTGAGTTTTGCTACCAAGTTGATCAATAATGTGGAGACTATCCAATCCGAATTGGATGCAACATTGAAATTATTCTTGGAGGAAATGACTACACATAAGAAGAATTTTGATGCTTGGACAAAGCTCAAGGATTTATCCCTAGATGTTTTGGTTGAACATGATGTGATTCCTCCCAGAAAAATGTATGTCCAACACAAGGAGTCGCTAAATAATCGTATAAAGTTTTAGAGAAACTCATTGAAGTCCTAGAGGAGGCAAAGGGTTTGGGTGAGAAGGCAGTGAAAATGACCGCTGACAAGATTGGTGAGCTTCCTTGTGATTTACTTGATCGGGATCACAAGCTATTGCCCCTGGATTCGATCATACAAGAGTTTAGTTTTCTTGTTCAAGGTGAAGTCAAGAGATTTGATTGCACTCTCTTTATCAATTGATAAATTAATAAAAAACCATATCATCTTGGATAGTTTGGGATCTATCTTGAAGAAATCTAAAGAAAACTATTCTAGCTTGATGGACTCGATTACATGAGCTCAATTCATCTCACGTCATGTTGATGAACCAAAGGGTTCAAGAGTAAAAGTTGCTCTTCAGAAGCTTGAAGATTTCTTGAAGAAAAATGGAGATGATAATGCTCAAGATGGAGATCCAGACACTTAGTCATTTTCCATGCTTTCTAGTTGTAGGTGCATTTTGTAATTTGAATCGACACTTCAAGTGTCATTTTTTATATACGGTTTTACATGTACGAGTGAACAAGTCAAATTGAACTCTACTTTTAACGTAGTCATAATTAGTTGAGTTTTTCCTAATTTTGCTCATTGCCCCTCTCCTATATATATGAGGGTACTCATTGTAATTTTCATCTTTTATCTATATGCAACTAGACTCTACCGAAGTGAAAATCAAAGTAAAACTTTGAGTTCATTTGTGATTTTGCTAATTCAATCAATAAAAAAAGAATCTTTGGCACTCAAACTTTGTGTTGTGTTCACTGTGTTCTATGGTGAGAGTGTTCTTATGTCATTCTTATTATGGTAATTGAATTGATTGAGTAAAAACAGTTTATAGAGATATTGTGAAAGCGTAGAATATATTTGGTTGTGTAGACTTTGTGCTATATTTCAAAATTGATAGAGTAGAACTTGTTGAAGGATAACATCTTAAAGACTTTGAGCTTTAACTTGTTATCTTGTAGTAAGTATATGAAATTTTAATTTGTAACTTTGTATAAAAATAACATTATAAATACTTTGAGCTTTATTTTGATATTTGAGATAAAGTTGTTTTTGGCTATAGAAGTTATTGTAAAAAGATTGATAAGATAATAGTGAGCTAAAGACTTTGAGCTTCACCATTATATTCTCATCCTAGCAAGCAACAAAAGACATTGTGCTTTCATATAAACTTTGCTTCTTTAATTATAGATCTCACATATTTGCTCCTAGGTTGTTTCTTAGGAATTTACAAGTTGTTTAAATCATTATTGCTCTAAATTGTAATATCCTTTCTGAAAAGAGAGAAAGGGATAAACATCTATTATAAAAGAGAATGAGATGGTGTAACACCCAATATTAGAATAGGCTTGGTAATTAGAATTCGGTTTCAAGAAAGTTAGAGAAATAATAAAAGGGGGAGCCTTCTCTTATAATCGGGAGATATTTAATCTCACACACTATGGCTAAAACCACAACTTTGTAAACCTCACAAGTTTGCAAAATTTTCAACCAACAAGCTTCATTATTTTGTGTAGTGTTTGTGCAAATTATTGTGTCAATGCCTCATTGTATTCTATCAGCTTTAGAAAATAATCTATCCAACCCACTCATTCAAAAATGGGGAGGAACAATGGTCTATCAATAGTAGTGTATGATTTCATGGCCATCTATAAATGATATCTCCACCCATATTTTTGTCTAGGAGCTTGTTCTTCTTGTATTATGTTCTAAATTTCCTTCCAATCATTATTTAACTATCATAGTTACTCCTTAATATTCTCTCTCTTTCTAACCAAGCACAATCAATTTACAATTCCCATGGTTCATGATAGCTACTAATAGGGTGTATGCAAAATAATGTTAGTATTATACATGCAATTGATGTTCAACTACCAAATAATTATTGCAAATGGGATTTTCAAATAGGTTTCATGTATGGCAATCATAATCAATGTGAAATACCACCTCACCCCTCCAACTAAAGGTTGCATTTGTCCTTACGAAGAAAGGAGGTAGGAAGTACAAAAGAAAGTTGATAAAACATATTTTGGGTGATATATAAGTAGAAAATAAATTATATGCATGTGTGAAATCTAAGAAATATACTTATATTAGATGCCAATATATGAAATTTATTTTAGAAATATATATAGTAAAATCATTGTGAATAAACATGGTGTTGAATTTGAAAGGTGGCATGTGCAAGTGGAAATGAAGACTGATCAATTTGAATTTCAAATATGATGAGAAGAATAGACGTGACAAGAGGAAAGTACTTGGAGTTGGAAATCAATTGAGTGAGGATATGTGCCTTGAAAGAAATAGCTACAATGGAGAAATAATTACATGCATGGACATGATGCATGTTGTTGGATGTTGGTGAGAGTTTGCTGGAACAATGTGTTGTCATTGATGTCAACATATTCTTATGTGTATTCCAGTGTTGCAGTCAGATTAAATGACTTGATTTGGTCAATGTATTGCAAATGAGTTGATGCGGTTTAATGGGTTTAGAAATACTTATCTCTAGTTGATTCAACATAATTTTTCAGTGGTCCGCGTGATGTTCTGATCGAGTTATGAGATCTGGTATTGAGGATGTTATTCAGTTTTTTGTGTTATTCAGTATTTTGGTTTGTGCTCCGAATTGCTATATCTTTAGTTGCGGATATATGAGATGTGTTTTGGACATTTATGTGTATCCTCAGTTTGATTGGTTCATGATTTGGATTTCCATAAGCAAATCTTTCATGTTGACAGTCAGTTTTGATGTTGTTCTTGAGCTTTGGTGGTGAGATGGTGATGATTCTGGTAATTCAAGTTTTTGTGGTTGTTGTGACATAATTCACGTTGCTTGTGAATGTTTCTAGATTGTGTTTTGTGTGTATTGGAGGTCCTCATTGATTATTGTGCGTGTTATTGAAGATTTTTCCTTGTTTGGTGATGTTCTTCATGTTATGCGACATTCTCGATGATTGTAGCATGTTGTGGATGATCGAGGCGTAATTGTTGGAGATGTTTCATATTTGCGGTATTGATTTGGGTCTAGACTATGTCTTAGCCGACATTGTTTTGGTCTGCATGTGTTGTTGTAATGTGTGAGAATATTATTTTGTAATTTGTATTGAGGGTTTAGCCAACCTTGAAATATAGGTTGATGTCGTGTATAAATATATGTAATAATAATGTAAGCTGTATGTCTACGAGTGTCTGCGTTGTATATGTATGATCAAGTTTGATGTGTGAACAAGTGGTCTGATCTTTCGGAAGGTGAAGAAGAGAAGTATTGTGAAGCAGATTGTGTGCTTAATTGGAACTATACTCAAGCATATGGAGATGCTATTTTCATAGTTCATAAGATTTGGATTGTAGTTTGAATGTCTTTGTAAGTCAGTGAGAGTTTTTGTAAGGCAGTGAGCCTTCCCTTAAGGTTGTAGCCTTTCTAGGTTTCTTATTTTGAGCAGTGTACCTGAATGCATGTGCATTCCCATTGTAATATTCACATTTACTCCTAACAGGGTATTATATCATTGTGGGTAGGTTCCCACCATGGTTTTTCCCTTTACCGGGTTTTCCACGTCAAAATTTTTGGTGTTATGTGTGTTATTGATGTGGCATTGTTTCATACTTTAATTGTTAATTATCATATTTGATTTGTGGTTTAAGTTGTAGTAAGTTTTGGTGCAAACTAATTCACCCCCCCCCCCTCTCAGTTTGCTTCATTGTTGTCACAATTGGTATAAGAGCTAGATCCTCTAGAAGAAGCTTGATCGCTTGAGGAAATCCGAGATGAAAACCTTTTCTTTCAAGAAGGATAGCTCGAGATTTTATGGAACAAACTATACTCTCTAGAAGAGCCAGATGCAAGTTCATTTGAGATGCATTGGAGAAGAATATTGGAAGATCACTAAGAATGTGTATAATGTTATGCAGAATGGTCCTACTACTCTGGATGAGCTAAAGGAAGCAGAGTGTAATATTAGAGCCAAGGAAGTATTGTTGAGTACCTTGTCAGCTTCTGTCATAACTAATGAAGTGGACTTAGAGACCACTCATGAGATTGGGGTAAAACTGGAGACCTTGCATGAAGGTGATAGTCATGTGAAAGTCACTAAGTTGCAGAGCTTAAAAGGAAAATACAAGAACTTGAAGATGGGTGAAGATGAGAATATTACTTCTTTTATGCACAAAGTGAATGTGCTTGTGTGCGGAATCAAATGTGTTGATGGAGTTTAAGAAGAGTTTGATAGTGTTGCTAAAGTGTTGAGATCCTTTCCTTCTGCTTAGAAACACAAAGTTGTTGCTATTGATGAGATTCAGACTATGACAATTGTGACAAGAGATATGTTGGTTGGTAAGCCTGCTACTTTTGAGTTGAGTGAGTTTGGAGACCCTTTTCCTAAGACCGAATCTACCTTTAAAGATATTATTTTTGGGAAGCAAAGATGTGATCCAGGAGAAAGTTGTACAAGAGTATCTAGTTATGAGAAAGAGATGAAGGAGATGGAAGATGAAGAAAGAGAGCTTGAAGCACTTATTGCCAGAAGATTGCCTAAAGGTGTTGGTAAGTATGAAGGGAAGTTACATATTAAATGTTTTTCATATAATAAGATAGGACATTTTGCATCAAGGTGTCTGGAAAGAGAGATAAATCCCAAGAAGCCATTTAAGCCATTTAAGCCTAAATACCAGAAGAAGTGTTATTATGTTCTTGATGAAGGTGTGACAGATGATGAGTCAGATAAGGAAAATTAAGGAGATGAATTTGTTTTCATTGATGTCAAGAAAGATGATCCTTCAACTATTGATTCTACAAGCTACATAAATTAGGAGAAATCTTTAGCTGCTAAAGTTGAGGAGAAAGATGAAAGGGTAATTGATAGTGGTTGCTCTCATCATATGACAGGTGATAAGAGTAAATTTATGAACTTTGAAAAGTATGATGGTGGTTTAGTAAGATTTGGTGATAATAAAGCTTGTGTAATTCGTGGTACAAAGGTTCTATTTCTCTTGACAGTAAGCACAATGTTGATGATGTGTTGTATGTTGAAGGATTAAAGCATAACCTTTTGAGTGTTGGTCAGATGGTCGATAAGGGATATAACTTGCAATTCAAGAATGGAAAATGTGAGATCTTGAGTAGCTCTGGATCTAAGATTGCATTAGGAACACAGACCAGAGGTAATATCTTTCACTTGAGTGTTGATGGTAAAAGTTGTTTGATTGCTCAGATTGATAAAATTTGGTTATGGCATAAAAGGATGTGTCATGTAAAATTTGATTGTATGGTTAAGATAAGTTCTACTCAGGCAGTGAGAGATCTACGGAAGTTAATAAAGCTTTCTAATCCAGTATGTAAGGAATGTCAATTAGGGAATCAAACAAAAGTTACTTATAAGAGAAAATAGTATAATTCTAATGGATTATTGGATCTTGTGCATGTTGATCTTTGTGGTCCTTCTAGAACAAGAAGCTTGCAGGGTGACAAGTATTTCATGTTGTTGATTGATGACTATTCAAGGATGATGTGGGTTACCTTCTTAAGGGAGAAATCAGAAGTGTTGGAGAAGTTCAAGATTTTCAAGACTATGGTTGAGATAGAGACTAGTTTGAAGCTGAAGTGTCTGAGATCTAATAGAGGTGGATAATTTACCTCCGGTGAGTTTAATGCATATTGTGAAGAGCATGTAATCAAGAGACAATTATCTACTCCTAGGACACCACAATAGAATGGTGTTGTGGAAAGGAAGAATAGAATGGTTCAAGAATTTTCTAGAACCATGATGATTGAAGGAGATGTTTCACATATTTTTTGGAGAGAAGCTATGAGTATTGTTGCATACACTCTTAATCGGGTAAATGTCAAAATTGGCACTGGTAAGACTCCTTATGAGTTATGGTTTGGTCATGCTCCTACTATTAGATATTTGAAAATCTTTGGTAGTAAATGCTATATCAAAAGAAATGAAAATATTGGAAAGTTTGATGCTAGATGTGATGAAGGAATCTTTCTTGGTTATTCTACTAAAAGTAAGGCCTACCAGTGTTATAATAAAAGATTGAGAAATATTGTTGAAAGTGTTAATGTGAAGGTTGATGAAGAAAATATGTATCAAATTAGATCTTGTGGATATGATTATGATGATCAGGATGCTAGTTCAGATAAAGGTAGACAAGTGCAGACCCAAAGTCAAGTTCAGACTGCTCTGGAAAAGCCTGAGAATGAAGGTGTAGATGCTAATGCAGAAGAAAGAGTTCAAGAGCTTGAAATTTCAAAAAATCCTAAAACTCCCAAGTATGTAAGGTTGAATCATTCAGAAAATTAAATTATTGGTGATAAGAATAAAGGTGTGATGACTAGGAGAAGACTTGCTGAAGAAATTTGTTTGATTTCTAAGATTGAGCCTAAAAGTGTTGATGAAACTTGTAAAGATGAATATTGGATTAAAGCTATGGAAGAAGAATTGAATAAAATTGAGAAAAATGATACATGGATTTGTGTTCCTAGACCTAAGGATAAAAATGTAATTAGAATTAAATGGGTATTCTGGAATAAGTTGAATGAACAAGGTGAAGTTGTTCAAAATAAAACCTAACTTGTTTGTAAAGGCTATTCACAGATGGAAGGAACTAACTATGAGGAGACTTTTGCTCCAGTGGCTAGAGTTGAATCTATTAGATTATTTATTTCCTATGTTTCTCACAAAGATTTCAAGGTTTATCAGATGGATGTCAAATCGACTTTTCTTAATGGTGAATTGGAAGAAGAAGTCTACATGAGCAACCAGATGGATTTTAGCTGACAAAAGAAAAGGACATGGTTTGTCAATTGAAGAAAGCACTATATGGGTTGAAGCAAGCCCCTAGAGTCTAGTATGCCAGATTGGATAAGTCTTTGATGAAGCTTGGATTCAATAAATATAATTTTGAGTATCTTAGAGAGAATTTAGGGGTAATTGACCCTCTTGATAACTAAGATGCATGGATTTGCATCAGACCGGTGAACTTCATAGAGATATCTTGTGATCCCGATTGATGAGTGAGGCTGCTACTTAGGGGGAGTAGTCAGTGTTGGTGTTCAGATTTGTGGTGAGGGAATTTGATTCTTGAACCTTTGTCATTTATGTCAAAGGGGGAGAGAAGCATGTGAAAAACCCTCGAGAATTTGAGTTGTCTATGATTTTGAGGGAGATTGCCAAGAGTTAATTTCTTTCTTTGCATTGATTATTTTCCACATTCATATGTTGCCATCAATGCCAAAGGAGGAGATTGTTGGATGTTGTTGAGAGTTTTCTGGAATGATGCATTGTCATTGATGTCAACATATTCTTTTGTGTATTCCAGTGTTGCAGTCAGATTAAATGAGTTGGTTTGGTCAGTGTGTTACAGATGAGCTCATGTAGTTTAATGGGTTTAGAGATACTTATCTCTAGTTGATTCAAAATAATTTTTAGTGGTCTACATGATGTTCTGTTCGAGTTATGAGATCCAGTATTGAGGATGTTATTCGGTTGTTCGTGTTATTCAGTATTTTGGTTTGTGCTCTGAATTGCTCTGGATTTCTATATCTTTAGTTGCGGATATATGAGATGTGTTCTAAACATTGATGTGTATCCTTAGTTCAAATGGTTCATGATTTGAATTTCCACAAGAGAATATTTTACGTTGACAGTCAATTTGATGTTGTTCTTGAGCTTCGGTGGTGAGATGGTGATGATTCTAGTAATCCGAGTTGTTGTGGTTGTTGTGATGCAATTCACATTGCTTGTGAATGTTGGTAATCTGATTTGTTGTAGTTATTGTGATGCAATTCATGTTGCTTGTGAATGTTTTTGGATCGTGTTATATGCGTATTGGTGGTCCACATTGATTAATGTGCGCATTATTGAAGATTTTTCTTTGTCCGGTGATGTTATTCGTGTTATGCAACATTCTCGGTGATTGTAGCATGTTGTGGATGATTGAGGCATAATTATTTGAGATATTTCATATTTGCGGTATTGATTTGGGTATAGACTATGTCTTAGCCGACATTGTTTTGCTCCACATATGTTGTTGTAGTGTGTGAGGATATTATTTTGTAATTTGTATTGAGGGTTTGGCTAACCTTGAAATATAGGTTGATGTCTTGTATAAATATATGTAATAATCAAGTAAGATGTATGTCTACAAGTGTTTTCATTGTATATGTATGATCGAGATGGATGTGCGAACAAGTGATCTGATCTTTTAGAATGTGAAGAAAAGAAGTATTACGGAGCAGACTGTGTGCTTAACCGGAACTATACTCAAGCATATGGAGATGTTATTTTCACAGTTCATATGATCTAGATTGTAGTTTGAATGTCTTTGTAAGTCAGTGAGACTTCTTGTAAGGCAGTGAGCCTTTCCTTAAGGCTATAGCATTTTTGGGTTTCTTATTTTGAGTAGTGAGCTTTAGGCAGTGTGCCTAAATGCATGTGCATTTCCATTGTAATATTTACATTTACTCCTAACAGGGTATTATCTCATGTGGGTAGGTTCCCACAGTGGGTTTTCCCTTAATCAGGTTTTCCATGTCAAAAATCTTGGTGTTATGTGTGTTATTGATGTGGTGTTGTTTCATGCTTTAACTGTTAATTATCAGATCTATTTTGTGGTTTAAGTTGCAGTAAGTTTTGGTGCAAACTGATTCACCCCCCCCCACTCTTAGTTTTTTACATTGTTGCCAACATATTTTGTGTATGATTGTTATTGATAATGAAGTGGTTGCATGTGTGTTATTGAAGTAATAGAAGGTAGTTGTTGCATGTTTTGACTTTTCAAGTCTCTATTGAGAACAACCTTAGGGTTGTTGCTATAAGTCCCTTCTTGTGATAATGTTGCAGGTTTGTTCAGTGCAAGTATATAGATAAATAATGATTATACAAGTGCATTATTTGTTCATATTTGGTAACAAGGTAATTATACACATGAAATAGTAGTAGAGGAGCCAATAGGCTCCTCTATAAAGGTTGAGGTGCATTGTGGAGATGATGCAATAAGTTGTTTGAATGTGGGAGGCAATATAGATTATATGGGTGGTGAAATGAATTATTGTTGTAGGTGGTGTAATAACTCATCTTTATTATGTGGCTTCTTGTATAACTTTAAGTGGTGTCCATTGACCATCGATGAAAAGTAAACTAGATTATTAGTTGTCATTTTGTAGCTCCATTTGGAAAGAGTTGTTTTATTTCGTAAAGACCTAGTTGTCTTGTTTGTAGTTTACCTTATGGTTCTTATTCTTAGAATCATATAGCAATTTTCAGTCCCCTTTGTGGAATTTCTTGGTTTTTATGAATTGTTCATGTCATTTATCCCCTGCTTTTGTATGAGATTGTTGTGGTGGAATACCTCTAACTTTATTTCATCTAATGCATTGAGATGGTGTAATGAATCTTTTTGGGTATCACTAATATTCATTTTTAATTATATGGGTGTCTTAAATGTCTTGTATTCAAACTCAATTGGTAGGACAACCTTTTTCCCATAAAACAACTCATAGGTTGTAAACCCTATAGTTATATTCCATGTTATCATGTATGCCCAAACTACTTCTAATAATTTATTTGCACAATCTTTTTTGTGTAACTAAACTATCTTTATCAAGATTGCTTCTAATTCTCTATTTATAATCTCAATCTATCCATTTAATTGTGGGTGCTAAGGTGTTGTAATTTTATGCCCAATTTTATATTCATTAATAAATTGTGCAATCAATTCTAAAGTAAATCAAGGTCCTTGTTTTGTAACTATCTCCCCAAGCACACCATATCTTATGAAGATATCTTCATATAAGAGTGTGGCTACCTTAGTATCTCTAGAAATATTTAAAGCTTTGACTTCTACCCACTTAGTTGGGTAATCTATACATACCAATATATATGCCTTGGTGTTGAAGGTTGGTTCTATGGGACCGATAAATTCAAGCCCATTTATCAAAGGGTGCTATGACTGATTGTGGTTGTAAGGGAATTTCATCACTTCATGTAGGTCTCCCCATTTTCTAGTAGCGATCACATCTATTGGTATTTTATATATATATATTAATGTATTATTGGCCAATAGTATCATGTGTTGAGGATCTTGAGTGTTGTTTTCTTGGCTACAAAGTATCCCCCACAAGGTTCATCATGGCAAGCCTCGAGGATGTCATATATTTCATCCTCCCTTATACATATATGCATAACATTGTTAGACCCTCTATAAAATAACTAACTAGCTATCCAAGAATATAGGAAGCTACATTAAACCAAATGTTGTGTCTCCCTTGGTGATAAATGTGGTGCCAGTTTCCCTATAACTAAATAGTTATATCTGCATACCAAGGTGTATGTACTTTTAAAGAAAATAGGTGTTTACCAAGAAAGAAATCATCCAAAACTGATTCCTCTATTTTAATGTTTAATTTGGATATAAATTTAGCTACCACTTTTGCCTTGCTTAGCTTGTCAATGATGGTGACAAGCTCTTTGTTACAAGCTAGGGTAGTCATTGCACCAAAAGATTGCCCTGTCAATGCCCGGTACAACCAGTAGACTTATAGAATCCACAGGAGGCTGTTAAACCATGTCACAAATCCCCACGAGGGACGTTGGCCCACTACCAACAATCCCCCTACCAACTTCTCTCATCGCGGCCTACGTGATTCAAACCTGTGACCAAGCTCTGATACCACTTGTTACAAGCTAGGGTTGTCGTTGCACCAAAAGATCGACCTGTTAATGCCTGATATAACCACTAGACTTATATAATCCACATGAAGCTGTTAAAGCATGTCGCGAATCCCTGTGAGGGATGCTGACCCACTGCCAACACTCTTGTAGTAACAATATCCATCTAACAAGTCTTTTACTAAACATTAATTTGTTCATAAAATATTGGATTTTTGTAGGGTTGGTATGAACAAAGATAGGATAACTAATGCTATAATGTATAAACTAATTGATTATCCATATGAAAAATAACATTTCCTTTTTTGTCAATGTATAATTAAGTTTAGCACCTTGGAAATTTTGATTAGTGCAATATATGGCATATTCCAAATTCCCTTAGTTTTATCTTAAAATAGATCCAACTACAAAATCAGAGACATCTGTATGAATATGAAAGGGAATTTTCCAATCATGTCCTCTCAAGATAGGTGCTTTTGTAATAGATGCCTTTAATGCCTCAAAAGATTGTTGATAGGCTAGTGTCCAATCAAACTCAATATCCCTAGATAACAAGACAAAAAAAGGGGTTTCTATCTTACTAAAATCTTTAATGGGTCTTCTATAGTACCCTGCATGGCTAAGAAAACTTCTCACATCCTTCTACCTTTATGCTACTAAAAGAGTGCAGATTATCTTTATTTTATTTGGATACACTTCAAATCCCTTATGTGACACAAAGTGTCATAAATAACCCCCCCATCCATCATCATGATGCATTTCTCATGAATAAGACAAAGGTTATGATCTTGAAACATTTGAAGGACTTTTTCTAGATTTTCCAATGTCTCATTGGTGGTAAAATCATTCATATATTTTTTGATAGAGTCATGGGCAAAATCTAAAAGTATGCTCAAGACAACTCTTTGGAATGTTGATAGAGCATTACATAATCCAAATAGTAGGATTGAATATGCATAGGTACCCCATGGTCATGTGAAGGGTATTTTGTCTTGGTCTTCAAGAGCTATATTGATTTGGTTATAGCCACTAAACCCAACCAAAAAGAAAAATATCTCTTCCATGTCAAAGAATCTAAAACTTGATCAATGAAAGGGAAATGGAAATGATCCTTTCTAGTGACTACATTTATCTCTTTATAATCAACACCTACTCTCCATTTTCCTCCTTTCTTGGTTATTATGACCAATGGAGACACCCACTCACCGTCTAATATTGGATATATGAACCACACATCTAGTAATTTTTGTAGCTCATTCTTCACTATATCTCTAATAGTTGGGATTATTTTGTGTTGTGATTGTCTCATTGGGTTTTATCCTTTATTGATGTGTATCCTATGCACACAAAAGTTAGGTTATATACCCTTCATATCATGGTAATACCATGCAATTTTTTATGTACGGGCTTGTTGTATTTTCAATAACTTAGGATGCTAAGATGTTGTCAACTCATTACTGAAATTAAGTGTCCTACCATGTGATACTTCCATCAGTGATGCAAAGGTTGTGATAGAAGCAATATCCAGGTTAAATATATTAAGGTTACGATTGAGTAGGAGTTCATGGAATATGTTTGAATTAGACTTTGAAGCATTAGATAATATATTATATAATGGATAAGTCAAACATGGTAAAAATTAGTCTTGTCGTGGGTCCATCCCATAAGAGTTCTATATAATGTTGGCAAGAACTTCATCCTCATTCTAAATGTTTGTAATGGGACTCATTTCAATGGTTGTGAACGCCTAGAGAGAATATTAGTATTCATCTTCCAAGTTTGGCCATAAAATTTGATCTAAATCAACATGAAGTTGTGCATGGGGATACAGGAATGATTTCTTTGTTACATTAGAAAATGATCATATTACTAGACCTAGAACCAATAAAGGCATCTATCCTAATATCAATGGGTATCCTCTTAGATTGGCCTTAGATTGTAAGATCATAAAGTCAACGAGGTATTCCCATGAGTCAAGTGTATTGACTAAATCCTCAATCATACCTTCTAGTTTGATTATTGACCTATATACAAATTTTAATGCTACAGGTGTAGGTCTTAAATCCATCAGTTGAAAATTGCTCATGTTTCCTTGGTCACTATATTTATAGTTGCTTTAAGATCTATCAAAATATTTTTAATAAATGTTTCATTAATGGGCACAACTACTAATGAGCTACCAGGGTCTAAATATTTGGGGAAAATTAAGTTTCCTAACATGATATCAACTAACTATCCTATAACATTGAAATTTTGGGAATCCTTTTGTTACCTTCCCAATATTTTAAGAAAAAATTTCCTAATAATTTTGGTATAGATTGGAATGTCTTCGATGTCTTGGATAAGGGTAATTTCAACATAAACATTTTTCATATGTCCCAAGAAGTCAAATTTAAGCTTCAGATGAAATTTATGGGTGATCAACCTTTCTTAGAATAGAGGTTTTTTGCTCATGAAATCTACATGTGGATGGTTTTGTTCAATTTTCCCATTGCTAGTGACTTTAGTGGATAGTTACTCATTAGATAATTTTGTAATTTGTGAGGATGTAGAGCCACCAAGGTTTGTATTAGGTGTGGATGAACATCACTAATCTCAACCATATAGATTGGGTATTAGATGGTCTCATTGGTATAAGCCTATTGAATAGTCTTGTTATTAGGGTTTGGTGTAGGTTGAGCAGGAAACTAAGGTGCTCTAGGTTGTGCAGGGGTAGGCGTAGTTGTATCAAGAATAATTGTTGGGTTTTGTAGTTGTGGATATTTTACATTTGAGTTTTTCCACTATCGGTTTCCTTGCCATTATTGTGAACATGAATTTTAAGGGGATTGCCCTTGTTGGTTATAGTTGGGGAATTGATATGTTTTTTTTTTCCACATCCCTTGTTGTGGAATCTAATTAGATGGTGAAGCATTTATCCATGGTTGGTTAGGAATATCATTCTAAAGTGGACCATTCTAGTTAAAAGTGTTTATATTTAAGACAAGAAGCATTATAGGACACACAATCTTGAGGCATACCTTATCTTTTCTACTAGGACTTGTATTGAGAAATATAGAAAACTTGTCCTTATTCATCCTCTAAGGTATGAAACTATAATATCCCTTGTCTTTCTTAAAAATTGCTAGCAATATTTTTACACTTACAATTGGCCTTCTTTTGTCAACATTGTGGATAATACTTTGTGAGAGCAACCTTTGCTTCTTCTTGTTTCTCTTTGATGTGCATGTTGTCCAACTAAGTTGCGAGATGTCTAATAATATTTTCTTCCATGTTGATAGAAGATTTCTAACATCCACCCAAGAAACACTAGTAGATGCTTCGATGGTAGGCATGGGTCTAGAACTCTTAGATTTTATCAAAGTTGATCGAGCGCAGTTCTTAAAACTTGACAACTTCAAAATATAGTTGGGAGATATCCCTTGCTCCACTTGAATTCAAGGCATATATATAGTCCTCATTTAACCCTCTTGAGAATACTAACTTAAGAGATTGGGAATAATTTATTTTGATGTGATTTCTTTAAACAAAATGGAAATCTCTCCACAAAATTTTCAAGTGACCCATCCTCCTTTGGTGACATACAAAATAACTTTTCATGTCTCTCCCATGATAGTAGTTTTGATATGTTTGCAATAATTTTTCTTTCATTGTGTCCCAACAAGTAATTGCATTCTTACCCAAACCCATAAACCACTGCAAGGCAACACCTTTCAATGTGGCTAGAAAAAGTTTTAGCCTATGGCCATTAGTTGTATAATCATAGCTCTGACATAACATATCAACATAAAAAAATGTATCGATTTCTTTCGTGATTAGGCCATAGAAATTAGGTAAGGCATATGGAGGTATGTTTTCAAATCAACAACACGCTCTTGGTCAGTAATTGGAAACTCAAAGGTCACTAGCTTAGTAGGATTCTCTACTTCTTTGTCAGTCATTGTGTAGATTGATTCTTTTGTTGATGTGGATGCACCTAAGGATGATGATTCTTCCAAGGATGTTGGTTCCTTGTATTGAAAAAAAGTTCTCTTGATTCTAAGTGGATGGAAGGAATCTGGGTAAAAGTACAAAGTTGTGTCACACTTTTATAGAGGAAATGGTCAATGCTGATTCAACTTTTTAAATTAAATCAATTGAAAGTGAAATATATGTTTTTAATTTTGAAATGATGTAAACTAATAGAATTTATATTCTTTTGTCTATTTTATGTTTGTAATTTTAACAGAAAATTAAAAAATTATTTAAATGTAGTTTTTTATAAAGAAAACACTATAATTTAGTTGTTGATAAAATGCTGAAATTGAAGTTACACAAGCCACCACACTTTATTTAGTAAATTTTACCTTTTTTTCTTCCATTCTTTTGTGTATATTGATAACTTGAAACTTTAGTGCATGGATATATTTTTTACTATTTTTTTTCAATAAATTTAAAAAGTTACACGTGCTAAAATATAACTCTTTCCAATTCCCACCACCTTTTTTTATCAATTTTTTATCCAAATTAGAAAAGAATTATATCATCTTGACATGGATTCTTTTCTCTCCTACATCATATTTTTTTCAAAAATTTTAAATAAATTTTCGTATTTTTCCTTGACAAGATAATCAAAAAAGGTATTTTTACAAGATATATATTTTGGAAAATTCACTTATAGATCTATAAAAGGGGATTTTTACATTTCAAAAAATTATTATTTATAAGAGTAGGAGTTATTGAAACATCAATTTATTTTTCTTTTTTTTGGTAATTAGACCCAAATTGGCATAAAATATGCATTTACTAGACACTTCCAATTGGAAAAGTTGTGACCCATATATAACTTAGCTAAAATGAATCTATATAGACCATATGTTTGACTAAAATTATTTTTTAGTTAGAATTACTTAAATTCACTTGTGCTGATAAGTTGGCCTGAAACGTGACACAGTTTTGTGCTTTTACCCATCTTCCTAAGGCATCCCTTTGTTGTTGCATGCAATGGAAGCTAAGCTTGCAAGTTGTCTTCTTGCACCTTGTAAGTGAATGGTTTGAAGTTTATCTTGAAAATTTTGCTAACTCTAATGCTAAAAGATTAAAAGCTTCTAATTAATGAAAGCAAACAAGATATAAATAAATCTAAACTCATAGATCCTAAACCTTGGTACCATCCCCAACAATGGTAGCAAAAATGATTAACTCCTTCTAAATGTAATATATTGATGCAAGAAAGTCATGTTTTTGGTTCAATGGACCGACATATCCCTTATCAAGTAACCTATCAACTTAGATGCACTCATTTAATTATCAACTAGGGAAGCACAACTTCTTGGATGATGTTGGCACTGTATGTGCAGTTGAGGAAACTGAGTTATTCTATCAATTGTGTACAAGGAATAAACTAAAATTAATAGAATAAGAATAAAATAGAAACATGATTGTGTTATAATTAAATCTACCTATACAATAGTTGTTGTAGCTATTTGTTCAATGACACAACAATTGCTTTGGGTTATTGTTTCTATTGGAATCAACTATGTTACAATCATTACAAATAACTTATTCTAACAAAATAATACTATTAGCTAAACAAATTTATCTAAATCAAAGAAATTATCTTAATAATGTATTCTATCAATTAATCAACAATCTAAAGTAGCTAACATCAACAACAATAATCTAAATTACTATGAGAATCACAGTACCTCACTTGGCCCTTGCTTGAGTGGTTGTAATCTCAACTATTGATATTTAGTCTTCAACTTAGAGATTCATTATCTACATGCATCATTTATTCTATATTCAAAAGAGATACATAAACTAGTAATGATCATGCTAATTGACAAAGATACTAACAATAGAATCTAAAGACCGACTGGTAATTGGTGACTTATAAGAACTCACTAATTTCAACTCTAACAAGATCCTAGATTTATACGTGAAATCTTGATAGTCAGATTATTTGCAAACTCTAACAAACTTAGTAATATATGTCAATTCCCCCATGACAGTAGGGAAAAAAAACATTCTCCCATAAACAATAATAAATATCTAATTAAATAGATACGAGAGTGTCACAGTCCTCTTCAAACTCTTGAACAATGAAAGCTAGAAATGTGCAAGAACATGGCAACGTGATTTATGAACCATGTTTCTATTGTTGCACAAATCTTTCCTTGTTCCATGATTACAATAACTCTTTATTAAAAACATCAATAAGAGGTGGCAAGAACCATTCCACATTCTTCAACTACTCCTCTGCAACCTCTGCATCCACGATCGCTACTTCTATCGATTGTAGGAAATGAACTTCCTTTGGCTATGGATTGATAGTTGGGCTCAGCACTGCAATTTAGTTCCTTCAAAAGTTTCTCATCAACATTGACCATCATTTTCAACATCAAAATCCATAACATTCCAAAAAAATCACAACATCACATTCATTTATCAAAATGATATGTATGTCATCTAAAATGCTTAAAACACCTAATAAAATTCTTGATATTATCTTAAAAGTACGAGGAATATAATGGCAAGTATAATCTAAAACAAGGAAATAAGGACAATTATGGAGCTCATCACACCCTATGATTATAATGTTCTTATAATTGAAGCATCTCATTGGCTATGGGTTGATAGTTGGGCTCAACACTGCAAGTTAGTTCTTTCAAAAGTTTCTCATCAACATTGACCATCATTTTCAACATCAAAATCCATAACATTCCAAAAAATTCACAACATCACATTCATTTATCAAAATGATATATATGTCATCTAAAATACTTAAAACACCTAACAAAATTCTAGATATTGTCTTAAAAGTATGAGGAATATCATGGAAAGTATAAACTAAAACAAGGAAATAAGGACAATTATGGAGCTCATCACACCCTATGATTATAATGTTCTTATAATTGAAGCATCTCACTTATTTCTTTCTTACTTTTTGACTTACGTGCTTAATGAATATTATATAATGCTTCCCCTAAGAAAATGTACTTGTCTAGGTTTTTTATAATAAAATTATGTCAGATTAGAACACCTACCAATAATAATTATTTATTAATAGTTGTAAGAGGGATTAATTATTTTTTATACGAAATAATCTTCTACATAGTTATTACTGTCAAATTAAGTGTTCAGTTGTGAAATTTATCTCTTTAGACTCCGCCTTCTTTGATAAGTTCTATATTAATGTAACTTAAATATAACATTTGTTTATACTAAAAAATTTCATGTATTTGTTACATATTAACAAAAGAGAATTTTGAGGTCAATTTTCTTGTGGATGTAGTCAAATTGGTGAACCATGTAAATTTTGTTGTCTCTTATGTTTGGTATTTTTATCTTTATTTAATTTTCTGCAGATTTACCATGTTTATCTTAACATTAAGTGCATCACAACTCAACATGTTCTTACTACATGTGTAATTCTATTTCTTCCATTTTATTTAATTTTATTTAAGATATCTATATCTTACCAAGAGTAGAAGTATATGTAAAATTAATCTATAGAAATAATTTGATAAAATTTTCACAAGTAACTTTTTTGGTATAGAATTAATTATGGATTTTTTTGGTATAGAGTTAATTATGGATACTTATCACATAAATACATTTCCTTTAAAATAGTTATTTTAAAACATTTAAATAATTTTATTTTTTTTTACAAAATGAATTATTATTTAATTTGTCATGTCTTTTTTATAATAAATTTTTTTTATATTTTATATTTTTTATAAATTTAAAAGATCTTTATTAAATTTGTATTTAGCTTTTTGAAACAATTCTTTTTATTTTTAGTATCTTTTTTTATCACAATTTTGTATTTTAGAAATAATATACATTAATACATAAATATTATAATTTTTATCTCATTAGATAATAAATAAGTGTTAACATTTACTATTTACTTTAGTGGTCATTATATTTGAAGAAGTTTAGACATGTGTTCACCTAATAATAATCCCATTTGATAGTTTAGACCTAGGTTGAAACAACTAGCAACATTAAAGATGCTTTCTCAAGTAGAGGATATTTTTATATCACAAGTAAACCCAATATTACACGTAACACATACTCATGTATGACCATAAAATATAACAATCACATGATTAGCTTTCCCTAGGGCATTACAACAATAGTAGAAGCCTTCCGTGCATATTCAAATACCTATATGTTTAAAGACTTGAAGATAATTCTACATGGAAGGAAATAACTATGACTACTAGATAAGAAGATTACATGTTATGAATGTACTTGAATACAAGATTAATCGTGACCAATATTATAAGGATGTTGAAAAAAATAATGACTCACTAGCTTGCTAGTTTATATCATTATAAACATTCCTAACATGTTACACAACTTTCAAACAAACATGTAGAAGCAATAGTAATAAATGTTGAAACTCCTTGCGACCAAGATGAGCCCAACTTGAAATATGATCATTCAATATTCCAATATTACCAAACAAACATTGGGAGATAGAACTTATAAATATGTTATAGCTCACACTTAACAATGATAACAAAATTGCTTGTCTTGAACTAAATCCTTATCTTCTCAAATATGGTGATGTGCCAACACAAAAGAAGTCCAAATGCATGCATATTCTTTGAACTTCATGAGATTTCAAAATAATAGATCATAAGACATCTAAGACTTACATACTATAAAACCTCATAATGTGTCACCATAGCCAAACATTCACATTAAAAATTCATTTAAGAAAATGTGGAATATAAATTACTAATCTGATGTAGGAGCATCTTGTGGTGTAGGGGCAATCCTAGATTACTCAAACATATTTCTAATGTTTTTTATATTGTAATTTAATTACGGTGTTTTTTTAACTTCAATAGATAATTTTTACTTTTGTTGTGGGAGTTGCTAAACAATTTCACAATTGCATTGCTAACCAAGAATTAAATTACAATTACCACATGGAAAAATATCATTCAAATTTAATATTTTATTTCTAAAAATATGGATGGAAATTAAATGGAGGACCAAATTGGTACCATGCATAAAACAAATTGAAGTTATCACTCTAATTTTTTTAGTTAATATTTTAAAATTCACATATTGAGCATTGGATTTTGAGGGAATATTTTACAACATCCAAATTAAATATCAAAATAGGAGTTGCATCGAATTTTTCAGGTTTGGAATCATATTCATATAAAAAAAGCAAGAATTGAAGCTCATTTACAAGATGAAGCGAGCCTACAACAAATAATAAAATTGAAGCATTCAATCACAGAGGTAGGGATGAAATTCATATGAGGATATGATGTTTTTTTACAGCCCAACTTTTTTTGTAATAATAGGTATTGAATATTCATGTAATTATGCTTGTTGATTCAAAGTTGTATGTTTGAAGAAAAGATAGAAAAGTTGTTGGTTGTGTGTGAATGCTTGTGGGGGGGTAAAATTTCTAGTAATTTAAATTTTCTATTGTGTGTGTGATGGGAGTACCCTTCTATCAATTGGTAGCGAAGCTATACGTTCCTACATGTGTAGATAGATCACCAAACATGAGGTAGTTTATACGACCTGAGGGTATTGATAAGAGGATCCATGTAAAGGTGTTGAGATGTTATAGATTGTAAAGATGGAAAAGAGAAATAAAAATAAAATAAAAATCATTGGATGAATTATGGTACTTGTGAGAAAAGAAAAAAAATTAGGAGATAAAATGATAGCTGAGATGCAACAAAAGTTGAATGAAATAGGAGTATAATTTAAGTGTGGAATAGAAAAGTGGTACGGAGAAAAAGATGAAGTTGAAACATGTCATATTAAAGGCATGGGGAAAGTGGTGAAATAAGCTACAAAAGAAGATCACGAAGAAGAAGATGTTGAAACCATGAAAAAGGCTCGTGATAAGTTGAAGCTATGAAAAAGGTACATAAAGAAGAAAATATTGTAGTAGCAATGAACATATCTTTTTGAAGGCATGGAGAAGTTAGAGGAAGAGGATGGGAAAGGGTATAAATTAAAGGAAGAGTTCTCAAATTTTCATGTTGATTATGATATTGATTTGTGCATTGGTATGTTGATAAAATAGAAGTAATGAAAGAACAAGTAATGGTTGTTATTTTTCACTGTATTGATGAAGATACTAAGTTGTGGGTAGATGTTGTTAGGGATGGAGTAGTTGCATTTTGTTGGAGGAGGTTGGATATTGGAGGGATAAATTCCAAAAGAGAGAGGAAGAGAGGTAGATAGGAAGGAGCAATTGTAGGAGAAAGTTAGAATTTGGTAGATTCAGTTCCATTAGAAGAGAAAAGAGTGAAAAATAAGCCTCATGCAAAATGGTGAAGCTAGTCCAAAATAAGTGATATAAAAGGATGAAGAGGAAGATTTTAAAGGTGTCTAGTGTAGTAATGGAGTATGTTGCAAGTTGTTTGCAATATAGAAGGGTGATACTATATCCCAACTCCATTTTGTGAGACCAATCTCACATTTGTTTTACCCTAGGTGTCTGATGCACGAGCATATTAGGGTTTAGGGGCAAAAACACCAAAACATATTTCTCGTGTTTTTGATAAAAAAAAAAATTTAATTTTGGTGTTCACTCAAGTTCAATAAATATTTTTTGCTATTACCATTGGGGCCGATAAATTAGTTTCACAATTATCATTAGTATGTAGCATCTCAATTTTAATTATTATATTAAAATAATATTTAATTTAATATTTTTTTTTTCAAAAATATGGTATGAGACATTGGAAATGATGGAGCATCTAGAAATTAAATAGAGGACCAATATGTGACCACATAAACAACAAATTGGAGTTATAACTCTAATAAATTTAATTAATATTTTAAAATTCACATCTTGGGCATTCGATTTTGAGTAAATAGTCTAGAGGATCCAATGTGGATGTCCAAATGGTAGTTACATCTCATTTTACAAGTTTTTAATCATATTTATAATTTTTTAAAGAATTGGAGCTCATTCAAGGTAGGCAAAATGAAGTGAAGTTGTACAAAATTATAAAATGGAAGAATTCAACCATGGAAGGTATGGAGGAAGTTACATCCGTGGACATGCATTGTTGTTTGTAGGATTTTGAAGATTCACAGTGAAGAAAATTAGATTCTACATGAAGATGATCTTCAAAATTGCAGAATTATGGTTGTATATTGTAGTGTTGTATAGTTTTATAATTGTTGTCCCAATATGAACTTGTATGCCTATTTGAATGTTGTAGTTTTATATTCTTAATGTTGTAATGCAACCCATGCTACATATAATAAGACATCTTGACGATCCATGTAGTTATTTTTATCGATTTAAAGTTGTATATTTGAAGAGTAAATAGAGAAGTTGTTGATTTTGAAATGTTTTGCTTCGAGAAGTTTGATGAATTTATGGTTTTGTGTGAATAAGGGGGAGTAATATTCATGTCAATTTAAATTTTCTATTGTGTGTGTGTGAGGGAGAGGAGTACCCTTGCACCATAACCACTATACAAGACATTTTTCCTGACCTGCCTAATGTCCTTAATAATTAGCTAGTTGGGAAAATCATGTATTTTAGCTCTTCTCTACAAGGGGTATGATTGTATCAAACTATGTGTCACATTGAGCTAACCAATGTGATCAACTAGCTAGGATCTCCATCTATAATATTCACATTAAGTGCAACTAGCACAAAATGACCTAATTTACTTAAACTAGTTACAAATAATAACAAAATATCAACACTTTATTTAAGAAGACAATTTATTTACAATGTAATTCAAAAACTTAAACACTACATCTTTATACTTCTGCCAAAACTTTATAATATTCCCTTGGGAATTCATAAACAATCTCCTACATAAAAGATATTACTGATATAGTTATAATTGACACCACTAAATTTTTATCACATGTATGGATTTCTGTAGTTATTAGATGCATTAGATATAGACATAATTATTGGAACAACAATGTTGAACTAGAGAGAACTAAAAAAATCTTTAGTAAATATATTGTTGCATGGAATCTTCATAGTCCATCCTAGAGAAATAACATAACATACATCGATATCTTCTTAATGTTCTACACATACTGTAGACGTATAAAAATGACCATATTCCCAAATGAATATTTTATGTTCATTCCTCTATTTAATTAAGTAAATTATTCAATTTATTTAGTTAAATTCACTAAAACCTTCTGCATTATTTAATTAAATCATTTTATTTAATTAAATCCCTTTCTCTCTACTTTTAATTAAATTTACATTTAATTAAATAGTTCACCCCAAATTGAATAAATATAATTTATTCAAATTCCCAATTTGCAACCAAATTGAAATAAAGCAATTTATTTTAATTAATTCTATTTTCCCTCACCCACTTGCATTTTCCTACATCTCCCACTTGCATCCTAAACCCCTTCCTAAATTCTTCTAGATCCATCTAATCCTAATTGAATTAGCCCAAACCCATCCATTATCCCTTTTCCCTAAATTTGAGGAGGTCACTTCTCAAATTTGGAGTAAAGTCTTCAAAAAGCATTAAAGCCTTTATCCATTCAACAAGATAACTTGTTGAATACCCCTAAATTTGGAAGGACTCTTACAAATTTGTCCCCAAAGTCTTTGAACCATTAATGATTAACTAACCCTTAGTGGCATGGTTAGAGACTTTTTGCCTAACTTAACCTCCATCTAACCCAAGGGTCTCATCAAGCATTTATTGCTTTGACCATGGTTATCCCTTTTACCTTTGCACAAGAGTTTACCCCTTGGGTAAAAGCTTTATCCAATGGATAACCTTAACCTAACCTTAACCCTTACCTCCTAAGGTAACCATGAGGTCTTCTCAAGCATTTAATGCTTCCTACTCCTCTCAACCAACCTCTTGTTGATAGTTGTCGCCATTTCATTGGTGAAAATTGAAAACATGGATTGACAACTTTCAATCTTGACCCTTGATTAAATATTTCAATCCTGGCCATCCATTGCCCTATTTTTGCTATAAATAGAGCTCTCCTCCCTCCATTTTAAGGATCCAAGTTTCATGCATCTAATCTATAGTCATTTCAATCTAGCATTTAACCTCTCTTTGAATAGGAATCATCTTAATAAGCAATTTAAGAAGCATTTCCATTATCAAGAAAATTCATGTTAGAATAGTATATCATGTTAGGGTAGATTTTAATAATACTTTTATCTTATCATCATATTCCATGCTAGTTTAATCCATATTATATTTAACATCATGCATAACTAGGATGCATTTTTATGTTAAAATAAATAAAAAGCATCCCTCGTTCTTGCATTTGTCATCCCTAAACCACTTTGCTCAGTGATCTGAGAGCAAAGGAATTGGTTTGAGAGACCTTGTGAGATAGAGAACCATGGAACCAACCTTGGGAAGTTGAGTCATCCTTCATGACTCCATAACTTGCACCAAGAAGTCTTGTGGGTGTGTGAGCAAGCCTCTTTGAGCTCCACTTTTCACGTTTTGAGTTTCATTAACCTGCTATTCCCGCATACATTTTTGGTGCCCACCATGGGGCACTACCCCATTAATCAAATCGGTTTTAAAAAATAAACACTTTTGCAGGTACGCGGGAAACAGGAATCAGCGCGTGGGGAACATCCCTTAGCGCATCTGGTTAACATTATAGCACATCTTGTGCATTGTTTAGCGTGTAGGG